>NC_091434.1:43567266-43913137 GCF_964237555.1 Oryctolagus cuniculus
TGACAGCTTTACTGGGGTTACAATTGCTATATATTAAGATGCATAAAGTTAATAGTGTACAATTTGTTAAGTTTTGACATATATATAAAACCTTAAGAGCATAGGCTATGGAACACTTCCATTACCCCTAGTTTCCTTATGTCCCTTTGTAATCTCTCTCCAACCCAGTGTCTTCCTGATTCTACACGTGTACCCAAAGCAATCACTGATGTGTCTTCTGTTACAACAGTCTGCATTTCCTGTGATTTAATACAAATGGAATCATACTACATGCATTTTAGTGGCCTCTTTCACTTAGCATTATGTTGTGATTAATTCAATACACTCATGTATCCATAGTTCACCCCTTTTTATTGCTTAATATCATATTATCTTGATATACTACAATTAACTTATCCATTTGCTTTTTGGTCACTTGAGTTGTTTCCAGATTTAAGCTATTACAAATAAAGCTGCTGTGAACACTATGTGCAAGTCTTACAAGCTTTCATTGTCTTTGGCAATTTAAAGAGTGAACTGGCTATATTATATGGTGGTAGTATACGTCACTTTTAAATAAACCACCAAACTATTTTTCAAAGTGGTTGCGCTATTTTACATTCCCTTCAGCAGTGAGTTCCAGCTGCTCTATTTCCTCACTGCCCCTGATATGATCAGTTTTTAAAATTCAGACATTCTACTAGGTATGTGATAGCATTTTTAAAAAAGATTTATTTATTTATTTTAAAGTCAGAGTTACAAAGAGAGGCAGAGAGAGAAGGAGGGGGGGAGGGAGGGATGGGGATAGGTCTTCAATCTGTTAGTTCACTCCCCATTTGGCTGCAGTGCCTGGAGCTGCACTGAACCAAAGCCAGGAGCTTCTTCTGCATCTCCCACAGGGGTACATGGGCCCAAGGATTTGGGCCACCTTATACTGCTTTCCAAGGACATAGCTGAGAGCTGGATGGAAGTAGAGCCAGGACTTGAACCAGTGCCTATATGGGATGTTGGTACCGCAGGTGGCAGCTTTACCTGCTAATGGCCCCTGTAATAGCGTCTTGTAGTTTTATTTGCATTTCTTTAATGACTGAATTTAACATCTTTCAAGCACTTATTTACCATCTGTATATTTTTAATGAAATATTTAGTCAAAAATTTTAAAAAGATTTATTTGAAAGGCAGAATGTCAGAGGGATGGGAGGGAGGGAGGGAGGGAGGGAAGGAGAGAGGGATCTTTTATCTGTTGGTTCACTTCCCAAACCAAGGCTGGTCCAGGGTGGAAACCAGGAGCTATAATTCCATCCTGGTTTCCAACATGGATGGCAGAAGCCCAAGCACTTGAGCCATCTTCTGCTTTCCCAAGCACATTAGCGGGGAGCTGCAACAGAAGTGAAGCAGCCAAGACTCAAACCTGCACTCCAATACAGGATGCTAGCATCTCCAGCAACAGCTTAACCTGCTGTGCCACAACGCTGATCCCCTCATTCAAATATTTCACCAGTCCTCTTTATTGAATTATTTTCTCTGAGATTTACATAAATTTTATGCATTCTCGAAACAGGATGTTAATCACATATGTGACTTGCAAGTATTTTCTCCCAGCTTATAGTTGTCAATTTGATAAAGTCTAATTTATCATTTTTTAAAAATTTGACAGGTAGAGTCAGACAGTGAGAGAGAGAGAGACAGAGAGAAAGGTCTTCCTTCCATTGGTTCACTCCCCAAATGGCCGTTACGGCCGGCACTGCGCTGATGCGAAGCCAGGAGCCAGGTGCTTTCTCCTGGTCTCCCATGCAGGTGCAGGGGCCAAGCACTTAGGCCATCCTCCACAGCCCTCCCGGGCCACAGCAGAGAGCTGGACTGGAAGAGGAGCAACCGGGACTAGAACCTGGTGCTCATATGGGATGCCGGTGCTGCAGGCGGAGGATTAACCAAGTGAGCCACGGCCCCAGCCACCCAATTTATCATTTTTGTTAACTGATGGACCATGCTTTTGATATCAAAGAAAGCTTTGTGTAATATTAGGTCACAAGGAATTCCTCCTAGGTTTCCTTCTAGAAGTTATTACAGTTTTAGAACTTAGATTTAGATCTATGATCCATTTTGAATTAATTTTTACATACAGTGGAAGGTACGGATCAAAGACTTGTTTTTGCCTATAGGTATCCAATTACTTTAACATCACTTATTGAAAAGACCATCCTCCTTTATTTCCTTTCAATTTTATTGAAAATGAAATGTTTATAAAATTCTTTTAAGAGGTAAGTGTATTCACATTATTCTTAAGGTACAAGGGTACTTCAAAAAGTTCATGGAAGGGGTCAGCACTGTGATGTAGTAAGTTAAGCCTCCGCCGGCAGCATGGGCATCTCATATGGATGCTGGCTCATGTCCTGGCTGCTCCTTTTTGGATACAGATCTCTGCTCTTGCCTGGGAGAGCAGAAAATGACCCAAGTGCTTGGGCTCCTGCACCCACACAGGAGACCCAGAAGAAGTTCCTGGCTTCTGATAGGCCCAGCTACAGCCACTGCAGTCACTTGGGGAGTGAACCAGTGGATGGAAGATCTTTCTGTCTCTCCCTCTCTCTATCTGTAACTCCACCTCTCAAATAAAATCCTTAAAAAAAAAAAAAGATCATGGAAAACAGAATTAAAATTTTGAGTATTTTGTTAACAAAACTTTAAACCCACAGTTTTTTTCATAGTATAAATTTCCATGAACTTTTTTCTTGGTGTAACAAAGTAGTTTTTTTTTAACTTTTATTTAATAAATATAAATTTTGAAAGTACAACTGTTGGATTATAGCGGCTTTTACCCCATAACCTCCCTCCCACCCACAACCATTGCATCTCTCACTCCCTCTCCCATCCCATTCTTCATCAAAATTCATTTTTAATTATCTTTATATACAGAAGATCAACTTAGTATATACTAAGTAAAGATTTCAACAGTTTGCACCCACATAGACACACAAAGTATAGAGATTCCTCATAGAAAAGTATAAAGTGAAAAATCTCCTGGTCACCTATTTTCCTTCTCAAAATAATACTGCCAGTTTAATATGATTGATTTTTATTATGATTCAGCTTAAGAGATATCCTATGTGAATATATATATATATATCCTTTCCCTCCCTATGGCTTTTGCATGCAAATATTATAAAGTAGTATTGCAAGCTATACGGTTGCATGATTCATTTAGTTAGTCCGTTATTGATGAAATTTTGGTTGGTTCAAGTCTTTTGCTACTTATCAATAGTACTTCAGTAAGTAACCCTGTAAACATGTCACATGTTCCAGTAAGTGTATCTGTATGCAACAGTCCTAGAAAAAAAATTGTGGGGTCAAGTTTTTTAAGCAAGGCCACATCGGTCTCCACAGGAAGTTGTACTATTTTACATTCTCAATGACAACAAAGAATTTTTCCCACTATGTTTCCCCTGACATTATAACTTTAGAATTTAACTTGCATCGTTTAAAATATTTTAACTTTTTCTGGAATAACCCTAAAATAGTATGAAAGAACATAAGTTGCAAGTCTTCAAAAAAATCTACTGGATTTTATTGTAGAAAAGTATATAATGCAGTTTTAAAATTTTAGCATAAGACATATATACAAAAAAAGTTAACAGAAAGTACCTAGTCCACTCTAGAAGATGAGCTACAGTACTTTCTATTTTTAATTATCAAGCAAAGATGGATGATGATCTACAAAGTTTTCTCTGGAAAATATTTCCAAATGTTCAGTTTCTTGGGGCTTTTGGATTAATTTATTTTTGTTTTTAAAATGGCCACATGTCCTTTTTTAAAAAGATTTGAAAGGTGGAGGGAGGGAGGGAGGAAGGCAGGGAGGGAGAGATATATATCTTCCATCCACTGATTTATTCCTCAAATGACTCCAAGAGTCAAGTGTGGGCTTGGCTGAAGCCCAGACCCAGGCGCTACATCTGGGTCTCCCACATGGGTAGCAGGGGCTCAAGTTCCTAGGCCATCATTTACTGCCTCCCCAGGCATATTAGGAGGAATCTGGATGTAAAGCAGGGGACTCAAGCTGGCACTCTGATAACGGGAAGCCTGTAGCACAGCCAGCAGCTTAACATGCTGTGCTATAACACTGGCTCCCTCCCCAAAAATCAAGTTTTATCTAGCATTTTAGCTCAATTGTTTAGATAGAAATTTTTAAAAATCAAAATATACCTTAAAGCCGGCGCTGCGGCTCACTAGACTAATCCTCTGCCTTGTGGTGCTGGCACACCGGGTTCTAGTCCCAGTCGGGGCGCCGGAGTCTGTCCCGGTTGCCCCTCTTCCAGGCCAGCTCTCTGCTATGGCCAGGGAGTGCAGTGGAGGATGGCCCAAGTGCTTGGGCCCTGCACCCGCATAGGAGACCAGGATAAGCACCTGGCTCCTGCCATCGGATCAGCGCGGTGCGCCTGCCGCAGCATGCCGGCTGCAGCGGCTATTGGAGGGTGAACCAACGGCAAAAGGAAGACCTTTCTCTCTGTCTCTCTCTCTCACTGTCCACTCTGTCAAAAAAAAAAATATATATATATAAATACCTTAAAAAACTTAATTGCTATTGTTAAATCAAATTTTCTATGCCCAACACAAAAATTAATTATGTAGGGGCAGCTGTTTGAACTAGTAGTTAGGGCTTCAATTGGCATTCCCAAGTCCCATATCAACATGTATTCCAAATTTGGGTGTCTGGATTTAATGCCCAGCTCTGGATCCAGCTTCCAGCTAATGCATATCCTGGGAGGCAGTAGACAATGACTTACGTAGTTTGGTCCCTGGCACCTACATGGCCTGCTTAGACTGAGTTCCTGGCTTTTGGCTTGGCCCTAGTCCAGCCCCAGCCATTGTAGGCATTTGGGAAATGGGCCAGCAGATGGGAGCTCTCTTTTTGTCTTTGTTTTTATGCCTCTCAAATAAATACAGAATTTTTAAAAAGTTAAATGGTAATCAGGATGATGGTTTCAATCTACACCATTCAACATCAATTCTTCCCATTTGTGAAAAATCAAATTTCCTTCTTATTCCTGTCCTCAAGAATGATCTCTCTGGATTGTTACTACTTACCTTCATTCTTGTATAAATATGAAATTTCCATAAAATTTCACTTGGTCTTCACTTACCGAATCTCGTTTAAGAAAACTTGGTGATTCATCACTTAGTAATGGTCTTGAGGCAAGAATGTCTATTTTCCCTTCTAGTCTTCCCTCCATGGTTTTAATGGCATTCAAAAGAGTCTTCAGAGAGATTCTGGAGTCTCCAATCTCCTGAGACATTCTCACTGAAGGCAAGGTAGGTGCAAAGCTCACACGACGTGCTGAGTTTTGAATAACGCTGGGCAAACCAACTGATGTTCTTTCCTTTACAGAATTTACATAGGGCCTAGAGCTTTCAAGGGATTTTGAAGATGCAGGCCTCTCTGGAGATTTTCTTTTTCTTGGAGGCATCACCAATTAAAAACAATAAAATCAACTAAAATCTGAAGCTATTTCCCAAGAAGTACTCACTTTACTAGGCTAAACAATATACACAATTTTCTGGAAGAAGTCACAGTGAAAAAATATGTTTGCAAGTGTGTTCCTTTGCCTTTAGAAGGAAAAGATCACACTTTACCATACAATCTAGTGAAGAAACAGACCTTAAACCAAAGTCTCTGCAGGGCAGTGTATCTACTGGTGTCCCCTTTACTAACTTTATGACCTCATCAACAACCAGTGGAGTCAGGTGGTTAGAACCCTATCAGTATTCCATTTAAAGGCATATTCTAGCATCCTGGTTACTAGGGATATGTCTTTATACATGTAGTATATATATAAAATATCAGACATTAGAGTTTTTTAAATATTCAAGCTAATTACATATATGGTAAATTTGTAAATGATTGAAACAAATCCCTTTTTGTAACAAATGTCTAGGTTACGCTCTTCACTAAATGTTTTATATATGTTGCTTGTTCAATTTTTCTAAATGCATCTTTTAAGATGTTACATGACCTATAAAGATTTTCAGCTTCAATAGCCAGCAGGCTGATAAACAAGCATATTTACAACTGATACATCATTCAGGACAGCATCTGTCTGTTGCAAGTATACTTTGTTGGCACTGAGACCTGAGTTTGCCTGTAATTCAAAAAACATCTCCCAACATTTTTAAGGCTCAAATTAAAAGCCACTTTGTCTGTGACAGTGTTTCCCACTGCTTCTCATTTTAACAATGTTCCCTATGAGCACTCATTGATACAGTCTTTTTTTATTAAAGGAATCCTTTTCTATTCCATAATAAAGTTTGCTGAATACATTCCTAAACATCGTTTTAGAAGTTAAATGTTCCAATCTTGCTTCAGGGATCTTTATGAATTCCCTCATGGCTTAGCAGAAGGTGTTTAAAAAAATTTTGTTGAACTGAGTCAGGTAAGAGTATACTCATCTTTCTGGGACTGCACAGTATGTTCAAAAATATCAAATTTTTTTTTTGACAGAGAGAGAGAGAGAGAGAAAGGTCTTCCTTTTCCATTGGTTCACTCCCCAAATGGCCGCTGCGGCAGGGCCCAAGCACTTGGGCCATCCTCCACTGCACTCCTGGGCCACAGCAGAAAGCTGGACTGGAAGAGGAGCAACAGGGACTAGAACCCGGCGCCTATATGGGATGCCGGCGCTGCAGGCGGAGGATTAGCCAAGTGAGCCGCGGCGTTGGCCCAAAAATATCAATTTCTTAAAAACTCAAACAGGCTGGCATTGTAATGCAATGGGTTAAGCTGCTGCTCGTGGACTGCCAGTTCACATCCCAAATACTCTACTTCAGATCCAGCTTCTTGCTCA
The DNA here is from genome assembly GCF_964237555.1 of Oryctolagus cuniculus. NCBI lineage: Eukaryota > Metazoa > Chordata > Mammalia > Lagomorpha > Leporidae > Oryctolagus > Oryctolagus cuniculus. Next base: position 43,574,076 of record NC_091434.1, read on the forward strand.
TACTCCTAGGAAAGCAGCAGAAGATGGCCCAAACACCTTGGCCCTTGCCACCCACGTGGGAGACTCGGACGGAGTGCCTGGCTCCTGGCTTCAGCCTGGCCCAGACCTGGCTGATGCAGCCATTTGGGAAGTGAATCAACAGATGGAATAAAAAAACCTCTTTGTGTCTCTCCTTCTTATTCTGTGTCAGTCTTTCAAATCAATCAATCAATCTTTAGAAAAAAAAAAAAAAGACCCTCAACATTATAACAGCAATCTGCTTTTGCAGCTATTAATCACACCTGAGCATATTTGGCCTCTAACGTCTTATTCAGCTTGCACAGATGGTCATTCTGTAGATTGGTTTCAGTAAGAGAATGTAGTTGTTCTTCTAGCTGTTTAACTTTTATCTAAGAAAAAAATAGAAAGATAATAAAATAAACATCATATATTCCAAAAGGAAAAAAAAGTCATGCATATTGCAAAAAGTACAGATAACAGAACTTGTAACAAACAATTCAAAGTTTTTCTATTCATGTAAAGAAAGCTATTTCAATTTATAGCTAAAAGTAGCCTATATCCATTCAAATAACTCATTTGATTACTAGTACTTAAGTGAAACCCCAAATGGACACAATTCATAAATATAGCCATGAAATTTTGTGGTTAATATATCTTTCAAGAAATTATGGGAACTGGCATTCAAAAACCTTTTTGAATATGAATAATTAGAATTGTTAGTAGGCAAGAAGGAAATAGAATCTTGTGTTTTGCTGAGAGAGAATCAGAAAAGTTGAACAGAAAGTCATTTTTATGCTGATTTATACTTTAAAACAAACAATGATGAGTACTCACATTTTTCTCCTCAAATCAAATAATTTTGCAGGGAAAAAAACATTAATTCAGGAGGACTCCACAAAATTGTGGAAAAATGGAATTAAAAGATGTTTATTTTGGTGCAAAAACATTTTGAAATCTATGCATAGATTTTCCAAAATATGTAGTTTCCATGAATTTTTAAAGACCTCCCTCATATAAATCTCCAAATTCTGTTTTTCCATATTTCCTCCTCTTATTCCCAAACTTCTCATATAAAACAACAATTAACATTATGGGGTCTATCTTGAATCAATAAAACTTTCATCCAAAATTTTACCTAATTTTTTTCCCTCTGCAATATCTTTTCTTATTTCGTATCTTTGGAGGGCAAATAGCTCTTTGGGTGTAATTACCCAACATTTTCAGGAAGTTTTAAAATTGAAGTACTGATATTAAGTTTTTTGGAAAGTCTACACTGTCTCAGATGGACCTCCCCTGTTCCATCAGCAGACTCCTTCTTTGACTTTCGCCAGCTTGTTGCTGCTTAGGTAGAGCATAAAGCATACACATGGCTCCCTAAGGCCATCTGTAACAATCATCCTTTTCATTTAAGTTTCAGAATTAAAATGGCTGCCAATAAATGGAGGTATTGGTATAACACTCATTCTCATTTTAAATATAAACAAACTGATGTTAACCCATATAACCCAAGGGAAAGTTGAATCTGACTCTGCAGACTTAATTGCCTCTCACCAAAGGAAACACAGAATGCCCTCATTTCCCAACAGTCCTCATATATTACCCTACTCCTCTCAGTATCCAATAAAGTGTCCTGTGAGATTCATCATATGGCATGTTCTCATCTATAACACACCTTACTCTTCAGATTCAGTTTCTCATTTGGTAGAATTTCTAACATTAGACATTCAACATGGAAAAGTATATAGATGGACAGGTCAGAAGTAAATACCGCTGGCTCTTAGAGGTCTGGTGTTTCTGTGATATTAAAATCAAGCAGTTTCTCTAACAAGTTTATCAACTAGTCTCAGGAACAGCAAGGGCATATCCTCACATTGTTTCAAATGATCTATGATATAGCCATAAATATTTCATGAAATTATCAAAGTAACAACATGGGGGTCAGTGTTGTGGCTCAGCAGGGTAAGCCACTCTGCCTATGTCCCTGGCATCCCATATGAGCACCAGTTTTAGTCCCAGCTGCTCCACTTTTAATCCAACTCCCTGCTAATGCCTGTGGGAAAGCAGCAGCAGATGTCCCAAATGCTTGGGCCCCTGTACCACATAGGGACCCAGATGGAGTTCTGGGCTCCTGGCTTTGGACTGGCCCAGTTTCAGTTGTTGCTGTCATTTGGTGTGAATCAGCAGATGGAAGATTCATTCTCTCTCTCACTTCGTCCTCTAACTCTGCCTTTCAAATAAATAAATCTTTAAATAATGTTATTGAAGGTTGAAAATAACTAAGAAATGAAAAGGAACCCTCATTTTAAAATGTTTTGCAATCAAAGTATTTTAAAGTAATTCAATTAAGTTTTACAAGATATTTTTTGTTGGAAATATTGTAAATTTGAAACAAAATAGGGCTTGTCTATAATGTCATTCATTTATAGGTTGAAATGGGCTTCAGAAATGAAAATCTATTCGGTCAAAGTTACATATTTTGATTCAAAATACAAATGTATCTTGAGGAAACTGTGATCATTTTTTAGTACAGCATACACAGTTCTTTTTAAAGCCTCACTTTAATATTCATGCCCAACCAAAGAACCACAACAAATAACACAATTACAATGTTGGGTAAAAGAACAAGATACAAAAAAGTATATGCTATATGATTATACGAAATGCAAAGACAAGTAAAATTTATCTAACGTGTTAGAAATCAGAACGGTAACTTCCTTCGGGGAGGACAGTTCTGGAAGTGGGTTCTGGGTGTTGGGAATGTTGGTTTTTTGATATGGGTGTTGATTAGATAGGCACATTAACTTTGATAATCAGGTTATACCCTGTGTACTTTTTGGTATATATGTCATGCTTTTGTATCCAAGAGTATAGGATTCAAGTAAAAACAGGGAACTGGAACAAAGGCCGAGAATCTGCAGAAGTAGTTTACTCTCTTGAGCTTCTATTTCAGAGGATGTTCCAAGAAAGCATACTTTACTCTGAGGGAGTGAGACCACCACAAGTAAGAAAGCTGCAAGAAACCATTTTGAATCAGATTTCTGAACATGTAATATATGTAGACTTGTACTGCAAGCAGGAACTGCCTTCCAGCTCCCACTTTTCTATATCCTGGACATTCTCTGACCCTTGCTATATAAAAGCTCTAGCAATTTGTTTTTCATGGGGGATAGTTCCTTTAGGGAACTGTATCCTCCCACTGTTTCCTTTACTTGTCACAAGTAAACAAAGTTTTTCTTAAACAGCTCCCAAAGGAGGCTGATTATTTGGTGATACCTCAAGTGAACAGACCTGTGGTTTCCACTAACAATTCAATAAAAAGTTTACTAAAATGAAAAACGGGACAAAACAAAACAAGTGTGGTTGTTTATAGGAGCCAGGCTTGCTGACATACTTGACTCCAGTCACTCTAAGTGTTGGAGCCGATTGTAGGTTTGAGCAATCCAAAGAATTCAAACTGACCCATGTTTATGAACAATTTAGAAAGTGTTAGAAGTATTTCAGACTTATAGGAAGATACTTCAAAGATTCGTGGAAAAATGGGATTGTTTTGTGTAAAAAAAATTGAAATCCATGTTTTTCCATAATATTCATTTCCCACAAACTTTTCAAGATCCCTTGAATGGTAAATCCTATCTATTCATCATTCAACTTAAATATATTATCAGTATAAGTCAATTTTCTGTATATTCTATCCAAATCTAGTCTCTTATCTCTATCCTTGTGGGGAGCAATTCGGACTAGACTAAGTTACTGGAATTAAGACTTATTCTATGCATCTGCTCTCCCACAATATGGCGCTGGGAGAGAAGAAAACAGCTTCTGCACAGCTGCCTCCAGTTCAGCCAATAAACTGTGGGACTTGCTCCTGATTGGAGGAGAGCAGCGTACTCGGCGTGTGGGCAGCCGAGTTGGGATTGGCAGAGGAGGATTATAAAGGAGGAGAGAGACAGCATGCACCAGGAACATCTAAGGGGAACATCTAAGGGGAACACCTGTGCAGCCCCCGAGAGAGCCGGCCGGCGGTGTGCCGCTCCCCTGCGGAAGTGGGGAATGTGGCCAGGGGGAACCGCCCTTCCACGGAGGTGGAAGGGATAGTAGCCAACCCGGGAAGAACCAGCAGCAAACCCGGGGAGGGCCGAGCAGACAGAAAGAACAGCGCAGGGTCCTGTGTCATTCCTCCACGAAGAGGGGGAACGACATAATGGTGCCGTGACTCGGATATGAAGCCTAGGCAGGGCTTAGTGTCGTTCCTCCACGAAGAGGGGGAGCAACAATCCTAGAGTTAATTCCTGTGAATTTGGTGTTTATCACATCCATTCTTTAAAAAATAATTTTACTATATACACATCCCTAAACAACATGCAGTATAAGATGAGATTTATCCATGCTAACAGATGAAATTCTATTTCTTAAAAAAATTTATTTGAAAGGCAGATAGAGATTTTACAGATGCTGGTTCACTCCCCAAATGCCCACAACAGCTAGGTGTAGGCCAGGCCAAAGCCAGGAGTCTGGGACTTCATCCATATCTCCCATGTGGGTGGCAGGAGCCCAAGCACTTGAGCCATCATTTACTGCCTCCCAGGATGCATCACCAGGAAGCTGGATCAGAAGTGGAGCAGCTGAGACTCAAACCAGGACTCTGATATGGGATGCAGGCATTGCCAGTGACAGCTTAATATGCTGAGTCATAATGCATGCCCCAAAACATATTATTCTAATGTATCTAATTTAATATACCATCTTTCAAATTTTACTTTTAAAATTGTCAATAACTGCCTTTAAGAGAAATTTAAAAAGATTAGACAACAAAAATCAGAAAATAAATCTCATACCTGGAGTTTTCCCTTTTCATAGGCCAGTTTATTTTTACTTTCGGTAATTTTTCCCAAGACTTTTTCCACCTTCTGGTGGGCCAGCTGATAATTCGAACACAGATATTAGTAACTCTTGGCACATAAATAATCATTTCTCTTTTTAATATAAATAGTCAAATTTCTGTAGTAGTAAGATTAAGATTCATTTTTATTTGCTATTGCTATCCTAGGTAGTTGATTACCTTGCTAATATGGAACAAATACAGAAACTGCTAACAAAAGTATGAAGCTTTCAGATTCCCAGGGTTTGTTGTTGTGTACTGATTTTTTTATGTTGATTATTTCTTTGTGGTTTTGATCCAACCTTGACATGTTATAGTTGCATGAGGAAGTTTGAGGAGCGTTATATAGTTCTTTAAAGAAACAAGAGTTGCAAATGACAATACTACTAACAGATAACACTTCAGTTATTACAATAAAAGCAGCAAAAAAAAATCTCTAAACAATGTTTATTGGAGACTCAAATTCATTTTTTGATCAAGTACTCAACACAATGTTTTTGGAAACAAACATTACTGAAAGTTCTATATTTAATGCAAAGACATATTCATGATTTCAACAACCTTTAACAAATTTGCAGGTGTTCTTTTTTTAGACTTTGTCAGAAAAATATATAGTTTTATTTTCATTAAATTTTGAGCCTTACTTACACTTATTTTATAAAATATGAGTACAATTATGGTGATTGAATATGGAAATTTTCACCTTCCATAATCAAAGTCAATGTTGTATCTTAGTACAGGAAATAATTAGAAGTTTCCATATGTCAAAATGATCTTCATAAACTAAATACAAGGACAATACACAGAAAACATGACTGAGAACAGTCACTCATAGACTGTTCTAGGAACACTATACATCATTCTATATTGACACAATTCACTGTTTCTGGCTTATATATGCTTAATCTGTGAGCAACAGAACAGAGGGTCTTTTAAAAATTTCAAGTGAAAGAATTTAGACATTTTATGTTCAACTTTGGACAAACTGATAAAGATGAAGCCATGTATGTAAAGGTACTGATTTACACAAGAGATGCTCCTCACTGTCTCCAATATCATCACAGCTCTTCCCTAGCCATCAATTCAGCATGATTTATTCATTTTGTAGTACACTTTATCACACTTTTAGTGTTGTGAATCCAATACACCTGTTTCTTAAGAAAATAAAATCACATTCTGAACTAAATTCTATATAATAACTCCTTTTTATCTCTTCGAAATCTTTTCAGGATAGAGTATGTCCTAAGAGAAGGCACACGAGTCTAGAGCATTGTTTTCTCCTTGCTAGCTGCCTTAGCTAAAAGAACTTGGATTTTACACATTCTAGATTTGATAAAAATGCCACAAAGAGTGATTCACCTACCCTAAAAGTATGCACATTTGTTACAAAAATTCAGATCCAATATCAGGCTTCAGGGGATTATTAACTTTTATGACCATCTAAGTATCAGACAAGAGATGTAGTCAGCATCCAAAAATAGACAGTGACCAAATCACTGGCAACATCTGTCAAAGTCATTAACAGTGTAGGACCATAGGCCTCTTCACTGCCAGTATGTTCAGGAAATAATGAGATATAGTCTTCCAGAGGGACCCAAACTAGAAGGCTGGATAAGCCCAGCTGTACAACAAATGACAAAGCCTAATCTTTAATCCTGAGAGGGTTGATCTGGGGTAATACTAAAAATTACAGCTAATGGATTTTACCATTCTAAAAGACTTTTTTCCTGGGACAGTTCAGATAATTAGAATTCAGCAAATGTTAGATACTTGCTACATGATTTCCATGTACTAACTTAATCTTCAAATAGCTTCACAGTAATAGTATTATTAGCCTCATTTTGACAAGATTAAAGAAATAAAGTTAAAGATCATTCCTAAGGTCATAGCCAAAATTGAAACCTGAAAAGTCTGGCTCAAAAGTCATGAAAACGTAGTAAGATTTGGCTTAGTCTGTGCAATTTTTCATACTTAAAGTGAAAAGCAACTTACGACAAAGTTAGAATTTACCTCAGATTAAGAAACACATCAAGGCCTTCTATGGAACTTTCAGATTAGCTGCATATTATAAAGGCAATGATTCTGTTTCAAATATTAAAAAGCACACAGGGTAATTAGTAGCTTCTTAGCAGAATGATAATTTTTCTAAATCTTCTACACTGAAAGAACACATTTTAAGGATTCTGCTATTTATTTGTAATGCACAGACTTTGTCAGATAGCTTACTGACTACCTAACAGAGGGTACCGTCAGTAGAAGAAATGCAAATTTCTTCCTCATAATTTATGGAAGAGGAAATGTGTTAAACAGATATGTTTGTACTTCTCAGTTTTATAGATCATCTGTGTAGGCAAATGCCTTAAATTCTTATTTTCTTAAATCCTGCATTGTTTGGATACTGCAGAAATCTCTATCATATCTATCCTGAATTTTGAGAATTATTAAAACACAAAGAAAATCCATCTCCTATCTTCAGATTTTTTTAAACTCATGAATCGTTAATTCCTACTTTAGACTGACCTTTTTATACCCACCCCATGGTAATCAGAAGTGACTTGCTGAACATCTAGGGAAGCCATTTGATCTGTCAGGTGCTTATTTTCTTCCAATAGAGTGTGCAGGTTTTCATTTAATGCATTTATGTCTACCTTTGAAAAATAAAATGAAAATAAACCATTTATGCCAGATCCAAAAAATCTTATTTTTAAAATGATAATGGTAACTGTAAAATGAGGCACCTGATGCATCTTTTCCCTCCATCTACCTCTAGGGATTTGACTAGTCAGTATGGCAACTCTGACATGCTTTAAAAATCTTTCTTTTTCATTTTTTTCTAGTTGTGTTCATCAGCTGGAGGGTTATTATTGCAATTTACATAGTTTACCTTTGTTAGAAGTGGAAGCCCTTCTACTATTTACTTAAATTCAAGTTTATATATATGTAAAATCCTCCACAAAACATTGGTAAAACAGATGCAACAATATAAAAAACTTAAGTTATTTCATAAAATTCTCAAAATAGACATAACTGTCTATATAAGAAATTTTGAGGGATCTAAAAAAAAGATACTAGAATAAGTGAATTTGTCACACTTGAAAGATACAAAGTAAACACAAATTTTTATACAAATACCCATGCGCATGTGCGCGCGCGCACACAACACACACACACATCATCCCTACTAATTCTAGGAGCCACCCCCCTCAGTACCAAATCTGTAGATGATCTAGTTCTTTATATAAAACATTGTGGTATTTGCATATAACCTACACAATCTTCCCCTATATCTTAAATGATCTCTAGCTTACTTAGAATAAGCTAAGTGTAAATGCCAGCTAAATAGTTTTTATACTATATTTTTAGAGAATAATGACAAGAAAAATGTTCAGTACTTTTAAAAATTTTTGGAAAAAAATTATATAAGATTTATGCATTTGAAAGGCAGATAGAGGGGAGAGGAGAGAAAGGAAATAGAGGGAAGAGGGGAAAGGGGGAAGGGGAGGGAGAAAGAGGAGAGAGAGGGGGAGGGGGGAGGGAAGGGGAGGGGAGGGGAGGGGAGGGGAGGGGAGGGGAGGGGGAGGGATTCTCCATCAAGTGGTTCACTTCCCAAATGGCTGCAACATCTGGGGCTGGGCCAGGCTGAAGCCAGAAGCCTCCTCCAGTGCAAGGGCACAAGCACTTGGGTTTTCTTCCACTACCTCCCAAGGTGCATCAGAAGAGAGCTGGGAGGGAGGTGGAGCAGTCAGGACTCGAACCAGCACCCATATAGGATGCTGTCAAAAAAGGCAAAGGCTTAACCTTCTATACCACAGTGCTGGCACCCCAGATATTTTTGATCTATGGTTGTTTGAATCAATTGATACAGAACCTACAGATACGAAGGATGACTATACTAACAAAAATCAGAAATTTCTATTTTTTACATTATAGTACGAATTTCAATAGCAAATTTTTATATATAATAGAAAATATTCTCAAAGCATAACAACACAGAAAATACATGGGAATTAATCTAAAAGGAAATATTTAGGACCTATTTTTTTTAAACAAACCAGAATTATTCTGTGTTTGTCTTTGAAATTTAGGGTTTTTTTTTTGAATTGATATCATTTCCACAGCATACAATATATCTACTTAAAGTATATAATTAAATTTTTAATGATTTCATTTTGAAATGAAATGTGAGCATCCCAAGTGGCAGATTTACCTTCTGCATAACCTTCTTATGACTCATTCCAAGAAAAACAGCTAAGAGTTCCCATCCAGGGGCCAGCATTGTGGCTTAGTAGATAAAAATTGCCACCTGACACTGGTATCCTACATGGGCACTGGTTTGAGACCTGAATGCTCCATTTCCCATCAAGCTCTTTGCTAATGCACCTGGGAAAGCAGTAGAAGCTCGTCAAAGTCCTCATGTCCAAGTTCTTGATGCAGAATATTATATATCACCATGGGCCACACCCTGCTGTGCTGCAAAACATGAGAACCTGGTATATTCATCCTACTGCAAGAGGAAATATTTATTTATTTATGTATGTATTTATTTATTTATTTTTGACAGGCAGAGTTAGTGAGAGAGAGACAGAGAGAAAGGTCTTCCTTCCGTTGGTTCACCCTCCCAAATGGCTGCTATGGCCGGCATGCTGCGCCAATCTGAAGCCAGGAGCCAGGTGCTTCCTCCTGGTCTCCCATGCGGGTACAGGGCCCAAGCACTTGGGCCATCCTCCATTGCCTTCCCGGGCCAGAGCAGAGAGCTGGACTGGAAGAGGAGCAACCGGGACAGAACCCGGTGCCCCAACCGGGACTAGAATCCAGTGTGCCGGCGCCGCAGGCAGAGGATTAGCCTAGTGAGCCACGACGCTGGCCAGAAATTTTTATTTCTAAAAACTGTCAATTATGACAGTTCCCAAACCAAAATATTCTTAGGTACAAATGTAATGAAATATGTCCAAGATTTGAGACACTGAAATTCCAAATTACTCAAAGAAATAAAAGACTTAAATAAAATGGCAAGATGTATAGTTTATGTATTACATGATTCTATAGTGTGAAGATGTTAATGACCTCTAAATCCCAATTGAAATCTCTGCAGTATTTTGGTAAAAATCATGGTCATTCTAAAACATATATGAAAAGGCAAAAGAACGAGTGTAGGTAAAACAATTTAAAAACCAACACAGTTGGAGGACTACCTAATTTCAAGACCTACAAAATTATCATAATCAAGAATTTCAAATTGGGACTGGCATTGTGCCATTGGGCTTTCACCTGCAATGCAGACATCTCATGAGTGCTGGTTCAAGTTCTGGCTATTCTACTTAAGACCAGTTTCCTGTTCGTGCACCTGGGAAAGTAGCAAAGATGGTCTAAGTGATGATCTCCCTGCACCCACATGGGAGACCAGATGGAGTTCCAGGTTCATTGCTTCGACCTGGCCAGCCCCAGCTGTTATAGCCGTTTGGAGAGTGAACCAGCAGATGAAAGCGAGCTATCTCTCTCCCTCTCCCTCTCTCCCTGTAACTATGCCTTTCAAATAAATAAATAAAAAAGGGAAAAGAAAACTGTTCAAATAAAATAGAATTAAAAGATAATTTTTAAAAAAGAATTTCATATTGAAAGAAGAAAACCACATAATCAATGGAACAAATAGAAAATCTAGAAGCAAACGCACACATTTATGGTCAATTGATTTTCAACAAGGGTGCCAATGCAATTTAAATAGAGCAATAACAGTATATTAAAAGATGCTACTAGATGAGTGACATCAGCAAAAATCCTTTTCTCTATAGAAGCAATGAAAACACCAGCAAATACTGTCACAGTGAAATTTTTTTTTCAGAACTCTGGAAATTAACAACAAAGATAACCAGTAACCTAGGGAATGGTTACTGGAAAAAAAGGGGCTGAACCAGTGAGCTTTGTGATATTTCAACTTGCCTCGTTCCCATTCTCCAGCTATGCAGTAAATCAATGTCCTATAAGCAACCAATAGCCTGGCAGTCACCAGAGGGGAAAAACAGGGTTGTAGTACCTTCAGAGCCTCATGCCCAAAGCACTGTCATGTATGTTCATTCTGGTGACTCCCTGAAAGGCCACACAAGCAAGGTTGCCTTGATTTGGGCTGACTCGGGGCTCATTCAATACAAAAAGCCTTTTTCACAGAAGCAAATGTTAAAAACAATTATAGAGGCCGGCGCTGTGGTGTAGTGGGTAAAGCCGCTGCTTGCAGTGCCAGCATGCCATGTGGGCACCGGTTTGAGACCTGGCCACTCCTCTTCTGATCTAGCTCTCTGCTATGGCAAGGGAAAGCAGTGGAGGACGACCCAAGTCCTTGGGCTCCCTGCACCCATGTGGAAGACCTGGAGGAAGCTCCTGGCTCCTGGCATCAGATTGGTGCAGCTCCAGCCATTGCAGCCATTTGGGGAGTGAGCCGGCAGATGGAAGACCTTTCTCTCTCTCTGCCTCTGCCCCTCTGAAAGTCTTTTAGGTAAATGGATAGATCTTAAAAAAATTATAAGTAATGGTTACCTTTGCAGTTGCTTGAGGTAGTAGATAAGAGTTGTGCATATGATAGACTAACCAAAAAATTCAAAAGAAAAATTTATGTTATGAGATAACCAAAGGAGACTTTGAAGGGCTCTGACATATTCTTGGGACTCTGCCAAAGTCAAGAATGGGTATAGGGTTTTGTATATATCCAGAGCTGTGTGCATGCTTAGAAAAGATGTGAAAAGGTCCTAAAATCCCACCTCTGTGAGAAAGACCTTGACTGCTGTGCAATCAGAAGGCCAAAGGAGAGTTGTCATCTGTTTGAAAGAATGTTGAAGGCATGCCCCAAATGTATATAATCAAATGGTTGAAAGCAAGAGTCTGAGAATCTAGAATGCAGAAAAAGACAAATAGCTCATCAAGTACAAGGAATCCTCAGTAAGATTAATAGCTGATTTATCATCAGAAAGTAGTGGCAGTGGAGTGCTATCTTCAAAAAGATGAAAGAAAAAAAAAAAACACTTAAGAATTCTAAATGCCTGTGTTCCCTATCAGAGTGCCTGGGTTCAAACCATGGTCTGCTGCTGACTCCAGCTTCCTACTAATGTACATGCTGGTGGGCAACAGGTGATGGCTCAAGTAGTTGGGAGCTGATCGATGGAAGAGACTTAGTTCCTGGCTCCCAGCTTTGGCCTGGCCCACCCTAACCATTGAGGGTATCTGGGGTGAAAACCAGTATATGGCAACTTTATTTTTTCTCTCCTTGCCTCTCAAATAATAAAAAAAGACAAAGAAGTTAATATATTCCAAGATAAACAAAAATGAAAGAATTCATTAAAGGGTTTTTTTTTCTGGCTTAAACATACTCCTGAAGATGTGGCCCTTGAAAATCCCAAACTAAAGTATAAGGCATTTTATCAGGGTTCTCACTTTTGGTGAGGTATGGATTATGGTGTTAGAAAGAATATAAAAAAGCACAAAAAGTGTGGGGAGCAACCGAGACTAGACTAAATTCCTGGAACAGCTAAGACTAATTCTATGCATCTGCTCTCCCACAATATGGCGCTGAGAGACAGCAAACAACTTCTACACAGCTGCCTCACCAGTTTGACTGATGAGCTGCAGGAGCTGATCCTGCTCCTGATTGGAGGAGAGCAGCATGCTCAGCGTGTGGGCAGCAGAGCATGGATTGGTGGAAGAGGACTATAAAGGAAGAGAGAGACAATATGCACCGGGAACACCTGAGGAACATCTGAGCAGCCCCTGAGAGAGCCGGCCAGCAGTGTGCCACTCCTCCGCGGAAGCGGGGAAGTGGCGGGGGTGCCGCCCCTCCGCGGAGGCGCAGGGGCTGGCAGCAAACCCGGGAAGGGCTGGCAGCAAACCCGGGAAGGGCCGGGCAAAAAGAACAGCGCAGGGTCCGGTGTTGTTCCTTCGCGAATGGGGGAGTGACAAAAAAGGAGCTCTTCAGTCTGAAATAAAAAGAGCACTAGACAGTAACCATAATAGTCACATATAATATAGGTATACATGAAAGAGACTGTAAATATATTTTTGCTTAGAACTGTTTTTGCTACCTATAAACCAAAACATATAAATAAAGATAAGAGAATAAAACAGTACACTAAGGGACTGGTGTTGTGGCACAGTGGGTTAAACCACTTGCAAAACTAGCATCCCATGTGGAGTGGTGGTTTGAGTCCTGGCTGCTCTGCTTCTGCTCCAGCTTCCTGCTAGTGTGCCTGGGAAAGCAGCAGAAAATGGCCCAAGTACTTGGGCTCTTATCACTCACATGGGAGACTTGGATGGAGTTGTGGCCACTGGGGATGGAAGATCTCTTTCACTCTGTGTCTTTCCTTCTCTGTCACTGTCTTTCAAATAATATAATTAAAAAAAATGTGGTCCACTAGAAATGTCTGATCCTAAAAGAAGGCAGTAATTGAGAAATACAGGAAAAGAAAAAAAAAGGTAGATTGTGGGGAGCAACTCGGACTAGACTAAGTTACTGGAATTAAGACTTATTCTATGCATCTGCTCTCCCACAATATGGCGCTGGGAGAGAAGAAAACAGCTTCTACACAGGTGCCTCCAGTTCAGCCAATAAACTGTGGGACTTGCTCCTGATTGGAGGAGAGCAGCGTACTCGGCGTGTGGGCAGCCGAGTTGGGATTGGCGGAGGAGGACTATAAAGGAGGAGAGAGACGGCATGCACCGGGAACATCTAAGGGGAACATCTAAGGGGAACACCTGTGCAGCCCCCGAGAGAGCCGGCCGGCGGTGTGCCGCTCCCCTGCGGAAGTGGGGAATGTGGCCAGGGGGAACTGCCCTTCCACGGAGGTGGAAGGGACAGTAGCCAACCCGGGAAGAACCAGCAGCAAACCCGGGGAGGGCCGAGCAGACGAAAGAACAGCGCAGGGTCCTGTGTCGTTCCTCCACGAAGAGGGGGAGCGACAGTAGATGTAGATTCTAGCTATGTTAAATGCATTAAACCACTCACATTATAAAAGAGTGGTAGAATAAATTTTTTTTTAATTTTTTTTTTTTTGACAGGCAGAGTGGACAGTGAGAGAGAGAGACAGAGAGAAAGGTCTTCCTTTGCCGTTGGTTCACCCTCCAATGGCCGCTGCAGCCGGCGCACCGTGCTGATCCGATGGCAGGAGCCAGGTACTTATCCTGGTCTCCCATGGGGTGCAGGGCCCAAGCACTTGGGCCATCCTCCACTGCACTCCCTGGCCACAGCAGAGAGCTGGCCTGGAAGAGGGGCAACTGGGACAGAATCCAGCGCCCCGACCGGGACTAGAACCCGGTGTGCCGGTGCCGCAAGGCGGAGGATTAGCCTAGTGAGCTGCGGCGCTGGCGGTAGAATAAATTTTTTAAAGATGCAACTGTATTCTTTTTATAAAAATATATTTTAAATAAACAATGGGGTTAAAAGTAAAATGATGGAAAATATACACCATGTAAACAGTTATCAAAAAAGAGCTGGATTGGGATGGGCAGTTAGTAACCAGTTCAGATGTCAGTTATGATGTCTGTTAAGATACCTGAGTCCCAAATCAGAATATCTGGGTTTGACACCTGGCTCCAGCTCCTGACTCCAACTTCCTGCTAATTCAGATCCTGGAAGACAGCACTGATGGGTTCTTAGCAAGAGCTAAGAACTTTAGCCTGGCCCAGCACTAACCATTGCAGGAAGTTGGGGGAAGTTAACGAGTGGGATGGGGGCTCTCTGTCTCTCAAAAAAAAGAAAAAAAAAAAAAAAGGAGCTAGAGCAGTGGGCATTCAACTTAGTTCTTAAGATGCCTGGGCCCCACACTGGAGTGAGTAGGCTTGATTCCCAGTTCCCAGCTTCCTGCCAGTGCAGATCCTGGAACACAGCAGATGACTGTTGAGGTAGTTGGGTTCCTACCACCTGTGTAAAGAGACACAGATTGCATTCATGGCTCCTGACTTTGGCCCCAGCCTAATCTCATCCCTTGCAGGCATTTTGGGAGTAATTCAGTAGATGAGAGCTCTCTCTTAAATAAATAAAAAATTTTAAAAACTTACTACAAAATTAACAGTTATCGGGCTGGCGCCACGGCTCACTAGGCTAATCCTCCACCTGTGGCATCGGTATCCCGGGTTCTATTCCGGTTGGGGTGCCGGATTCTGCCCCAGTTGCTGCTCTTCCAGTCCAGCTCTCTGCTGTGGCCCGGGAAGGCAGTGGAGGATGGCCCAGGTCCTTGGGCCCTGCACCCGCATGGGAGACCAGGAGGAAGCACCTGGCTCCTGGCTTCGGATTGGCACAGTATGCTGGCTGTAGCGGCCATTTGGGGGGTGAACCAATGGAAGGAAGACCTTTCTCTCTGTCTCTCTCACTGTCTAACTCTGCCTGTCTAAAAAAAAAAAAAAAAAAAAAAGTACAGTTATCAAGAGTGTATGGTACTAGCATAAGGCTAGACATATAGATCAATATGTAAAAACTGGGAATCCAGAAACAAACCCAAACACTTATGATTAATTGACTTTTGGCAAGGGAGCCAAGGCAATTCAATAGGAAGAGTGATCTTTTCAACAGTGTTGGGTCAACAGGATATCCACAAGCAAAAATGAATTTGAACACCTGCCTCACATCATATATACAATTAATTAAAATGGATTAAAGACCTAAATGCAATATGTAAAACTATAAAATTTTTAGAAAAATATAAATCTTTATGATCATAGATTAGGCAACAGATTCTCGGGTCTAACACTTAATATATAAGCAACCTAAGAAAAAATACATGAACTAGACTTGAAAAAAATTTTAAACTTTTATGTACCGAAGGAAATTATAAATGTAAATATATAGTCCACAGACTGGGAGAAAATATATGCAAGTCACATATCTGGTAAGGGTGTAATATGTACAATATATGAAGAAATCTATACAACTCTATTAAAAGACAACTCAGTTAAAAGACAATCTATATCAAATTTAGGCAAAGGATCTAAACAGACATTTCTCCAAAGATGTACAAATGTCCAACAAACACATAAAAAGATATTCAACATTATTAGTCATTAAAAATGCTAATCAAAACCACAGTGAGGTACAACTTGACACCCATTAGGAAGGCTACAATAAAAAAAAGAAAAAAAATGTCAGTCAGTGAGGACATGTGAAAAGTAGAACATCTGGATATTGCTGGGTGGAATGTAAAATTGCTTAGTGCTATGGAAAATTGCTTGGTGATTCCTCAGAAAGTTAAACATAAAATTATCATGTAACCCAGAAATTCCATTCCAAGGTATAGCCCTAAAAACTGAAAATATGTACTCAAATACATGTAAATACAGACTCACTGTAGAATTGATCACAAAAGCTAAAAGGTGAAAACAATGCAAATGTACATCAACAGATTAACTGTTAAAACAAATTGTGACATGTATGGGTTATATGATATTAGTCGAAAAATAGTGAAGTACTGATATATTCTACAAGGTGGATGAACCTCAAAAATGTTACACTATGTGAAAGAAATCAAACACAAAAGATCACATATTGTTTGATTATATAGAATAGGTAAATCCATTGAGAAAGAATACCAGTTGGTGATTGTCAGGGGCTGGGAGGAGGATGAAATGGGAAGTGATTACTTAAAGAATTCACTGTCTTCTTTTGGGATGATGAAATGATTTTGGAACTAGACAGAGGTGATGGTTGGTGGCTGCACCACATTGTGAACGTTCTCTAAATGTCACTGAATTTTTCATTTAAAACGGTTAAGTTCCCCTTATGTGAGTTTCATCTCAACTAACAAAAAACACACATATATGAGATTCTTCACAACCATTAGGGACAGTTATAAAACAAATTTAGGGGAAGATGGCTGGTACAACAGTTGGGTCAATTCTGCGAACACCTATACTCCATGTCACAGAGCCTGGTTAAAGTTCCAGCTCTGCTTCCAATCCAGCTTCCTGCTGGTACACACCCTGGGAAGCAGCAGACAATGGCTCAGGTAGTTGATTGCCTGCAGTCCACATGGGAAACCTGGATTGAGTTCCAGGCTCTTGGCTTTGGCCTGGGCCAACCCTGGCTGTTGCAAGCCATTTAGGGAGAAAAACAGCACATGCAAAGGATCTCAATCAATCTTAATCTCAATGTCTCTCTCCCTACCCCCTTTCAAATAAAATTAAAATAAACAAAATTTGTTTAAATGTGCTCAATAACAAGGTTGGTAAGGATATGGAGATACTGGAATTCTCACACATAACTGGAGGGATTATAAAATGGGGTAGCGACTTTGGAAAAACTTTTATGCTTTTAAAATGACTATAGAATTATATGACTATGACTACAGAGTTACTATATAACCCAGTATTTCCTCTATTAAAATATACCTACGGCAATAAAAAAGGCTCACAAAAAATTACATGCAAATATTCACAGCATATTAACAGCAAAAATAGAAATCACCTAAATGTCCATCAACTGACAAATAAAGTACTAAAACAACTGGACATCCAATTGAAAATAAAATGTGCTAGAACTACACCTTGTATGATACACGAAAATTAACTTAAAATAGAACATAGACCTAATGTAAAACCTAAACTTACAAGTCTTCTAGAGGACAACATGGGAGCAAAATCTTGGTAATATTAGGTTGGGCAAAAATGTCTTAAATATGATATAAAAAGATCTGTAAGTTTTAAATTGGTAATTAGGATTCATGAAAATTTAAAAGTTTTATTCATCAAAAGTAAATGAAGACAAACCATACAATAGAAAAAAATACTTAAAAAACACAGCTGACAAAAGATTTGTATAGAAACAAATAGGATATTTTACTTATCATGAAAAAATATTTTAAAATCTGAAAGCTCAGTAAGACAACTAATATAAAAAATGGTTTGAGGAGACATTTCTATTTGCATTGGCAAATAAGCATATGAAAAGATACTCAATATTACTAATTAGAAAACATAAAATATAACTACAATGACAGACCTCTACAGACAAATTAGAATGGCTGAAACTGAGGGAACTGAACGTGCTGATGAGAATGTGGAGAACTTGGAATTCCTAAGTTACTGGAAAGAACGTGAGAATGTGTACTTCCTTTGGAAAATAGCTGAGTTTTTGATCTTCTGTGTATAAAGAGAACTGAAAATGAATCTTGATGTGAATGGAAGGGGAGAGGGAGCGGGAAAGGGGAGGGTTGCGGGTGGGAGGGAAGTTATGGGGGGGAAGCCACTGTAATCCATAAGCTGTACTTTGGAAATTTATATTCATTAAAGTTAAAAAACAACAACAACAAACAAAAAAAGAAAATAGCTGAGTTTTACTATAAATTAAACACATATGTACCACAGGATCCAAAAATCTAACTCTTGATATTTACCAAGAGAAAAGTATATATGCATGTTTGATTATTACAGAGTCTTTATTCATAAATGTCAAAATTTGGAAATAACCCAAATGCCCTTCAAATGGAGACTGGATATGGACACTGTGATATTTCTATACAGTGGAGCACAAACTACTAATACATACAACAATATGACTAAATTTCAAATGTGCTGTGGGTGTTGTGGCATAGTGGGTAAAGCTGCGACCTGTAACACCAGCATCCCCTTAGAGTGTCTATTCATATCCCAGCTGTCCTACTTCCTATCTAGGTCCCTGCCAATGGTCTGGGAAAAGTAGTGGAAGATGGCCCAAGTGTTTGGGTCTCTGCCACCCATATGGGAGATTTGGAAGAAGCTCCTGTGTCCTGGCTTCAGCCTGACTCAGCACTGGCCATTGCAGCCATCTGAGGAATATCAGATGGAAGCTCTCTCTGTAATTCTGACTTTCAAATAAATAAATCTTTTAAAAAAAGTCCTAGCAAAATGAATGAAGTTAGATTTAAAATGCTATATGCTGTGTGTTTCCACTTGTATGACATTCTAGAAAAGATATAATTGCAGGAATAGGAAAAACAGATCAGTGGTTGCCAGATGGTGGAGGAGGAAGGAGTTGAATACAAAATGGCACAAGAAAATTTTCTAGGATCACAGAAATGCTCCATATTCTGATTGTGATGATACTTATGTGATAGTATATATTTGTCAAAACTCATAATTGTACAATAAAAAGGATAATTTTCACTGTACGTAAGTTAAAATAACCTTAACTTTTAAAAATAGCTTTATAAGAAAACACATTTAAAAAACCAATTTAGACCAAAATTGGGACTCTGTACAAGGATTATTATTTGGATTAATAGAACTTTTCTAAAGAGCAAGTATATTTTAGTTCCATGAACTTAACTTACATTTGGCCAACATTAAGACAAATGAAACCAGGCAAGCAAAATAATGATGCTATATTTTTATCCTAGACTTATTCACAGCAGTTACCTTATCCATGTAATACTCGTTAACCTTTAAGGAATTTTTTTATTTGTATAAGGTGAACAAATTTCATGTATTGTATATACACAGGGGCATAGTGATAGTTCTCACCCTATTCTCCCTGCTGTCCACACTCCCCACCCTCCCTCCTCCTTCCTTTCTTATTTTTTCTTCATTTTTACAATGACATACTTTCAGCTTATTTTATAATCATAAGCTTAACCTCCACTAAGTAAAGAAGTAAACAATCAGTAAGAAGGAAAAAAAAAAAAAAAAAACACTGTTCCTCAAAAGTCAACACAAGGGCTATAAAGAATAATCAATTTTCAAAATGTCAATTTCACTCATATACATTACATTTTTTGTACTCTATTAGTTACTACAGATTAGCAAAAACATATGATATTTTTCTTTTGGGGACTGGCTGATTTCACTGAACATAATGTTTTCCAGTTGCATCCATCTTGTTGTAAAAGACAGGATTTCATTTTAATACAACAACTTTGATAGTAGCCACCAATTTGCCCAACTTTCAAAGCATATCTGAGGCCAACTTGGCATCAGCAAAGTCTTTGCCACAGGAAGTGGGCTTCTGACAAGGATTTTTAGGGTGGACTATTTTCATATCACTACATATGAATGACTAAACAGAGGAGGCACCTGCCAGCTTGATAACAACTGTATTTGAGTTTGCACTCAAAATTTAGCTTTTTTCCTTCCCATTCTTAAAATTTCATTCATATATATATAGTATTTGTATTACCAAGAACAAGCCAAGAAGTAAACAATGAGGCTTGATGACTCTATTCCACAACAACTGCTGCTGGATTTCTGGTCTGGGACAGGCTAAGACTCCTTGTGCTCCAGATATGTTCTCTAGATGACAGTGATACATAATCTAATCTCATGAAATTTTGAGACAGTAACAGTAGTGTTATAAAGATTGGCTTTTTTTTTTAAATAAGAATTTGCTTATTTCTCTGGATATTCTACTTTTTCAGAACCCAGAAAAGGTTACCTCGAAAATAAAGTGCCGGTGCTAATAGGTACTTTGGAAGCCTAAGCAGGCTTAGAAAAAATAAAAACCAGCATTGTCAGAAGCATCCTTTTGCTTCTCAAGGGCCCTTTAGCTCATTCTCAGGGGACTTCCTGGCTAAAATGCTTAGTAAACACTAGGGCCAGGGCAGAGATGACTCATTGGCAAATCCCATAGGCTCAACAAGCAACACCCCCAGCCCCCTTTCTCAGATGCTCTGAACAGCATTGGCTTTGTGGATCCTTTTCCCCTCACATCTTCATATTCATCAAAATTACCCACCTCCTCACTAAGGTAAGTTCCTACAGTAGGCAGCAATACAGAAAGAAACAAATACAGTGGCAAATCAACAAAATGTGGAATACCTTGTTTTTAGCTAATTCCTTTTCCATATTGGATTTCTCTTGTTTTGTTTCTTTTTCTGTTTTATTAACCTGCCCAAGGAGGGGAAAAAAAGCAAATGGGTCAATTTTACTGCAGCTGACAGTACAACCACACATCCTGCAAGTCAATGAATACCTACACTGCAGACAGCACATCCTCTCAGAAAAGGGGCCAGTGAGGGAATCTTGGAGGCAGAGCAGACTTCACAAATAGCTCTGAAATTAGAAAGACGTCTGCACGTCAGACTCTGCTGGTCCCTTCCTAATTAGGAGATAGGGCTGTTCTCCTTTAACCTCTGCCCCACTCCTCCAAGGGAAGTAATTTTTTAAAATCTGACCCCTTAACTAACAAGAGGATGTAAGAATTATTCTTTGACATTCATTAATGCTCTGTTAGGGTAAACTGTACTGTCTGGCACAGATCACCTCACATGCTAAAAGGCACAGATAAAGCCACTTAGAGATTTAATAAACAACTCAGGAAAACCACATCTGGGTTTTACTTCTGTTTTTGTCTTTTGAACTGAAGAGTACAGTTTTTTTTTTTTTTAAAGATTTATTTTATTTATTTGAAAGACAGAGTTACAGAGAGGTAGAGACAGAGAGAGAGGTCCTCCATCCGCTGGTTCACTCCCCAGATGGCTGCAATGGCCAGAGCTGTGCAGATCCAAAGCCAGGATCCAGGAGCTTCCTCTGGATTCCCGATGTGGGTGCAGGGGCCCAAGGACCTGGGCCATCCTAAACTACTTTCCAAGCCCACAGCAGAGAGCTGGATCAGAAGTGGAGCAGCCGGGCCTCGAACCAGCACCCATATGAGATGCCGGCGCCCCAGTCCAGGGCGTTAACCCGATGCGCTGCAGCTCAGGCCCCAAGAGTACAATTTTAAAGCAACATCATCACACCAGAACTAGGGGATAGTATAAATCTATTTCTACCTACCTCTCTCTGAAATCTTTCTTTCTCTTCTAGCAGAGACTTTTTTTCTTGTATGGATACTTCCAATTCACCTTGCAACCTTGCAATGGTTGATTCCAGAAGCTCTTTTTGCAAAGCTGTCCTATTCTCTGCATCCCGTGCTTTCTGTATACACTGATTATGCTCAAGGATCAAATGGTCCCTGCAGGTAGAAAAGAAGAAGACAGGAGAGCTAAACAAGATTTTTACTGTAACAAAGAATGGTAAACATTCTTACAGCACATACCTTTTACATGAGAGCAGATACCAGAGTTTTCTAACAAAACTAGTTCCTTGAGGGCAGAGTCTTTATTTTACTTTTGTGGTCAGCCCAGCAAATGTGGACTTAAACATTTTCTTTAAAGATAAAAAATACAAATGAAAGAAGAAGAAAATACACTTAAGAAGTTGCTCATTATTTACTTACAGATGTTCTTGGAGTTGGGTTTTCTCATTCTCTACAGTCTGTAGTTCATTGGTGATAGTCGCATGCGCTGCATCCAGTATTAGATTTTGTTCTTGAAATGTCTGCGTCATCATTTTCTGCCCTACCTGAATGTTAGGAGTAATATTAAGAGCTTGAGATGACAGAAAGTTATTTCAAAATGTGACAGGGTAACTGATCAAAGACACTAAATTAATTTACAAAACACAAGTTTTACATACATAAAGAATACTTCTTTTTACAAATAATTTGTTTTAATGGCCAGCTTTCCCTTTGTCCTACCCAGGATGCATTATTTACCCAGTATGCTAGAGTATTTGTGAAACTTCAAACACAAACAAACTTTTAAGGACAAAATACATTAAGAATGCTTTGGTATTTTTAAATTTTAGTATGGCATTTTAAAGTAAAATATAAATGTAAAGAGAAAAGTTCTCTTCATCTCAATCTCTCCCTTCAAAAAAATAATGTTTAATAGTTTGATGTGAACTCTTTTAAGAATATCTTAAATTGTATTCAGATACTATCACTGCTTTGCAAAATTTATTTACTCTGGCTCCCAGTTTTGGAATTAAAATAACATTAAAATTTTTTTTTCTAAGATTTATTTATCTGAAAGCCAAAATGACAAAGGGAGAGATAGGTATCTTCTATCTGTTGACTCATTCCCCAAGGAACTGCAACAGCCAGGGCTGGATCAGGCTGAAGCCAGGAGCCTAGAACTCAGTCTTCCAAGTGCATGCAGGGACCCAAGTACTTGGGCCATCACCTGCTGCCTTCCCAGTTGCATCTGCAGGAAGTTGGATCACTAGTCAAGACTTGCAATGAACTGCCGTCCAGTATGGATGCAGGTATCCCAAGCAGCAGCTTATCCTGCTGTACCACAACACATGTCCCCAAATGTAACATTTTAATACCTATTCCCCTAACTATAATTCCAAACATAACATTTTAATACATATTTCTAACTATAATTCAGAAAGATTTTACAAACAGAGTAAATATGAACAATTACTTTAGTAACATATTCAAACACTTCTGTTTTAACAATATTTGCAAACTTTTACAACTCAGTTGGTAAAATGTATTACGTATCAAAATTTTGAAATGTTTGAAACAGTGTTACATGTTATATTATTCAATCCACTAAATTATAAAACTATGAAAGCAGGGATTTTTGTCTTTTCACTGCTATAAATTCTTTTTTTTCTTTAAGATTTATTTATTTACTTGAAAGTCAGAGTTATACAGAGAGAAAGAGAGGGAAAGAGGGAGAGAGAAAGGTCTTCCATCCACTGGTTCACTCCCCAATTGGCTGCGATGGCCAGAGCTGTGCTGATCTGAAGCCAGGAGCCAGGAGCTTCTTCCAGGTCTCCCATGTGGGTGCAGGGGCCCAAGGACTTGGGCCATCTTCTACTGCTTTCCTAGGCTGTAGCAGAGAGCTGGATCGGAAGTGGAGCAGCTGGGACTCGAACCAGCGCCCATGTGGGATGCCAGCATGGCAGATGGCGGCTTTACCCACTACACCACAGTGCTGGCCCCTTCACTGCTATAATTCTAACTAGATTTACCATTATACTGGCACAGAGTAAACACTAAATATTACTGAATTAATGAAAAATATTTATTGAATAATTACTATATGTAAAACATGGTTAGCAGTATGGGAAATAACAAAGATATATAATGTCCTTACTTCTAGGAAGCTCAAAATCTAACTCAGGCAATAAATCACGCACACAAATTCTCTAGTAGAGAATGCAGAATAGGGAGCCAGCATAATCTAATGATTAAAAACACTGATTCTATGGGGCCGGCGCTGTGGTATAGTAGGTTAAAGCCCTGGCCTGAAGCGCTGGCATCCCATATGGGCGCTGGTTTGAGTCCCGGTTTCTCCATTTTCTATCCAGCTCTCTGCCCCTGCACCCACGTGGGAGACCCGGAAGAAGCTCCTGGCTTCAGATTGGCGCAGCTCCGGCCATTGCGGCCATCTGGGATGTGAACCAGTGGATGGAAGACCTCTCTCTCTGTCTCTCCCTCTGTAACTCTTTGAAAAAATAAAATAAATCTGGGAAAAAAAAAAAAAAAAAAAAAAAAAAAAACCACCACTGATTCTGGAGTCAGAGTTAGTTTTTAATCTAGTTTTCCTCCTAACTAGTTGGGTGACTTTGGGCAAGTTAATTGATTTCAATAAACCTCATTTTTCTTTAAAAAATTTATTTATTTGAAAGGCAAAGTGATGGGGGGCAGGAAGGGGAGGAGACAGAGGGAGAGATTGACTTATTATTTTCATCCATTGGTTCACTCCCCAGGGGCCACAACAGACAGGTCTGGGCCAGGCTGAAGCTAAGAGCGAAGACCTACATTCTGGTCTCCCACATGGGTGGCAGGGCCCCAAACACCTGGACCATCTACTGCTGCCTTCTCAGGCACATTACCAGGAAGCTGAATGGGAAGCAGAGCAGCAGGGACTAGAATTAGCATTTTTATATGGGATGCTAGTGTCCCAAAATAGTGGCTTACCCAGCTGTGCCACCATGCTGGCCATGGCCCCAACCTCGATTCTCTTATTTATGAAATGAGGGTATGTTATGTTAATAGCTGCTACAACTAAAACAGGTAATATATGTAAAGTTCTTAATACAGTGCTAGGTATATGCTAAAAGGAAAACACAAGAGCTATTATTATATTAGTCCGAATGGTATCTGGAGAATAAAAGATGAAAGGGAAAATTCATCCATCTTTCAGTGGAATGATCAAGCTTAGTGATAAAAATGAGTCTTACCAAATAAACAGTTCTTCAAATAGTTGAGATTAAGACATCCTCAACATACAGAATGGCTTAAGGATAATGTGATAGTGCATTATGTTTGGGGGAAAAGGTAAGTATTTTGGGATTCATCATAAATGTTCTTCATAATTCTATCAATATTTTATTTTTCTGAAGTAATTTCATTTGAGAAGAAACCTTTAAAAAGCATTAAATGTAAGACCAAATCACTCCTCTGATGAAAACTGAAAGCCATTCATCAAAATTTAAATAATCTAATAAACTTTTTGAAATTGATTGCTAAAATAGTCTTTTTAACCAACAGAAGTTTACTAGCACAAGGAGCTGGTGCTGTGTTGCAGCAGGGGTTAAGCCGCTGCTTGTGACACCTTCATTGCATACTGGAGTCCAGTTCAAGTCCTGGCTGTTCCAATGCCAATCCAGTTTCCTGCTAACGGTCCTGGGAAGACAGCAGAACATAGTCTAACTACTTGGGCTACTGCTACTCATGTGGGAGACCAGGATGGAGTTTCCGGTTCCTGGTCCAGATCTGGCTGTTACGGCCATTTGGAGAGTAAAGTAGCAAATGGAAGAGCTCTTAGTATATCCCTGCCCTCTTTCTTTGGCTCTGCCTTTCAAATAAATAGACAAACATATAGTTAGATAATAGGTCAATCTTTAAAGATTGCTAGTGTTAGATGCATACCTGCAGAATGGCTTGATGGTCAGCGATGATTCTGGCATTTTCCATACTAACAGTCTGAAGCATGTTGTTCAGCTCTGAACATTTTCTAGTCAATTGGTCATTCAAAACCTAAGACAATGTACAGAGCAGATCACAGGTCTCTCCAGTACAAAACTTTGACTTATGTATCATTATTTTTAATGATATTTTAATTATTTGCAATCTCACTATACATATATAAGTCTAATTTATTTAACCTGTCTCTAATGGATAACTCATTAATTTATACTAATGGATAACTCATTAATTTATAAAAACTTTCAAATATTTAGTTAATACCTAAACAATTCTAAATTATTTAGAGAGAGTTTTAGATTTGGTGAAGCAACTGAGCCATTTGTTGTTTTACTGATTTCTTCCTTACAGTTTTGTCAGAATAAGATATCAGCAGAATGCAGTTTATAATACAGGTGCTAAGCCAATATTATAGAAATCCATTCCCATAATTAGATGATGAAATTTCAAAACTATTTAGATGGTAATACAAAATATCTAAGACTCTTTACCAATAACTATAGTATTCATAAAAGCAAAAAATAGGTGAATTTTTCCATCAAAAACTAGTCTTTCAGAATAAACAAAATCTTTAGTGCTACAGAACTATGATACATGTAGTCAGTTAATAATTTTCTTGTCCTCTGATATTTTGAAGCTTGCATTGTAAAAAATATTTATCTCAGTTATTTTTGCAAGATAGGTTTGGCAAGTATCTTACGTTTTAATGAACAAGCTCTCCAAGGACAAACAACTCTGAAGGAGCAATAGGATAAGAACACAAAACAACACAGGAAAATAGATGAAGGAGTAAGTTTCCTAAGTAATATGTATAGTATACAACAGTTAGGAAGACATTCAGGGGCATGTGAAATCCTAACCAGATGTACAAATTATTCAAGAAATACATGGCCGGCGCCGCAGCTCACTAGGCTAATCCTCCGCCTAGCGGCGCCGGCACACCGGGTTCTAGTCCCGGTTGGGGCGCTGGATTCTGTCCTGGTTGCCCCTCTTCCAGGCCAGCTCTCTGCTGTGGCCAGGGAGTGCAGTGGAGGATGGCCCAGGTGCTTGGGCCCTGCACCCCATGGGAGACCAGGAAAAGCACCTGGCTCCTGGCTCCTGCCATCGGATCAGCGCGGTGCGCCAGCCGCAGCGCGCCAGCCGTGGCGGCCATTGGAGGGTGAACCAACGGCAAAGGAAGACCTTTCTCTCTGTCTCTCTCTCTCACTGTCCACTCTGCCTGCCAAAAAAAAAAAAAAAATACATGGAAGAAAGAGGAGACACCTTGCCCCCATAAAAACAAAATACTAATTCTTTTAAAGGCTAATTCTTGAGCTTAAACTCCACCTCTATTACTTCACTGTGGTATTAAAGGCAACTTCCTTGCCTTTAACATGTGAATAGTGAATAACTGCTTCTACTTCACAGTGTTATTGTGAGAATTACAATTTGTTAGTAATGTAAGTGTTCAAAATTGTGCCTGGAATGTGGGATGTGTTCATTAAAATTCTTTCTTTTAATTTTTTTAAAACTTTTATTTAATAAATATAAATTTCCAAAGTGCAACTTCTGGATTATAGTGGCTTTCCACACCCCATAACCTTCCTCCCACTCGTAACCATCCCATCTCCTGCTCCCTCTCCCATTCCATTCTTCATCAAGATTCATTTTCAATTATCTTTGTATACAGAAGATCAATTTAATATATACTAAGTAAAGATTTCAACAGTTTGCACCCACAAAGACACATAAAGTATAGAGTACTGTTTGGGTAGTAGTTTAACTGTTAATTTGCATAGTACAATACATTAAGGACAGAGGTCCTACCTGGGGAGCAGATGCACAGTGAATCCCCCGTTGTTGATTTAACAATTGACACTCTTATTTATGATGTCAGTAATCACCGAGGCTCTTGTCATGAGATGCCAAGGCTATGGAAGCCTCTTGAGTTCACCAACTCTGATCTTGTTTAGACAAGATCATATTCAAAGTGGAAGTTCTTTCTCTTCCCTTCATAGAAAGGTACCTCCTTCTTTGATGCCCTGATCTTCCTGCTGGGATCTCACTCAGAGATCTTTCATTTAGATCATTTTTTTTTTTTTTTAGCCAGTGTCTTGGCTTTCCACGCCTGAGAAACTCTCAAGGGCTTTTTAGCCAGCTCTGAATGCCTCAAGGGCTGATTCTGAGGCCAGAGCACTATTTAGGGCATTTGACATTCTATGAGTCTGCTTGTATCCTGCTTTCCATGTAGGATCAATCGCTCCTTTTTTAATTCTATCAATTATTATTTGCAGACACTGGTTTTATTTATGTAATCCCTCTGACACTTAATCCTATCTTTTTGATCAGTTATGAACGTAAACTGATCACTTTAACAAGTAAAATGGCATTGGTACATGCCACTTTGATGGGACTGAATTGGAATCCCCTGGCACATTTCTAACTCTGCCATTAGGGGTAAGTCCAAGTGAGCATGTGCCGAACTGTACATCTCTTCCCTCTCTTATTCCCATTCATATTTAATGGGGATCACTTTTCAGTTAAATTTAAATGCCTAAGAATAACTGTGAGTTCAACCAATGAGTTCAACCAATGACATTAAGTAGAACAACAACAAAAAACACTAAAAGGAATAAAATAGTAAGTTGCTCCTCGACAGTCAGGACAAGGGCTGGTCCAGTCATTGTTTCTCATAGTGTCCATTTCACTTCAACAGGTTTCCTTTTAGGTGCTTGGTTAGTTGTCACTGATCACGGAGAACATATGATATTTGTCTCTTTGGGACTGGCTTATTTCACTCAGCATGATGTTTTTCTGCATTGATTTTGTATCTTGCTACTTTGCCAAACTCTTCTCTGAGTTCCAATAGTCTCTTAGTAGAGTTCTTTGGATCCCCTAAATAAAGAATCATATCATCTGCAAAGAGGGATAGTTTGACTTCTTCCCTCCAAATTTATATCCATTTAATTTCTTTTTCTTGCCTAATGGCTCTGGCTAAAACTTCCAGTACTATATTGAATAGCAGTGGTGAGAGTGGGCATCCCTGTCTGGTACCAGATCTCAGTGGAAATGCTTCCAACTTTTCCCCATTCAATAGGATGCTGGCCGTGGGTTTTTGATTGTATTAAGGAATGTTCCTTCTATACCCAGTTTGCTTAGAGTTTTCAACATGAAAGGGTGTTATATTTTGTCAAATGCTTTCTCTGCATCTATTGAGATAATCATATGGTTTTTCTTCTGCAGTCTGTTAATGTGGTGTATCACATTGATTTGCGAACACTGAACCATCCCTACATACCCATACCAGGGATAAATCCAACTTGGTCTGGGTGGATGATCTTTCTGATGTGTTGTTGCATTCTATTGGCGAGAATTTTATTGAGGATTTTTGCATCTATGTTCATCAGGGATCTTGATCTATAATTTTCTTTCAATGCTGCATCTTTTTCAGGTTCAAGAATCTGGCTTCATAGAAAGAACTTGGGAGGATTCCCTCTTTTTCGATTGTTCTGAATAGTTTGAGAAGAATTGCAGTTAGTTCTTCTTTAAATATCTGGTAGAATTCAGCAGTGAATCCATCTGGTACTGGGCTTTTCTTTGTTGGGAGGGCCTTTATTACTGTTTCAATTTCTGTCTCAGTTATGGGTCTGTTTAGGTTTTCTTTTTTTTTTTTTTTTTTTTTTTATTTTTGACAGGCAGAGTGGACAGTGAGAGAGAGAGACAGAGAGAAAGGTCTTCCTTTGCCGTTGGTTCACCCTCCAATGGCCGCCGCTGCAGCCGGCGCACCGCGCTGATCCGATGGCAGGAGCCAGGATCCAGGTGCTTTTCCTGGTCTCCCATGGGGTGCAGGGCCCAAACACCTGGGCCATCCTCCACTGCACTCCCTGGCCATAGCAGAGAGCTGGCCTGGAAGAGGGGCAACCGGGACAGAATCCGGCGCCCCGACCGGGACTAGAACCCGGTGTGCCGGCGCCGCAAGGTGGAGGATTAGCCTATTGAGCCACGGCGCCGGCCTCTGTTTAGGTTTTCTATGTCTTCATGGTTCAATTTAGGTAGATTGCATGTGTCCAGGAATCTATCCATTTCTGAAAGATTTCCCTGTTTGTTGGCATATTATTCTTTGTAGTAATTTCTGATGACTCTTTATTTCTATTGTGTATGTTGTTACATCCCTTTTTTCATCTCTGATTTTATTGATTTGGGTCTTCTCTTTACTTTTTTTAGTTAGTTGGGCCAATGGTGTGTCAATTTTATTTTTTCAAAAACCAGCTCTTCGTTTTGCTAATCTTTGTAATTTTTTGATTCAATTATGTTGATTTCTTCTCTGATTTGAATTATTTCTCTTCTCCTACTAGTTTTGGGTCTGGTTTGTTGCGGTTTTTCTAGATCCTTGAGATGCATTGAAAGCTCATTTATTTGGTGCCTTTCCAATTTCTTGATGTAGGAACCTATTGCTATAAACTTTCCTCTTAACACTGCTTTTGCTGTATCCCATAAGTTTTGGTATATTGTGCTGTTATCCTCATTTCCTTCCAGAAAGTTTTTGATTTCTCTTTTGATTTCTTCTATGACCTACTGTTCATTAAGGAGCATGTTGTTCAGTCTCCATGTGTTTGCATATGCTCTAGGGATTCCTGAGTTGCTAATTTCCAGATTTATTCCATGGTGGTCTGAGAATACTCATGGTATGATTTTGATTCTTTTAAATTTGCTGAGACTTGCTTTATGGCCTAGTATGTGGTCAATCCTAGAGTAGGTTCCATGCACTGCTGAGAAGAATGTGTATTCTTTAAGTGTAGGATGGAAAGTTCTGTAGGTATCTGTTAGATCCATTTGGGCTATAGTGTCGATTAAATCTGCTGTTTCCTTGTTGATCTTCTGTCTGGTTGATCTGTCTATTGCTGAAAGTGGAGTATTGAAGTCCCCCAAAATTATTGTATTGTAGTCTAAGTCTCCGTTTAAGTTCCTTAACATATCTTTTAAATAAGCCGGTGCCCTGTAATTAGGTGCACATACATTTATAATAGTTACATCTTCCTGTTGAATTGAACCCTTAATCATTATATAGTGCCCCTCTGTCTCTCTCAACTATTTTTGTGTTACAGTTCATTTTGTCTGATATTAAGATGTCTACACCAGCTCTTTTTTGGTTTCTGTTGGCAGGGATTATCTTTTTCCAACCTTTCACTTTCAGTCTGCATGCATCTTTGTGGGAAAGATGTGTTTCTCGTAAGCAGCAAATAGAGGGGTTTTGTTTTTTAATCCATTCAGCCAGTGTGTGTCTTTTAATTGGAGAGTTCAGGCCATTTACATTCAATGTGACTATTGATAAGTACTGACTTTGCCCTGCCATTTTCCCAAAGATATTTCTAATGTATGCTTTGAACTTCCTGTGATCTCTTACTGAGAGATTTTCTTTGCCTTCTTTTGTATTGTTGACCACGTTTCTGTGTTTCTGTGCATAACACATCTTTAAGC
The DNA here is from genome assembly GCF_964237555.1 of Oryctolagus cuniculus. Lineage (NCBI taxonomy): Eukaryota > Metazoa > Chordata > Mammalia > Lagomorpha > Leporidae > Oryctolagus > Oryctolagus cuniculus. The sequence continues at coordinate 43,605,116 of NC_091434.1, forward strand.
ATCTTTTGCAGGGCTGGACGAGTGGCGACAAATTCTTTCAATTTCTTTTTGCTATGAAAGGTCTTTATTTCACCTTCATTCACAAATGACAGCTTTGCAGGATATAATATTCTGGGTTGGCAGTTTTTTTCTCTTAATACCTGGGGTATATCTCACCATTCCCTCATAGCCTGTAGGGTTTCTGATGAGAAGTCTGCTGTGAGTCTAATTGGAGATCCTCTGAGAGTAATCTGGCATTTCTCTCTTGCACATTTTAGAATCCTTTCTTCATGTTTCACTGTGGTGAGTTTGATTACAATGTGTCGTGGTGAGGATCTCTTTTGGTCATGTTTATTGGGGCTTCTATGTGCTTCCTGTGCTTGGATGTCTTTTTCCTTCTCCAAACCCGAGAAGTTCTCTGCTAGTATCTCACTAAAAAGGCCTTCTAATCCTTTCTCCCTCTACATGCCTTCAGGAACTCCTAGAACCCGAATGTTGGTTTTTTTTAAATAGTATCCTATAAATTCCCAACAATATTTTTTTAGATTTCTAATTTCTTCTTCTTTTCTTTGGTTTGACTGTATACTTTCCTGTGCTCTGTCTTCTAAGTCTGATATTCTCTCATCTTCTTCACTGATGTGTTTTTAATGCTCTCAAATGTGTTTTTCATTTGTTCTATTTAATTCTTCATTTTATTTTGATTTCTCTTCAATATCTTCATTTCATGTTCTACTAAATTCCTCATCTCATTTTTATTCCTCCTTAAGATTTCATTTCATGAGAGAGATTTTCTGTCTTGTCCTGTATGGATTTCTGTATATCATGTATTTGGTTTTTTTTTGTTTTGTTTTGTTTTGTTTTGTTTTTTTTTTTTTTTTTTTTTGACAGGCAGAGTGGACAGTGAGAGAGAGAGACAGAGAGAAAGGTCTTCCTTTGCCGTTGGTTCACCCTCCAATGGCCGCCACTGTCGGCACGCTGCGGCCGGCGCACCGTGCTGATCTGATGGCAGGAGCCAGGAGCCAGGTGCTTTTCCTGGTCTCCCATGGGGTGCAGGGCCCAAGCACCTGGGCCATCCTCCACTGCACTCCCTGGCCACAGCAGAGGGCTGGCCTGGAAGAGGGGCAACCGGGACAGAATCCGGCGCCCCAACCGGGACTAGAACCCGGTGTGCCTAGGAGGATTAGCCTAGTGAGCCGCGGCACTGGCATGTATTTGTTTTTGATAACTTCTAAATGTTCTTGTCATAAATTCTTTGAATTCCCTATCTTGCATTTCTTCTATCTCATCATCTTCATAATCTTGTATTGGAGTGTCATATTCATTTGGGAATGTCATGATGTCTTCCTTGTTCTTGTTTCCTTGGTTTTTAGGTTTGTTGTTTGGCATTGTGGAGATATTCTTTGGTTTTTTCTTCTTTTTTTCATTGTATGGCTTTTCTTGTTATACTATGACTCTAGATTAAGTGGACTGTCTGCTTTTGGTGAATTTCTAGAGGCTTGTGGTTGGTGTGGCTGGAAATCTCTGTTCAGTTCTTCAGGTTTAAGGTGACACACCCAGGTTTGGCATGGTAAAATCTTCTCTCTTTTTTTCAAAAGGGAAGTAATTCCACTCAGCTGAGCTCTTCTCCTCAATGGCATCCAGCGCCTGAGCACTAGCCCCAGTGGGTATAATATTCATCAGCACTGTCCCAAGTATCATACAAAGGATCTGTGCAGTCCTCAGTGTAAGCTCAGATTCCCTGCAATGTCTCTCACCAAGTAGCCAAGGTTGCCGGAGTTTATGGCGTCTCCAACAGAGATTATTCACTTCTCAGCCACACCATGAGTTCTCCACACACCCTCAGTTGTTTTTTTTTTTTTTTTTTTCACAGTCCCAGTTCATAAGCTGCACACATCCACTAGGTCTTAGTCTCCTGTTATTACTTCCCACCAAAGTCAGGTTTTTTTGCTTGGTTGAGGGTAGGCGCAGCCCCGAGCTGGCGCAGCTGTTATGTATGTCCAAGTGGCACCTGCTCTATTTTCTTGCTTGCTTTTCTAAGTTGTGTGGAGAGACAGAATTGTGTCCATACCATCACTTTAATTTTTTTCTCTCCTCTAGTTAGGCTGGTGTACTTTCCCCCATGGGGATTCAAGCCTCATTTTCTCTAGGCTCTTCCTGCTGCTTTTCCACCAGTGTCTCGGGCTACCGCAGATTCGCCCCACCTCTCTTTACAGCGCTGGTGCAGAGCCTCTCAGCAGCTGGGATCCTGAGCCATGGACGCCCATGCCCTCCACATAGGTCCACCAAGTCCCTCTAATTATGGAAGAGCTTCCTCTGCCGTTTTTTTCCCTAATTCTTCCTTGAGACTACACTATCTTCAGTTTTATTAATCTGTCTTCTCCCAGACTATCAGTAAGCTCCCTCCCTATTCCACCATCTTGGCTCCTTCTCCATTAAAATTCTTAACTACTATTAGTATAGAAAGAGTGATAGTAATTAGTTTGTAAAAGTACACACATTTTGCACTTTAGTAAAAAGTTATGATTCTAATGTTGATGCAATAAAAATTGTACCAATAAAGTTACATTAGATGATAAACACCACTTCATTGAAACCACCATCCCACAGAAAATGTTTATATCTAACTTCAAAATCCAGCAAGTGTTTATTAGGCACCAAATTGTGCTATTTGCAATGAAGATAAAGTAAAGGACCCTTGCTATTGAATTGCATGTAAGTTCACTGGCAGAGGGCCAAAAGGTATATATTTAACGAGTAAGTTAGAAAGGAAACAAAGGCAAAGTATAAACTAGTGTATGCTTTATAAAATAGTGTACCAGGTAAACTTAGGTGACATAGGAAGTGAAGAATAAAATAAGAAATAAAGTTAATTCAATAATGCTTCTTAGCTGAAGTAAATCTTATGGAAAAAATAACACTGGATGATAGAGATGGTATAAATTTATATAATCAGGACTTAACATGATTCTTTAATTGAACAAAATTAGAATCTAAAAATTAATGAGAAAGATTTACCTGTGCTTTTTCTGATTCTTCATGAAGAGCTGTGATTTCGGACCTCAAAGTTGCATTTTCTTCATGTTCTTTGTCTAAAGACATCTGCATATTCTATAGGGGGAAAAGAGATTTATTCCCTATTTCAAATGTGTGTATGCATAAAAATACTTTTTCTATAGTTTGGCCAGTACCAGCTGAAGTTCCAATGATATACAAGTATCTTCTGAAGATTTTTTAAGAAAGTCTTAGTATCTTTAATTTTCCAATTTGTCTTTATTTCTAAATTACTTACCAAAATTGTTTCTTTAAAACAATTATGAAGTATCTCTATACACCTATTAGAATGGCCAAAATCCAAAAAAAAATAACACCAATTGTTGGCAAGGATGTGCAACAACAGGAATTCTCATCCACTGCTGGTGGAAATGCAAAATGGTGCAGTCACTTTGGAAGACATTTTTGTGATTTATTAGAAAACTGAATATATTCTTTCCATACAATCCAGTAACCATATCCCTTGTTATTTACTCCAAATAGATGAAAACTTAATGTCCACATAAAATCCTGCACACAGATATTTATAGTTGCTATATTCATAATTGCCAAAATTTAGAAGAAGTCAGGATGTCCTTATGTGGATTAGTGGATAAACTGAAGTGGTACATTCAGATTATTTCAAAATTATTTAAAAAAGGAATGAGCTATCAAGTGATGAAAAGACATGGAAGAAAAATATTATTAAGTGAAAGAAGCTAGTCTGAAGAAGCTACATACATGATTCCAACTATATGATATTGGAAAGAGCAAATCTATGGAGGCAACAAAAAGATCAGTGACTGCAATGCACTGGGGGCTAACAGGGCTAGGGGAGGAGAGATGAATAAACAGAACACAGAGGAGTTTTAGGGTAGGGAAACTACTCAGTATGACATGAAAATAGCAGATACAGGTCATTATACATTTGCCCAAATCCATAGAATGTACAACACCAAAACTGATCCCTAAGGTAAACTATGGTGATATTAATGTCAATGTAGATTTATCAGTTTAATAATGTTCCACTTTAGTGGAGGATGCTCATAATGGGGGAGGATATTGTACATATAGGGAAGAGTGTACACAGGACATCTTTGTATCTTCTGTTCAATATTTCTGTGAACCTAAAACCAAATAAAGTTTTTTGTTTGTTTGTTTTTGTTTTTTTAAGAATCTATTTATTGGGCTGGCCCTGTGGCTCACTAGGCTAATCCTCCGCCTGTGGCACCAGTACTCCAGGTTCCAGTCCCGGTTGGGGCGCCGGTTCTGCCTCATTGCTCCTCTTTCAGTCCAGCTCTCTGCTGTGGCCCAGGAAGGCAGTGGAGGATGGCCCAAGTGCTTGGGCCCTGTACCCGCATAGGAGACCAGGAGGAAGCACCTGGCTCCTGGCTTCGGATTGGCGCAGCACGCTGGCCATAGCGGCCATTTGGGGGGTGAGCCAACGGAAGGAAGACCTCTCTGTCTCTAACTATGTCAAAAAAAATCTGTTTATTACATCTAGTTTTAGAATGGGATTCCAACTAGTAAGATTTTGTCTATAATCATACCCTAAATTTTTATGTAGTACCCTTGCATCAAGTAAGGGTATTTTCTAAGGTTAAATATTTGTTGTCTTCTATTACATACATATTTTTTCCTATTAGAAGTTAGATCATGTGATTTCAAAGGAAAACATTCAAGGATCTTTTAAAGTTCTAAGTGAAGATAATATTTTCATCAAGAAGTTCCTAGAGGTGGAACAGAAGAAAGCACCTTTCTTTGCTTTGTGAGGGAAAAAAGCTAGTTCTCATTGAGTTGAGAGAAAGGTGATAGAAATCTGAGTTGCTGATTGGGGGTTGGGCTTCTTATCCCAAGGATTCCTTAGTATAGTGGGGCAGGACAAAGTATCAATCCTCTCCTTCAGAGAGAACCACTTATCTACTTTACAGCAGATGCATCTCAAGAAATATAAATATTATATATCAGAGACCGTATTCAGAAACATTATTCCAAATGGAATCTACACATAAAGAGATTTAGACATGTAATAAAATATAAAAGGTTTTTATTCTTTTTAAAAATTATGGGGGCTGGCACTTGGCATACTGGGTAAAGCTGCTGTCTGCAGTGCCAGCATCCCATATGGGCACTGGTTCAAGTCCTGGCTGCTCCACTTCCAATCCAGCTCTCTGCTATGCCCTTGGAAAGCAGTATAAGATGGCTCAAGTCCTTGGGCCCCTGCCCCACATGGGAGACCCAGAAGAAGCTCCTGGCTTCAGATCGGCACAGCTCTGGCTGTTGCAGCCAATTGGCGAGTGAACTAGCAGATGGAAGACCTCTCTCTCTGCCTCCCTTCTCTATGTAACTTTCAAATAAATAAATAAATCTTAAAAAAATAAAAATTGGCCAGCTCAACGGCTCACTAGGTTAATCCTCTGCCTGCAGCGCCAGCACCCCAAGGTTCTAGTCCCAGTTGGGGTGCTGGTTCTGTCCCGGTTGCTTCTCTTCCACTCCAGCTCTCTGCTGTGGCCCGAGAGTGCAGTGGAGGATGGCCCAGGTCCTTGGGCTCTGCACCCGCATGGGAGACCAGGAGGAAGCACCTGGCTCCTGGCTTTGGATCAGCGCAGTGCACGGCCGCAACACACTGGCCATAGCAGCCACTTGTGGGGGTGAACCAACGGAAAAAGGAAGACCTTTCTCTTCGTCTAACTCTGCCTGTCAAAAAAATACAAATAAAAATAAAAATTATGGTAAAATACACAAGTGTTCTTCAAAACATTCATGGAAAATGTATATTTTAAGAAAACTGTATGGTTTTCTTTTTTTTTTTTTTTATCACATATCGCATTCTATTCAACCCTTCCCTTAAGAGGCAGGCATTCATGCTTTCTTTTTTTATTTTTAATTTTTATTTTTTTTTCTTTGACATACAGAGTTAGACAGAGAGAGAGAGACAGAGAGAAATGTCTTCCTTCTGTTGGTTCACCCCCCAAATGGTGACTACGGCTGGCAGGCTGCGCTAATGTGAAGGCACGAGCCAGGTGCTTCCTCCTGGTCTCCCATGCGGGTGCAGGGCCCAGGGACCTGGGCCATCCTCCACTGCCTTCCCGGGCCACAGCAGAGAGCTGGACTGGAAGAGGAGCAACCAGGACAGAATCCGGCGCCCCAACTGGGACTAGAACCTGAGGTGCCGGCATCGCAGGTGGAGTATTAGCCAAATGAGCCACGGCGCCGGCCCATGGTTTTCAACTATGTATAAAAGTAAATTATTTTAAAAATATATTTATCATGAACTTTCAGCAATATCATATGTAACATAAAGCTGATCATTCTAATCATTTCTAAGTATACAGTTTAGTGGTATTAAATATATTCACACTATGTGGAACCGCCACCATGACTGATGGAACAAGGAAATAAGCCTCAGTCATTTTGATGTAAGCACGCAGATGGAATAAAATTGATTAGGTTTGTGAGTTGGAAGACCACGCCTTCACCACGCCCCTGTGTGACCTCATGCCCCTACCTGGCCACACCTCTGCACCCACTGGCCAATCAGACTAATTAACAACTCCCCTTTGAAAGTGGATTAAAAGCCTGGGACACAGAGGGTCCGCCCCTCCCTCCCTCCCTTGCTTTGGCCTTTTGCCCAGGGGCTTGTTGTGGCCCTGGGCCACCTGTCCTCTGCTTCCTGGCCTAGATGCTCCTCTACATGGCTGTTTCCTGGTACTTGGTATGAACCCAGATTTACCTCTGTCCTATAGATATAGGGCCCTCACTCTCCTATGTATCTTTCCATTGAATAAAGCTTAAAATGTACCATGCTGCCAGTATCCAGAATTCTTCTCTGAATATTAGGCAAGAACCCACACAGGCTTATTAATATTGGGAATTTATTAATAAGCACACATGGTATCGTATGGCACCCCATATTCCGATTTCATACGGCACCCCAGATGGAACTTTTGGGGGGCCAAATTCTCTTTTTAAACTTTCATTTAATAAATATAAATTTCCAAAGTACAGCTTTTGGATTACAGTGGCTTTTTCCCCCCATAACCTCCCTCCCTCCTGCAACCATCTTATCTCTCACTCCCTTTTCCATCCCATTCTTCAAGATTCATTTTCAATTATCTTTATATACAGAAGATCAACTTAGTATATACTAAGTAAAGATTTCAACAGTTTGCACCCACACAGATACACAAAGTATAAAGTACTGTTTGAGTAGTAGTTTTACCGTTAATTTGCATAGTACAACACTTTATGAACAGAGATCCTACATGGGGAGTAGCTGCACAGCTGATCCCCGTTGTTTACAATTGACACTCTTATTTATGATGTTAGTAATCACTCGAGGCTCTTGTCATGAGCTGCCAAGGCTATGGAAGCCTCTTGAGTTCACCAACTCCGATCTTGTTTAGACAAGACCATATTCAAAGTGGAAGTTCTCTCTCCTCCCTTCAGAGAAAGGTACCTTCTTCTTTGATAGGGGGCCAAATTCTGATATCATATTTTAGGAGGCCAATCTCGATATCAATTTTAGGTTTCTTGTTACCCCTGCCTTCTTTCAAGAGATCTGTTCTGTCTCACACACTGTATTCTTCCCCAGGTTTAGAAGCCAGTAGGCCAAACCTGAAGAACCAGTATGGAGAAGCTCATCTCCACCTACTGCCCTCCCACCTCCATCCCTAGCCCACCTAGGATATTTTAGCTGCTAGGGTGAGGCCTCTGCCACATGTTCGGTCTATGAGCATGATGGCAATTGGTCGACCTCTGTGGATTTATTTTCTCACAATAAATTCAGTCTGGCTGTGAATTCGTATTCTGTCTCCTCTCTGTTCTACACTTCTTTTCCTAATATTTTGGAGCCTCATGTGAGGAGGCACCAATCTGCACTCTTTTCCTAACAATCACTACCATCAGAAAGCATTTTGATTTCTTATATTCATTTTAAAGTTTAATTTATAAAAATTAATTTGAAATATGCAAATAAATAAGGTTATTTCTGTCAATTCACCTTTTTCAAACTATAATAACCTGCATAAAATCATTTCTTAGTTCTTAATAGCCAGTATTACCCTGAATAACTCATTTAAGCAAAATTTTTTTCAAGTAAATTTTTAGGAAAATCAGTGCTATAAATCAAGAACAAGGAAATATAGCTTAGTAAAGAAAGTCTACCTCTGTACTTCACAACCTGGAAACTTACCTTATTTTCTTCGACCAACTTCGAAATGAGATCATCTCTAGAAACTAAAAACAAAAAGACCACATAACTATGATAATAATAAATAATTTACTACATTGAAATCATAGATATTTTTTCCCAAGAAAGCTTAACTTTTTTTTTAAGTCTATTTGTAGCAATAAGGAGGACTCAAGTATTCCTATCATATTTTACAGACTGGAATTAAGTTGTGGAATTATCAAGAAACTCGGTCTGCAGTCCATGCAATGGTCAATGATATCACATTTAACTCAAGATTTAGCTGATGATTCTTTGAGGGACTTTTCACCATGGAGAGACATGACCAAGCATTTCTGTTGTTGTTGTTAGATTGTGCTAACAAAGAAAGGTTCAGTAAAGGCAGGGAGGTTAGCTTAGTGGTTGTTGCAGAAACTGATGTGTAAAACAATGGAGGGCTGACTTTTCATCAGAATCGACAATGGGGATGCAGGGAAAATGGAATTTGAAACATGAAAGAGGACTGTCAGGACTTAGTGGCTTATGGTGGGATAAAAGCAACAAGTGAATCAAGGAGAATGCAGACAGATATCAGGGTAGATTCTTCAAATAGAGGAGGAAAGCGGGGCAAAGAACAGGTTTAGGGGATGGAATAAGTGAGAATGTATGAAGTACTTAAGTTTCTTGTGTGTTTTGATTTATCTACAGGGCAACCAAATAAAAATTACAAAACAAATGAAGCTCACATTTTATACAAGATAGAAAAACCATACTTACTTACTGAACACTTAAATCTACAACTTGTTGAACTCTAGTTTAAAATATGTGAAGGGTCAAAAAGACAAAGTAGATGATCTATTTTAACAGTTCTACTAATCAAAGTGAGGATCACAAGGGAGTATTTTCATCACTTGGGAGAACATTGTAATCACTTTAAATAATGAATAGCATACAACTGTTTATTGTTAGTAAGTTTAATAAACAATTACATGTTTTAATTTATTGAAGCAAATATTCAAAAGCATTTTTATTAATCTAGCTAGAATAACTATATCTTAAATAAAATTGCATGGTATAGAACTTATAATTCAATTTTAGGCAATAATTGGTATTCCAATTCCTTTTCCTATTTCTAGTTTGAATTAGCTGTTTTAATCTTCACTTTTAATGGTCTTCCATGTATTATTCACAAAATTTAAAAACTTGCACTAATCAAATGAGAAAGTAACATAAAATACTCAATCTGAGGGTCAAATAATACAAAAAGATGTGTGTTTTAGTCCTATAATATTTGCTGTGGCTCCTTAGGTACAATTTCCCTATTGAGTACACATCTTTCTATTTATCTATAGAATAGGAAAATTCTTTTATCTTTCAGACAAGGATGTTGTAAGGTTCAAATGGGAGAGTGTGGAAACACCATAAAATGGAATGTCTTTTTTCAGGCATGTGCAAAAATAGGAAATTATTTTGGAGGCATTGTTAACAAGAAAGGCACTTAGTAATTCACTATTCACCAACTATAAAACAAAGACTACAGTATCTTCTGCCAAAAGCAGGAAATCAAAACATTGAATAGATGTTAGAATAGAATGCAGTGAATAGAATACTCTTTATTTTATTTTTTCTTTTTAATTTTTATTTCTCTTTTGGTATTCCCTGCTCCCACAGTCACAGAACAGAGGAGGCAACTAGAAAAAAACACACTGGGCATGGAATTGGAAGATCAGGGTTGGGATCCACTTCACCAGTTTTTCCTTTTGTAACTCTGGGAAGTATGGATAACTGTATTACATGAAAGCTCTACATCACCCATGGAGTGCTAATCATGTGAGCACCATATGATATAACTCTCTGTAATCTCTGTAGTTGAGATTGTGTGAAAACTGCTTTACAATGACATGTTAACAAGTAGTAATATGATAATGGGCTGATGGGTTGATCAAAACACAACTTGGAGCAGCTTGAGACCAAGTCCAGGTTTTCCATTTTCTAGATTTGCCATTTTGAGGACTCATCTATATAATGAGGAGATTAACCTTAAGTTATCTTGAAGATAGCCTTATAACCATCTATTTCTACAAATATAAACTATACAATAGATTGATAACCTGAAGAGTGAATAGTCTGACATGATGAACTTACAGAAACAACAGTTAGCTGTGGGGAGCAACTCAGACTAGACTAAGTTACTGGAATTAAGACTTATTCTATGCATCTGCTCTCCCACAATATGGCGCTGGGAGAGGAGTAAACAACTTCTACACAGCTGCCTCCAGTTCGACCAATAACCTGCAGGAGCTGATCCTGCTCCTGATTGGAGGAGAGCAGCGTACTCGGCGTGTGGGTAGCAGAGTTGGGATTGGTGGAAGAGGACTATAAAGGAGGAGAGAGACAACATGCACCAGGAACATCCAGATAACATCTGAGCAGCCCCCGAGAGAGCCGGCCGGTGGTGTGCCGCTCCCCCGCGGAAGTGGGGAAAGTGGCAGGGGGAGTTGCCCTTCTGCAGAGGTGGAAGGTTCGGCAGCCAACCCAGGAAGAACCAGCAGCAAACCCGGGAAGGGCCGAGCAGACAAAAGAACAGTGCAGGGTCCTGTGTCGTTCCTCCGCGACTGGGGGAGTGACAGTTAGCAAGGATTATTAGTCTTATTAATAGCTGTATTAATTTCATCCAATATTCATTACAGATTTCCAGAAACCAAATGTTCCCAAATCTACAAACAAATAAATCAGGGGAAAAAAAGAATAGTTTCCAATTAGAGCACCAAATTCTATTTCATTAACAAATTCCTTTTTGTCTCAGTGCTACAGGTAAAGGAAATCAGCATTTTTTTTGCACTTTTTTTTTTTTTTAATTCAGGACTGGGAAATAACACTGACAACTTCAAGCGTTTGAGATCTTAAGAGGTTTTTATGCACATCATCTCAAAAAGCTATAAAAGTGTAATTTCTAGCATCTTTTTTCATACTTAGATCAAACTTGAGCTGTGAAGTAGCAGTCTCCAACTGTCCTTTCTTTTGTTGCTCCTGTACCAGGAGTTCTTGGGTGCTCTGTATAGAACCACGAAGGGCAATACAGTTTTGCTGCAAAATGTGCACCTGAAATTGTATAAGAAAAATTCATTTTCTGTAAGATAAAGATTCTAATAAACTACCTTTTACAACATGCATAAGGTAGAATTTTCAGTTTTAACATCACTGAGGGGAACAGAGAAGGAAACGTAACATTTAATATATCAACACAATCTAATGTTTACAGTAATGCTAATAGAACTTATGTGCACTCTCCAACTTAACAATCACTAATCAGAACTGGCTACTGAACACTTGAAATGCAGCCAGAGTGCAAAACAGAATCTCAAATTTTAACTAATTTAAGTTTAAATAGCCGTATGTGTCTCATGGCTACCATACTGGCTGTATATGATACTATACTATAAGTGATAGTAATAAAGGATCATTTGCAAATTCCATTAAGTCGAATCCTTTTTATATTTCAGTTGTTAATGACAATCATTAGTTAAAATAGAAAAATTATGTAATCCAATTATAGGTATTAAAATATAAAAATATTGATTTATGTGGGTCTTTCAAATAACACCTATAATGAAAGCAAAAATATTGTGTAAAATAATGATGATCAATAACAGTATACATATTCCTGATTATCTTACTTATTGATATTCCTTATTTCAAATCTTTATTTTCTTTATATGTATAGCACAAAACCAAGGCAATATCTTCAAAAATCAATGCCTACTGCAGAGATTATATAGTACAGGATAGGGGTAGGGAAGCTTTTTTCGGCCAAGGTCTATTTGGATATTAATAACATAATTTACAGGTCACACACAACAATCAACTTAAAAATTAGCCTGCTATAGATTTATTGAATTTCAAGTCCTGCCTGTGGTTGCCTTGGCAGGGCTTTTGTGATCACTGGGCTGGATGTTCCCCATCCCTGGGGAAAATTATGCTAGAAGCAAAGAGTTTACTTTTATAAAGTCTGAAGAAAATGAACCTCTCTGGCCTAAGCTCCCTCATTTATAAATTGAGTTTTGGATTAAATGACATTAGAGTCCTTTCTATTTTGCACAAATTTTAAAAAAACTGAAGTAATAATTTTAAGTGATTATCATAAAATAACAAATAACTTAATCCATAGGAAATAAGCAAAATTCTAAATCTTTAGAAAATGTATGTTTTTCCTTTGGGGGTTAATTTGCCTCATAGAAATAACGACAGGAAATCTTTCTACCTGTTTCCGTTCCACCTCCACAGTTGATCCCATTTCTTGTATTTTGAGGAGCATGGCTGATCCAGATTTCTCAAGAGATTCTCTGATGTGCTTCTCCTGAGCCAGTTGTCTCCTTAGCTATAGAGCAACACTGTGATCAGGCAAAATCAGCTAAATATCATACTAGCTTAACAAAGATCACAACACCCTAGCAAGTTTACCAAAACATGATTCTGCTTCTCTCTGATAGACAACCTTTTAAGAAATGTAGTCAAATTTGTTGCCCTCAAGTCTGTTCTCCAAATTGGGTGTGAGGACCCATCAGTAAGCTGCAAGCAGCACTTAGAAAAAGGAAAGGATAGAATAGAATTCAAAGAAAACAACTGCAATAGTAAGGTTACATATTGCTTCATGAAATGTTTATGTATATGGGACTTGTGATTGGCATCTGAAGTTTGGGTGAGGAAATCTGAGCCCTTAACTTGTACGATCAAATGCTTTTCTCCAGGTAGACAATAACAGAATTGAGTTAGAAGACACCTAGCTGGTGTCTGATGCAGAATCTCTACACATCTGTGTCAGAAGTGTCATGTTAAACTGTATGTAAGAAAAAGGAAGACACACTTAGTTTTTGTTTCCTATTTATGAGGTACATTGATATTACTACTGTAAATAAAAGACTATAAAATGAATCAGATGAAGATATAAAGGTTGGGATTTTTTCATTATGAAGCAAAGAGTTCCAATACAACTTACATAAATTATACTGAAAATAATTCTATTCCTTTTATGACATGATAGCAAACAGAAATTCTGTTTTTAAACCCCAGTGAAGGGGCTGGTGCTATGGTACCAGTGGGTTAAAGCCCTGATCTGCAGCACCAGCTTCTCAAATGGGCGCTAGTTCAAGTCCCAGCTGCTCCACTTCTAATCCAGCTCTCTGCTTTGTCCTGGGAAAGTAGCAGATGATGTCCCAAGTGCTTGGGCCCCTGCATCCAGGTCGAAGATCCAGAAGAAGCTCCTGGCCTCTGGCTTCAGATCAGCTTAGCTCTGGCCATTGTGGTCATCTGGGGAGTGAACTAGCAGATGGAAGTCCTCTCTCTCTGGCTCTACCTCTCTCTCTGTAGCTCTTTCAAATAAATAAAACAAATCTTAAAAAAAAACAGTGAAGATGACAGAGTATACCTTGTAACTATGTTCTAAATTGTACACATATTTTACATGTTCTATTGATGAAAATTTATATAATTTTATAATTTTTAAGTGTTTTTGAAATTAAAAAAGATTAAAAATGTGTTAGGGGGCCGGTGCCGTGGCGCAGGTTAATCCTCTACCTGTTCTAGTCCTGGCTGCTCCTCTTCCAGTCCAGCTCTCTACTATGGCCTGGAAAAGCAGTAGAAATGGCCCAAGTGCTTGGGCCCCTGCACCCACATCGGAGACCAGGAAGAAGCTCCTGGCTCCGGATCAGCACAGCTCCCGCCATTGTAGCCATCTGTGGAGTGAACCAGCACAAAGAAGACCTTTTCTCTGTCTTTCCCTCTCACTTTAACTCTATCTCTCAAATAAATAAAATCTTTAAAAAAAATGTGTTAGAATGAAATTGCTACAAGATAGCTCAATTTGGAAATACTGATTTTCTTAATCATATTCCTGATATTGGACATATAAGTGCTTAGCAATTTTCACTATTCTGAATATTGTTTCACCCAATATGTCTGTCAATCTTTCATCACATTTCTGATTACTTTCTTAGGATAAAGGAGGAAGGGAGATATCATTATATTCTTAGAACTGTATCTATAAACTATACTCAATCTGTTCTCTTTGTATTAATATCACATTAATATGAGAATTGATGAGAATCCTGTTGTAGTAATTATCATGCATTTGCTATGTCCCTGAGAATCTAATGTATTAATAAATTCCTTAAGAGGCTAGCGCCGCGGCTCACTAGGCTAATCCTCTGCCTGCGGCACCGGCACACCGGGTTCTAGTCCCGGTCAGGGCGCCGGATTCTGTCCCGGTTGCTCTTCTTCCAGGCCAGCTCTCTGCTGTGGCCAGGGAGTGCAGTGGAGGATGGCCCAAGTCCTTGGGCCCTGCACCCACATGAGAAACCAGGAGGAAGCACCTAGCTCCTGGCTTCGAATCTGCGCAGTGCACCGGCCTTAATGGCCATTTTGGGGGGTGAACCAACAGAAGGAAGATCTAACTCCGCCTGTCAAAATAAATAAATAAATAAATAAATAAATAAATACCTTAAGAAACAAAGCTCTCACTCTCTCCCTCTGTAACTCTAACTTTCAAAATAAGTAAATCAATCTTTAAGAAAAGGGGGGTGGCTAGCATTGTGGCATAGCAGGTAAAGCAGCCACCTGCGATACTGGCATCCCCTGTGGGCACCAGTTTGAGTCCTGGCTGCTTGACTTCCAACTCACTTTCCTGCTAATGGCCTGAGAAAAGTAGTGGAAGATGGCCCAAGTGTTTGGCTCCTACCATCTATATGGAAGATTCACATGAAGTTCCTGGCTACCAGCCTCAGTCTGGCTGACTGCTGGCCATTGCCATCTGTGGACTGATTCAGCAGATGGAGGATCATTCTATGTCTCTTCCCCTCTCTAACTCTTTCAAAGTAAGTTAAAAAATTAAAAAGAAAATATGAGTTTTAAACATCCATAATATAATATCATGTATTTAACACTTGACACTTAGGCTAAATAATGGTTACAGTCAAGGAGCTGTTTTTCTCAAATAAGAAGATAAACAAAAAAGAAATGTTTCCTGAGCAAAATACATTAATGAACTTACTCAAAATTTCACCTTTTAAAAATTCCAGATACAAATTATATCAGCCAGGGGTTGACTTAATTCTAAGGGTCCCCATGATGATAACCCACATGCTGTATATAAAAGACTAAGTAACAGGCACATATTATATAGGATATTTCAAAAAGTTTATGGAAAAATGAAATTTAAAATGTTTATTTTGGCATACACAAAACAATTTGGAATCTATTCACAGTTTTTTCCTAATACATGTTCTCTACTATTTTACTTTAAAGATTTACTTATTTGAAAGGCAGAGTTAGAGAGAGGCAGAGGCAGAGAAAGTGAGCGAGCGAGCAAGTCTTCCATCTGCTGGTTCACCATCCAGATGACCACAATGGCTGGAGCTGCTGCCAATCTGAAGCCAGGAGCTAGGAGCTTCCTCTTGGTCTCCCATGCAGGTACAGGGACCCAAGGACTTGGACCATCTTCTGCTTCCCAGGCCATAGCAGAGAGCTAGATCAGAAGTGGAACAGCTGGGACTCAAACCTGCACCCACATGGGATTGCCGGCACTGCAGGCAGAGGCTTTATCAGCTACGCCACAGCACTGGCCCCTCCATGATTTTTTAATGAGCATTTATATGTATTGCTTTCAAATTCTTTTGCACCAAAATAAACTTATATTTTAATTCTAGTTTTCACAGACTTTTAAAGGACCCTCATAGCTAAGTATCCAATAAAAATGAACTTTGAAATATGGTTTGAGAAGCTGGCACTGTGGCATAGTGGGTAAAGCTACTGCCTACAGTGCCGGCATCCCATATGGGTACCGGTTTGAGTCTTGGCTGCTCCACTTCCAATTCAGCTCTTTGCTATGGCCTGAGAAAGCAGTAGAAGATGGCCCAGGGCCTTGGGCCCCCTGTGCCCGTGTGGGAGACCTGGAAGAAACTCCTGGTTCCTGGCTTCGGATTGGTGAAGCTCTGGCCATTGCAGCCATCTTGGGAGTGAACCAGTGGACAGAAGACCTCTTTCTCTCTGCCTCTCCTTCTCTGTGTAACTGACTTTCAAATAAATAAATAAATCTTAGGAAAAAAATATGGTTTGCTATTGTTTTGATTTCTAATAAAAGAGCTGCCTCTTCAAAAAAAAATCCTACAAGATGAATCACTAGATTGTAGGTATAAGCATTTTTTAGATTTTAGATACATATTATACTTTTCATTCTAATATTCTTCTTCCTGGCAGTAGTATTTGAAGAATTCTTACCAGCAGCATGAGTTATCTCTTTCTTAAGTCTTTTCTAGTTTAATAAATGAAAAATACATTCTTCCATAGCCTAGTCAGCTCATGTCAAGAGCCTCGGGTGGTCACTAATGTCATACATAAGAATGTTAATTGTTAAATTAACAACAGGAGTCACTGTGCACTAACTCCCCATGCAGGACCTCTGTCCTCAATGAGTTGTATTATGAGAGTTAACTGAGATATTTGTTCTCAGTGTGTGTGTGTGTATACAAATTGTTGAAATCTTTACTTAGTATAGAATTGGTCTTCTGTGTACAAACTTAATTGAAAATGAATCTTAATGGAGAATGGGACTGGAAAAGGGGGGGGAGGGGCGAGTGTGGGTGGAAAGTCAGGTAAGTTTTATTATGATGTTTTATTTTGATTTTTACATATAGAAGTTTTAAATTTTTATGTGGCTAATCTACTGAGTTTAATAATTTTACTTCTTGTTTTCAAACTTAAAAGAATACCTTACTCATTCAAGGATAAGTTAAATATTACAATCTTATGTAAGAATAAACCATAGTTCTCACTTACGTCTTTTCTAGTATATTATAATCATCCTATCATAGAGTAGTTTAATATACTGTTTTAAAAAAAGATTTGAGAGGCACAGTTAGAGAGAGAGAATGAGAGAATGAGAGAATGAGAGAGTGAGAGAGTGAGAGAGTGAGAGAGTGAGAGAGTGAGAGAGAGAGAGAGGTCTTCCATCAGCTGTTTCACTACCCAAATGACTGCAAGAGCCAGAACTGGGCCAATCAGAAGTCAGGAGCCAGAAGCTTCTTTTGGGTCTCCCACATGGGTGCAGAGGCCCAAGCACTGCTTCCCCAGGTTTCCCAGGCCAACAGCAGGGAACTGGATCAGAGCCTTGGTTTCCATATGGGATTCCAATACTGCAGGCAAAGGCTTAACCTACTATGCCATGGCACTGGCCCCAGTATACTTTTCTAAGCCCTGGATCAAAATAAAATATAACTTGTTCAAGATAATTTGTTTCTGGAAAGATCCAGAGCTCTTCTTCATGAAATCATCTCATCTGTGTTATAGCTGCATCAGTCAATGTGATTCAATCTTAGTTCAACCAGAATTAGACACTACTTTTTTGAAAAGTTTTTATCATTCTTATTATTTAGAATTGATGGCCGGCGCCGCGGCTCACTAGGCTAATCCTCCGCCTAGCGGCGCCGGCACACCGGGTTCTAGTCCCGGTCAGGGCGCCGGATTCTGTCCCGGTTGCCCCTCTTCCAGGCCAGCCCTCTGCTGTGGCCAGGGAGTGCAGTGGAGGATGGCCCAGGTGCTTGGGCCCTGCACCCCATGGGAGACCAGGAAAAGCACCTGGCTCCTGGCTCCTGCCATCGGATCAGCGCGGTGCGCTGGCCGCAACGCGCCGGCTGCGGCGGCCATTGGAGGGTGAACCAACGGCAAAGGAAGACCTTTCTCTCTGTCTCTCTCTCTCACTGTCCACTCTGCCTGTCAAAAAAAAAAAAAAAAAAAAAAATTGTAAAAAAATTGTAGAATTGAAAGGATTTAGCTAGCCATCCTTATAAAGAGACAATTGTCTCTTTTATACATGGCATTCATAAAATATACAAAAAGGCTTCACAAGGAGAATCTTTGATAATTATAACACTGAGACATTCATTTCTGCAGTACTTTATTAAGGGAAATCAGTCCATGTTTAATATTTAATGGATACAAATCTGATATAATGTGATACATAATACATATATCAGAATATAAAATAATTTATCGCTTAGGAAATTATTTGCCATATTTACTCAGTCTCTGTATAGTCTCTGTATAGTGTCTCTATAGTTTTCTGTTAAAGACTTTAATTTTATCTGCCCAAAACTCTTAAGCTAAAGCCTAAAACCCAGTACCTCACCTTTAAATCACCTTTAAGGAAGTGATTTAAGTTAAAATCAGGCCATTAGGGTAGG
Source organism: Oryctolagus cuniculus (assembly GCF_964237555.1). Lineage (NCBI taxonomy): Eukaryota > Metazoa > Chordata > Mammalia > Lagomorpha > Leporidae > Oryctolagus > Oryctolagus cuniculus. The sequence goes on from NC_091434.1 coordinate 43,623,527, forward strand.
CCCTAATCCAATCTCTCTAGTGGTGGACTTCTAAGAAGACATTTCACAGACAACAGGGATGTATATACACATAGAAAAGGGCATGTGAGGACACAGCAAGAAGGCATCCCTCTGCAAGCCAAGGAGGAAGATCTCAGGAGAAACCCAATTGGCCAACACTTGGATACTGAATTTCTTAGCCTCCAGAACCATGAGAAATTTCTGATGAAGCCATTCATTGTATTGGACTTCATTACAGCAGCCCAGCAAATAACACACCCTTCCTGCTCCACATTTCCTCAAAATGTCTAATTGACTAGTATAGTCTTTCTGCAGCTCTGCAAAAATCAAGAACAAGGGGCTGGCATTGTGTCACAGTGACCTAAGCTAATGTCTACAACTCCAACATCCCAAATTGGAGCAATTGTTCAAGTCCCTGCTATTCCACTTTTGATCCTGCTCCTGCTGATGAGCCTAAGAAAGCAGCAGAAAATGGCCCAAGTACTTGTACCCCTTCCACCCATGTGGGAGACCCAGATGGAGCTGCAAGCTCCTGGCTTTGGTCTAGATTACCCCTTGCTATTGGAGCCATTTGGGGAGTTTACCAATGGATAGAAGACCTTTCTCTCTCTCGCTTGCTATAGCTCTCTTTCTCTCAAATAAATAACAATCTTTTTAAAACCTGCAAATAAGACTTTTCCAACAAAAAATAATGCTAAGCAATCCAACAGCAAAAGCGTAGTTTTTTCACCAAACTGTGCTAGACGAACTGGAAATCCATATGCATACAAAAACCTTCCATCTTTTACAAAAATTAACTTAAAAGAATCAAAGACTTAAATGCAAAACTAAACTTCTAAAAGGTATTTAAGAGAAAACCTAGACTTGGGTTTGTTGATGACTTTTTGGATATGACACCAAAACTAAATCCATGAAAAACAACAGTTGGTTAGACTTTATTGAAGTTGTGTTGGTGTTATGGTGCAGTGGGTAAAGCTGCAGCTTGTGATGTCTGCATCTGATATTAGAGTGTGAATTCAAATCTACATAAAGATAATGAAAAGATCAGCGGCTATCAGGGATAAGGGAAAGAGACAGGGAGGGATGAGTATTTGAAGCTCAGGGCATCATTAAGGCAGTGGAACTACTCCCTGAGCTTCTATGTAATGGTGGATACATGGCATCATGCTTTTATAAAACCCCACACAACTGTACAGCACAAAGAGTGAGTCTTAGTATAAACTGTGTACTTTAATTAGATTATGTATCAATACTGGTTCATCAGATGTAAAAAATACCACATCCATGCAAGACCTTAGTAATAAGAGAAACTGTGGGTAGGGTAGAATGGGTATAAGATAATTGTCTTTTGTAATTTTTCTGTAATCCAAAACTCTCCAACTCTAAAAATAGTCTATTAAAAGTTTTTTTTTTTAAACTTCATCTATCCTAACTATGAACAACCATGTTCTTATCAGTAACTACTGGCAAAAACAGTATTCTACATAGCATTATTTTCCAGATAGCCATGCTTACCAATTTTCAAAACAGTTTTGCATAATAGTTTTCCTTAAAAGCATGCTCATCTCTGTTTTAAACTTAATTTGATTCTTTTGCTTTGAACTATATCAGTTACTATGCTGCCACAGAATATTGAGGTTTTTAGGTTGTAGTTAGCATAAATTGAATTAGTAATTCTTTGATTTTCCCACTGTTTTCAGCTGTAAATTTCTAGCCTAACAACTTTTAACAACTACACACTTCCTAATTCCCAAAACTTATGCTGAAGTATAAGTTTCCAGATAAAATTAAATTAGCAGAATTAGCCCAAAAGCTTTTTTTTTTTTAAATTTATTTGACAGCATGCACTCTCAACTGCTGGTTCACTCTCCAAATGCCACACTGGCTGTGGATTGGGCTAGAGGGTCAAAACTGGGAGACTGAAATTCAAATTCAGGTCTCCCATGGGGGTGGCAGAAACCCAACTACCTGAGCCATCACCATTGCCTCCCAAGGTCCACATTAGCAGGAGACTGGAGTGAGGTGCAGAAGCTGGAAATCTAACTCAGACACTCCAATATGGGACATGAGAGTCTTAACCAGTGTCTTAACCACTAGGCCAAATGCCTGTCCCCTAAATGTTTTTAAAACACCGCTTTGGAGTCAAAGGCCTTTTCATGAAACTTAAATGTAGTATATGGGCAATCACTTGAATATAGGCAACTACATGTGGTAACTTATCCCTCATGGTTCACACAGCTTTTTATTTTTTATTTTTAGTTTTATAGGAGTATTGAGGCAAAGGGAAATATAAATGTCATATAAAGGCAATTACTATCACTTGAATTATACATGCCATAGTCTGAAGTCTTCCTGGTCCACAGTCACATAGTTTCTTCTTCAAAAGTTTTTCATTTTCTACTTAGTTTCCCCCTCTGCAATTTTAATACTTCTTTCACCTTCCAGCATCATTTTGTCTTACCTCCTGAATTTTAAGGTTCATTTTACGTTTTGTGGTCTTCAGTTCCTCTTCAATAATGGCTGCATTCTTCTAAAAGTAGAAGGAGAAAAGGTTCTAAATAATCTGAAATGACAGGAAGAAATCATCTATAGGAATATCAGCTCAAACCAAGGGTTTTTTTTTCTTAACAACTTACACATGCTATTTTTAATAAGGTTATATGTAAAAACATGTCTGGCAGGATTATTACAATGGCTTTTATTTATGATTTCTGTCATTTCTCCTTTTAGACAGTAGTGTAGTAAATAATCTCACCCACGTCCTAGGTAAAATCCAATAATTAGAGGACAAGTCGGTAACAGACATTTTTCCTACAGAGTATACATACATTCCCCTATTTTCTAAGAACTTTATTTCTTCTAACTTCAATTATTATTCATGCTTAGGAGTTGAGGATGAAAAACACAGCTTTGATTCCTTATTCTTTTTTATTACTAATGGCATAATTTCCAGATGTAAACCTTAGAACTGTTTTTGTCTTTTCTGCCTTCAGCCCACTACTATCTTTCTTCACAGAACACCCCTTTCCTTTCAAAATGCCACATCCCTAGGAAAGGGCGGCTCACGACTCAGATAATTCAATGATTTCCTAAACCTCTTCTGTAATTGATGCTGTATAATACTGTCAAATTAGTTTTACTGTTTTCATTGTCATTTCTACATTAAAAATCAACCATTGGCTGGCGCCGCGGCTCAATAGGCTAATCCTCTGCCTGCGGCGCTGGCATCCCGGGTTCTAGTCCCGGTTGCGGTGCCGGATTCTGTCCCAGTTGCTCCTCTTCCAGGCCGGCTCTCTGCTGCGGCCCGGGAGTGCAGTGGAGGATGGCCCAAGTCCTTGGGTCCTGCACCCGCAAGGGAGACTAGGAGAAGCACCTGGCTCCCGGCTTCGGATCAGCGCGGTGCGCCGGCCGCAGCACGCTGGCCGCAGCAACCACTAGGGAGTGAACCAACGGAAAAGGAAGACCTTTCTCTCTGTCTCTCTCACTGTCCACTCTGCCTGTCAAAACAAATAATTAAAAAAAATAATAAAAAATAAAAATCAACCATGCTCAATAGGATGAATCGTAACTATTGATTATTCTTGATTTTGAGGTACTTTACAATAGAATTTCTAGGTAATATCTAACTTATTTCCCCACCAATTCTCACTCTTGTCAGGATAGTCCACAGTTGCATCCATTGGAAAGATCTAGGTTCAAATTTAGGTTATAGGAAGAAGATTGGCATGTGTGATCTAGGACAAATGACTTTGCTTTGGGCCCCAGTACTCTTACTGTTAAAAACAGAATGAGGCTGGCACTGTGGCATAGTGGGTAAAGCCGTCACCTGCAGTGCTGGCATCCCATATGGGCACCGGTTCCAGTCCTGGCTGTTCCACTTCTGATCCAGCTCTCTGCTATGGCCTGGGAAAGCAGTAGAAGATGGCCCAAGTCCTTGGGCCCCTGCACCCGTGTGGGAGACCTGGAAGAAGCTCCTGGTCCTGGCTCCTGCCTTAGAATCAGCACAGCTCCAGCCTTTTGGGGAGTGAACCAGCAAATGGAAGACCCCTCCTCCAACCTCTCTCTGCCACTGCCTCTCTGTAACTCTCCCTTTCAAGTAAATAAATGTTTTTAAAATTAGCAGCAATAATATCCTAATAGATTTTGCAAACATTAAGCAAAATAGTTCTTTGAGGGTGGGCATTGGGCACAGCAGCTAAGACACCACTTAGTAGGAGTTCCAGCTCTTCTCCTGATTCCACCTTGCTGCTAATGTGAAACCAGGGAGGCCGCAGAACCAAATTCAAGTACTTGGGTATCTGCCACCCATGTGGAAGATCCCAACTGAATTCCCAACTCTGGGCTATGGTCTGGACTAACGCTAGCTGCTGCAGGCATTTGGGAAGTGAACCAGTGAAGAGAAGTTCTCTCTCTCTCAAATAAATGAAAATTAAAAAAGAAAAACCCACTTTGAATACCTGATGTGCTGCTTGGCTCATGGAAGGAAAATGATAGTGTTAATTTCTTTTCCAGTAGTCCTAGTCTTTGCTGCCTCTGTGTCTCCTCCTTGACATGCCCTCAGTCCTCCACTTCACCTTTTAAAGGTTCAATCCAAGTCCTTTAATTTTTTTCTGAAGCCTACCTAATCTATACTAGATAGGCATCCTCACCTAAAAAAATACATCTGAATACAAAGCCCTTACTCTGCAATATTCACTTATTGAGTAACTTATTGAGCCTGTAACATTTCCCATGCTGTTATTTTTTTGTTTCTCAAGTTATGTCTTGTGCTCTTTATCAGCTTACAAGCACTTGAAAGGCACAGGCTCTATCTCTGGACCCTTATCCCTTATACAGAGTAAGGGTTCCATAAATAATTACTGATAGCACCCAGTAGTCTAGGTTATCAACATAGATATATGCCCAATCCCAAGAACAGACATTTTTTAACATTACCTATCTTTACAAGTCAGTTTTTTGAAATTGTTCTCTCTGCCAGCTAATATAGAACACTGAGTTTGTAGTTCAGAACTCTGGTCTCAAACCTTTGTCTCTGAGGCAATTTCCAGAGTGGCAGTCAACCTTTGTACTTCATCTTGTGCCTTATCTTCTTCTTCTTTTACATCTCTCAGTTGTTGGCGCAAATTCATCACTTCAAGATGCAACAGCTTCAAGTCTTTGGAATGCTCCTCCTGTATTACATTAAGTCGATCCTTCAGAAAAGCTACCGGACAGCAAAGGAAGAACATCAGATGGTGGAAAAAGGTCAGGAAAGGAAAAGAATCATAAGCTTATAAAGTACTATCACGGAACAGATTTCTGATGATTTTCTTCTTTAAATACCTGTTTTCTGTGGAGTCAAATCCTTTTCAGTTTGCATACGAAAAATATTCATCTTCAAGGACTGGATGAGGCTTTCTAGATGGCACATTCGATTTACCAGAAACTCACAGTTCTTCCATAAAATATCTGTTTTTCCTGAGCAAATAACTTCATTATGGACAGGACTAATGACCTTCTGGCTGGCAGGGTCTTCTAAATAATTTGGAGCTTCCAACTGACCTCTAGACAAAGATCCCAGCAAAAAAAAAAAAAAAAAAAAAAAAAAAAAAAAAGTTATGCAATACAATTTGTACTTTGGTAATCCCAACCATTTCATCTTAGAAGACTAGTCATTAGGGAGTGGAGTGATATCAGTGAAATCCTCCACTAATAAATGCACCAAATAAATTCCAACACAGAAAACAATTCCCTTAAAGCCAGAAACAAGGTGAAACTCGTATACACCAGGAAACTGAAAAAAAAAATCCACATCAACTGGGTAGGAAAAGCTAAGGCACACTTGGGTACATCCCACTCTAAGCATTGAGCTTTACAGTTAGGAACGATTCCCCAAGATTTAGCATCTGGTTGAGGAGAGAATAGTTTGGACAACACAAATGGAACCCTAGCTCTATGGTTCTCTACATTTTGTTGCTTAATTCATTTAGCTCTAGAAGCATAAGGGATTAGGCATATACACCTCCCTCGACCACAGAACGAAATGGTAGATTTTTTTCTCCTTTCATTTATTTGAAAGACAGAGACAGAGATCTCCTATCCACTAGTTCCCTTCCTAAATGCCCACAGTAGTCGAGGCTGGGCCAGGTTTAAACCAGGAGCTGGGAACACAACTTGGGTCTCCCACATGATGACAGAGACCCAATTACTTGAGCCAATATCTGCTACTTCCCAGGGTACACATTAGCAGAAAACTGGAATCAGGAATGGAGCCAGAACTTGAACTCAGGCCCTCTGGTTTATGTGAAGACATCACAAGCAAGCAGCAGCTTAACCCACTGAGCCACAGCACCCTCCTCTAACAGGTGCTTTTAAATGGGCATATAAGCACTTCTAGTAACTATACCCCTTGGGGAAGTACAGAGAAAGAGTTAAAATGCCCCCACATTCTCTCTGGAAGGAATTTCGCTGCACCTTCTTTTAGTGGCTACTTAATGGCCTGGCTTCTAATTAACTTGCACAGGGTAGTTACTGGGTACAAACAGAGCCAGATGAGAACTAGGTACTTCTCAAACCCTCACCTGTAGCTTACTCTAGTGACAATTCTAGGTCTATAGATCCTTCCTGAAAGATTTTTTTACATCTTTGTTTACAAAGATGTAACACCACAACTTCTACAGCTCCAACCAAAGAGACTTTTACTTAACCACCTAGTTCTGAGAGTGGATGGGGCTATGCATTCCTTGGGATTCCTTTACCACAGAAAGAGGAGGACAGCTCACCACCTCTGGGAGGGTAAAGTCTGAATGGAAGTGCGGACTTAGTGAGAAGACAGTGGGAAATCAATGCCTGCTGTTGGTTTTTATTTTTTGACAGGCAGAGTGGACAGTGAGAGAGAGCGACAGAGAGAAAGGTCTTCCTTAACCGTTGGTTCACCCTCCAATGGCTGCTGCGGCCGGCGCGCTGTGGCTGGCGCACTGCGCTGATCCAAAGCCAGGAGCCAGGTGTTTCTCCTGGTCTCCCATGTGGGTGCAGGGCCCAAGCACTTGGGCTATCCTCCACTGCACTCCCGGGCCACAGCAGGGAGCCAGGTGTTTCTTCCTGGTCTCCCATGTGGGTGCAGGGCCCAAGCACTTGGGCCACAGCAGAGAGCTGGCCTGGAAGAAGGGCAACCGGGACAGAATCTGGTGCCCCGACCGGGACTAGAACCCGGTGTGCCGGCGCCGTAAGGCGGAGGATTAGCCTATTGAGCCGCAGCGCCAGCTGCTGTTGGTTTCTTCCTGAGCATAGAAAGAACTAAAACCGCACTCTCTCCAGCTGCAAGCGGAGTTCTGCAGTCTATCTTATCTCCCTCAGAATATTAACAAGGAAAAACTGTATAAACATCTCAGCAATAGAAAAAGCACGGACCTGTGTGGAAGGTGCAGACATGCAGCACAAACATGGACACAACACACAACTGCAGCAGCCAAAAGCCAGAAGGGGCAGCAGTTTGGAGACGGAGTTAAGACTGGACTGCAAGGCCGGTGCCGCGGCTCACTAGGCTAATCCTCCACCTGCGGTGCCGGCACCCCGGGGTTCTAGTTCCGGCTGGGGCGCCGGTTCTGTCCCGGTTGCTCCTCTTCCAGTCCAGCTCTCTGCTGTGGCCCCAGAGTACAGTGGAGGATGGCCCAGGTCCCTGGGTTCTGCACCTGCATGGGAGACCAGGAGGAGGCATCTGGCTCCTGGCTTCGGACTGCAGCAACTTGTGGTATTATAGGCGGAGGGAGAGCATGGAGTGAGTCTGGACTGGAGCCCTGGGGCACTAGCAGTTGCTAGAGGTTCCCTGCAGACCCAGTGAAAGTAGACAGGGCACGTTTATCTCAGGCCAACCTCCCCACAACAGTGTCTGCTGACTGGTTAAGAACAGGCAGGTACCAGTTTGGGTTTGGGCAGCAGCTGGGGAGGCCTTTATGCCTGCGCACAGCAAGTGGCTGAGATAGGATACCATCTCCTCAGCGGTACTGGCAGCAGTGGCGGGAAGACAGCAACACTTGGCCAGTGGCTCTTGTGTGTGCCTGTGATCCCAGAGATTCCAGCGAGGGGAAAAATCCGCAGTTCCCACTGACTTTGAGCCTCGCTGGGAGGAGTGACTCAGTGGCTACATGAGAGGTAGCAGGATGTATCTGGGTCTCTGGGTAATCACTTGGAGCTCCATGGTTGCCTGGGGCAGGTCACTGCAGTGAGAACTGAGCTCACAGTAAGGACTGTGCAGATTATTTGGGCAGATCATATAGTGGCGTGGATGACTGTTGAACACACTTGGGGCTACACCCGGGCACTGCTCAGCCTGGAGGAGAGGAGGTTAGGGGTGATCATACCAACAGAGGTGACCATCCCCCACCCTTTCTGTTAATAAGCTATCTACCATGCCCAACTTGGGTATTAACCCTGGATAACTGCCCCACTGTGAACAATGACCAGATCTCCCTGGCCACACCTACCACACCCCTCTTGGTACTCACTGAATGTGCAGACATTCCACTAAGCCACAGAGGCATAGCTCTAAGATAAAAGCCACAAGAGAGAAACAATTAACTCCACTAATACCTAAAGATAAATGTGGAAATTCAAGAAACAAGAGTAAGGAAGACAACATGACCCTCCCAAAGGAACATGACATTTCAGGACCAGCATTGTGGCATAGCAGGTAAAGCCACTACCTGCAGTGCCAGCATCCCATATGGGTGCTCATTCAAGTCCTGGCTGCTCCACTTCCCATCCAGCTCTCTGCTATGGCCTGGGAAAGCAGAAGATGGCCCAAGTCCTTAGATCCCTGCGCCCGCATGGGAGACCTGAAAGAAGCTCTTGGCTTCTGGCTTCAGATTGGCACAGCTCTGGCCATTGTGGCATCTGGGGAGTTAACTAGCATATGGAATACCTCCCTCCCTCCCTCCCTGTAACTCTGCCTTTCAAATAAGTAAAATAATAAAAGAAAGTCTTGTCATACTACAAGGTACCAATTTACTTTGCAAATAAAAAAGGAACATTTAAAAAAAAAGATTTATTTATTTATTTATTTGAAAGAGAGAGAGAGAGGTCTTCCATTCACTGGTTCACCCCCCAATTGGCTGTAATGGCTGGAGCTACACTGACCCAACGCCAGGAGCTTCTTCAGGGTCTCCCACACAGGTGCAGGGGCCGAAGGACTTGAGCCATCTTCTACTGCTTTCCCAGGCCATAGCAGAGAGCTGAATTGGAAGTGGAGCAGCTGGGACTCAAACTGGTGCCCACATGGGATGCCAGCACTGTAGGCAGTGGCTTTACCAGCTACCCCAAAGCGTTAGCCCCAAACACAAATTTCAATATTAGAATGTGGGGATGAAGAGACTAATGAAATGGCAGAAATGTAATTCACAAAAAATAGTCATAGGATTACTCAAAAGCAATCAGAAACAAATCCATGAACTAAAGAAAAACATGCATGACACGAATGAAAATTTTTCCCATGAAATATAGATTTTAAAGAGAAATGAATCAAATGAAATATCAGAAATGAAGAACAGATCAAATTAAAAATGCAGTGGAAAGCATTAACAATACAGTTGGTGAGGTAGATGAAAGAATATCTGAGCTAGAAGACAAATGTTCAGAAATCTTTCAGTCAGACCAAAAAAAAAAAAAATAAGAAATTAAAAAACTTAAAAATAGTGTTGGAGATTTATGGGATACTATCAAACAACACAGCATATGGGTCTTAGTAGTTCCTGAAGGTGTGGAAAGAGAGAATGGACTAGAAAGCCTATTTAGTGAAATAATTACAGTAAACTTTCCAATTTTGGAGAGTGAACAACATGATTCTGAATGAAAAATGGATCATTAAAGAATCAAGAGAAGCTTAAAAATTCCTTGCAACTAAATATAACATATCAGAACATACATGATATAGGGAAAATCCATACTAACAGGAGAGTTTATAATAAGTGCCTAGAAAATAGAAAGCTAGTTAATAACTTAACAATGCATCTCAAGGACCTGGAAAAACAAGAACCAAACCCAAAGTTAGAAGGAATTATCAAAGATCAATGAAATACAGACTAACAAAAATACTCATGAATTAAAGAAGTGATTTTTTTAAAAGACAAACAAAACCAATAAACCATTAGAAAAAAGAAGATTCAAATACATAAAATCAGATAAAAAAGTATATATTACAACTGACAAACGAAATATGATCACTAGGGACCATTTTAACAACAATATTTCAACAAACTGGAATACCTAGAAGGAATGTATACATTTCTGAATATATATAACTTATCAAAACTGAAAACAGAGGTCTGAACAAATAACAAGTAACAAACTGAATCAGTAATTGAAAGACTCCCAACAAAGTAAAAATCAGGACCAAATAGCTCCACTATAAATTCTCTACCAAACTTCCAAGAACTAATATCAATTCTTCTTAAATTCTTCTAAAAACCTGGAAAGGGAGAAACCATTTCAAACTCACTCTACAAGGCCAGATTTCAAAAGCAAACAAGAATACACATACACACAACTAAAAATTAATATTCCTGATGAACATAGAAGCAAAAATTCCCCTATACAAAAATCAATTCAAAGGATCAAATACTTAAAGAAAAAACTGAAGCTATGAAACTACTAGAAGAAAACAAAGGGAAAACTATATGAAAAAAACAAGGGCATAGGCAAAAAAATTTTTGGATAAAACCCCAAAGCACAGGCAACAAATGCAAAAAACAGATAAATCAAAGAAGCCTCAGCATCACAAAGAAAAAAGGAAGCAGGCATTTAGCCTTGCTAAATCAGATAGGATTCCTGATTCTAGCTTCCTGCTAATGCAAACCTTGAGGGTCAGAGGTGATGGTTCAAATAATTAGGTTTCTGCAACACTCATCGGAGACTTGGATTGAATTCCCAGCTTCAGTCTTTAATCCAGTCCAGTTCTGGCTCTTGTGGGCATTTGGGAAGTGAACTAGTGGATGGGAGTGCCATCTCTCTCTGCCTCTCAAATAAGCAATTTTTTAAAACAAATAATCAACACCAATAGGAGAAAATATTTGCAAGCTATTCATCCAATCACAAGAATTAATATCTATAATATATATAAAAAAAACTCAGTAGTAAAAAAAGCTAGTTAAAAAATGGGCAAAGCATCTATATAGACATTTCTCAGAAGAAGAAATACAGAGAAATTCTAAGATGGCAGAATGGGGGGGGGGGGCTTACTGCTCTAGTCTAGGGCAATATAGTTTAAAAAGGCAGGGAGGGGAAGAGTACAATCTCAGGGATGAGTTAAGGAGAAAACTGCAGTGGAAACTCCACGAAAGTTAGAGGGACACCGTGGATCTACATGGAAGGTGTAGACACAAAACACGAGCATGGATACAACACAGGACCCCAGCAGCCAAGAGCCTTAGCACCAGCTTTGGAGAGTGAGGTGAGGCCAGATGGCAGAAGCCCAAGCCACTGGCAACAAAGATGTGGGGAGAGCCTGGTGGAATCCAGCCTGCAGCCCTGAGAGGGACTTTGTACGTGCCAACCGGGAGGAATAAAAGGGACACATTTCTCTTTCCCTGACCCTCCAACCACAGCGCCCTGCAACTAGCCGAGAGAGCAGGTACCATTTTGGTCATACATAACAGCAGCACCAGTTTGTGTCCATGCACTCCATAACCAGTGGAGAGACTCCCAAATCTGGCTCATAGGACTGTGAGATGGCTGGGTGCCCCAACCCTTCCAGCTTGTCACAGGCTCTGGGTCCCTGCACCCCCGTGGGAGACCCAGAAGAAGCTCCTGGCTCCGGATTGGTGCAGCTCTGGCTGTTGCAGTCATTTGGGGGTGAACCAACAGATGGAAGACCTCTCTCTCTCCCTCTGCCTCTCCTTCCCTTTCTATGTAACTCTGAATTTCAAATAAACAAGTAAATCTTTTAAAAAAAAAAACCCAAAAACAAAATACCCATATTACTAAAAGCAATTTACAGATTCAATTTGATCCCAATCAAAATAGCAATGATATTCTTTGCAGATCTAGAAAAATTGGTGCTGAAACTCTTATGGAAACACAGGATACCCTGAAGAGCTAAAGCAACCTTATGCAACAAAAACAAAGCACGAGGCATCGCAATACCAGATTTCAAGACATACTACATGGCAGTGATACTGGTACTGGCACAAAAACCGATGGGTAGACCAATGGAACAGAATAGAAACTCCAGAAAACAAACCAAACATCTACAACCAACATCACAGACAATCAAAGCCAAAATTAACAAATGGGATTACACCAAATTGAGAAGTTTCTGTACTGCAACACAAACACTCAGCAAAGTTAAGAGGCGACAGCCAGAATGGGAAAAAATATTTGCAAACTATGCAACTGATAAAGGATTAATATCAAGAATATATAAAGGGCTCAAGAATAACAACAACAAAACAAATACAGTGAAGAAATTGGCAAAGGACTTGAACAGGCATTTTTTTTTTTAAGAATTTATTTATTTGAAAGACAGAGTTACAGAGAAGGGTAGATAGCAAGAGAGAAAGAGAGAGAAAGAGGTCTTCCCCAAATTGCTGCAATGGCCAGAGCTGAGTTGATATGAAGCCATGAGCCAGGACCTTCTTCTGGGTCTCCCACATGGGTGCAGGGTCCCAAGCACTTGTGCAATTCTCTGCTGCTTTCTCAGGAGCATTAGTAGGGAGCTGGATCAGAAGTGGAGCAGCTGGGACTCAAACTGGCACCCATATAGGATGCCAGTGCTGCAGGTGAGGGCTTTAACCTACTGTGCCATAGTGCCAGCCCCAAGGCATTTTTTCAAAAGAGGAAATCCAAATGGCCAACAGACACTTGACAAAATACTCAGGATCACTAGCCATCAGGGAAATGCAAATCAAAGCCACAATGAGGTTTCATCTCACTCTAGTTAGAATGGCTCTCATACAGAAATCAACAAACTACAAATGCTGGTGAGGATGTGGTGGAAAAAGTATCCTAATCCACTGTTGGTGGGAATGTAAACTGGGGCAGCCACTGTGGAAGACAGTATGGAAATACCTCAGAAATCTGCAAAAAGACCTACCATATGACCCAGCCACCCCACTCCTGGGAATTTACCCAAAGGAAATGGAATCAGCACATGAAAGTGTGATCTGTACCCCCATGCTCATTGCAGCTCAATTCACAATAGCTAAGATATGGAATCAACCAGATGCCCATCAACAATTACAGTACATGTACACCATGGAATACTACACAGTGGTAAAAAAAAAATGAAATCTTGTCATTTACAATAAAAATGCATGAAACTGGAAAACATTATACTTAGTGAAATAAGCCAGTCTCAAAAAGACAAATACCATATGTTCTCTTTGGTCTGTAGTAACTAATAAAATACTTGAAATGTAATATATAGAAGTAAAATTGGCACTTCTAAATATGATGATTTTGAACAGCCCTTGTTTAGACTGTTGAGGAATGGTGTTTTGTTTTGTTCACAGTATTTGTTGAACTCTTTACTTAGTATAGGGTTAATCTTACATAAAGTTAATTGAAAGTAGATCTTAGTAAAAAATAAGACTGGGAATAGGAGGAGAAGGAGGAAGAAGGGTAGAAGTGTGAGTGTGAGGGAGAAGAAGGTGGGAAGAATCACTATGTTCCTAAATTTGTATATATGAAATACATGAAGTTTGTGTAACTTAAATAAAAGGTTTCTAGAAACAAAAGAAGCATTAAGTAAAATTCTGCTACAATGGTGTTGGGTTTATGCTTTTGAGAATGCATTTTTCCTATGTATCTTATAGTCCTAAGTCATAATTTTGAGTAACAGCAATTTCATAACATTTGTTGAACTCTTTATTTAGCATAGGGTCAATCTATGAGTATAAAGTAAATTGAAAATAGTTCTTTGCAAAGGATTAAGGTGGGAATAGGAGAGAGAGGAGGAAGAAGGGTGATAAGTTGGGGGTAGGGTAGGAAACATCACTATGTTCCTAAATCTGTATATATGAAATATGTGAAATTTGTGTACCTTAAATAAACTTTTAAAAAAATTTTTAAAAAGAGGAAATACAAATGGAAAATATATGAAAAATGTTCAATATCACTACTATCAGGGAAATGCAATTCAAAACCACAAAGATATATCATCTTACTCCAGTTAAAATGGCTGTTACCAAAAGGACAAAAAAAAAAAAAAAAATGCTGGAGCTGGTGAACATGTGGAGAAAAGAAATCTTTATACACTGTTGCTGAAAATGCAAATTAGTAAAGCCACAGTCCAGAAGTTTCTCAAAAAAATTGAAAACAAATCTACCATATGATTGAGCCATCCCACTTCTGGGTATATATCTGAAGGAAATGAAATCAACATATAAAAACATAAATAATATATAAACAAAATAATAACAGATACCTACACTCCTACATTCACAATTCACAATAATATGATATGGAATAATCCTAGATGTCCATTGATAAACAAATGGATAAAGAATATATTGTATGTGTATGTATATACATACACGATGGAATATTATCAGTAATAAAAAAATGAAATCCTGACAATGCAACAAAATGAGTGGAGAAATCTTTATGTTAAATCAAATAAACCTGGCACAGATATCCAAATACTGCGTTTATCTCACATATGTGCAAGTTAAAGGGATAGTCAATTTGAACTTGAAACAGATTATCACTAGAGTTTGGGTAATATGAAGGCAGGGGGAAGAGAGGGAGGTTAGATAATGGGTACCAAAACACTCATGTAGAATTAATAGAGTCTAGAATTCCATAACAGTGGAGTGACGAATTCACAACCAGGTATTATACTGTATAAAGATCTGGAGGATGGATGGTAGACTCTGAACAGAAAGAAAATGGAAAAAGAAATTACCTGGTTTGAATGGTTTACATACATTGGAATACTGTATTGTATCCCACAAAATATACAAATACCACATATTAATTAAAATTTTTAAAACTCAAAAATATTTTCAAATGAAAAATAATTTTTAAAAATCAAGAAGTCAGCAGCTGGGGCCAGCCTGTGGTGTAGCAAGTAAAGCTACTGCCTGTAGTGCCGGCATCCCATATGGGCACTGGTTCAAGATCTGGCTGCTCTACTTCTGATCCAGCTCTCTGCTATGGCCTGGGAAAGCAGTAGAAGATGGCCTAAGTACTTGGGCCCCTGCACCCACATGGGAGACCTGGAAGAAGCTCCTGGCTCCTGGCTTCAGATCAGCACAGCTCCAGTCATTGCAGCTATTTGGGAGTGAAGCAGCGGAAAGAAGACCTCTCTCTCTCTCTCTCGCTCTCTCGCTCTCTCGCTCTCTGCCTCTTTGTAACTTTCCCTTTCAAATAAATTTTAAAAAAAAGGTCAGCAGTTTCTAGATAACTCGTTTTAAGAAGGCACAAGAAAATGTTGCAGATGATTCCTACAGCAGCAAACCATCCAATTCAATTTGCAAGGAAAAAATTAATCTAGCTCATGCCCTAAATGAACAGGACATTCATTTGCAGCAGAGAGAATAGCCAATACCATATTTATCCATTTGGTTCAGCTTATACAATCGTGACTGGAAAACCAAAGTTGAGCAAACTTTCTGCTCAATGTGTGCCAACAACATTATGGCCAGACCAGATGCACACTAATGCAGAGTTATATTTTATGTCAATGCAAATTTAAACTAGTGTGAGATCAGGATTCTGAAGCATTTCTAATTGGGAAAGGTGAAACATGGTTTTATCAGTACGATCCTAAAGACAAGGCACAGTCAAAGCAATGGTTACCAAGAGATGAAACTGGTTCAGTCAAAAGCAAAGATCACGGCAATGTTTTGGGATGCTTATTTTGCCTGTTGCCTTTCTGAAGCACAAAAGAACAATAACATCTGCTTATTCAGAGAGTGCTTTAAGAAAGCTAGCCAAAGCTTTAGCAGAGGAAAGCTTCACTGGAGAGTCCCTCATTGTGACAATATTACTGCTCATTCCTCTCATCAAATGAGTAATTTTGCAGTTTCAAGGGAGATCATTAAGCTTCTAACTTATGGTCCTCACTTGACATCTTAGGAGTTTTGTTTCCAATTCTTAGTAACTATTAAAAGGCATATTTTTCTTCAGGTAATAATATAATAAAAGACTGAATTAACATCATTAAATTCCCAAAACCCTGAGTTCATTAAGGATGGGCTAAATGGCTGGCATCATCACTTACAAGAGTTTCTTGAACTTGATGCAGCTGAAAATTTTTAATTTCTTTTAGTTAAAATTTTCCATGAATCTTTATTTTTCCTAATTAAAGCAATAAATACAAAATAAAATGTGGCCAGTGTTGTAGAGCAGGTTAAGCTACTGCCTACGATGCCAGCATAACAAATCAGAGCACCAGTTTGAGTTCCTGCTGCTTTGTTTCCAATTCAGCTCGCTGCTAATGTGCCTGGGAAAGCAGGAAAAGATGGCTCAAGCACCTGTGGCCCTTGCCACCCACATGGGAGACCCAGACAGAGTTCCAGGCTCCTGGCTTTGGTTTGGCCCAACCCCAGCCATTAAAGCAATTTGGGGAGTGAATCAACAGATAGAAGATCTCTGTATCTCCCTCTCATCCTTTCAAAGAAATAAAATTATATCTTAAGAGCAAAACAAAACAGTAAATTCAGTGGTGGCTGCCAAAGTACCCAAATCCCTCAGGCCATATAATCTAATTTTAATGTCAAAAACTTCCTTAGTAGCAGAAGACAAAGTAGTTGTTTTTTGAGCACTTCATTCTAAATTATGACATCTTAAAAAAACTTTACATCTTTTAATTTACAATAAATGTGGAAGAATATAAAATGGTATTAATTTTTAAGATTTTCACCTTAACTGATTTTACAGTAAGAATGCCAATATATTTAGTTACATGAAAAATTACATGTTTGTAAATAGTTGTGGTAGCTTTATCACAGCATGACAACTCATTAGCTTGCAAATATTTTCTAAAGTTCAAATGGAAACTGTTCAATTCTTTCCTAAATACCTTTCTTATCTGCCAAACTACTCTAACTCCTATATTAAGTAAAGAACAAACATTCAAACTACAGAGATCTAGTTCCTTTTTGTTACCTTTTTTCACCATAGTCCAACATTATTAGGTCATTCCTCAGAGAACTGGTCTGTTCCTCGACTATTCTCATCCTTTGCTGGAGTACCGTGAATGTTTCAGAAGCTGTAGCGTTGATGTGGGCTGGAGAAAGGACTGGTCTGCACACTGTAGTTTCCATATGCACCTAAGATTAATCAAAAAATATTGGGGTTCTAAGTGTGTTACTGACTATGCATCGCAGTCCTGTAGAACTCAGGTACGGCCATGTGTACTGCTTTGGTCAATTAAATGCAGGTGGAAGCTTTAAGTGCCAGCCTGTTGTTCACCATTTCTGTTTTCCCTACTCCATGAGATCCACAAAAGCCCAGCTAGTGCCTGTTCCATGTGCCAGGGTCCTAGATGAAGATGACATGAAACAGATTCATGACTCATCTGTGACATATGAATAGTGTGAATGAGCAAGACATACACGTTGTAAGCCACTGAGATTGTTGAGTAGTTTGTTATTGTGTCATAATCTAGGCTACCTCATTTGCTAGCATTAGTCACATATTAAGCTCTGTGATTTGTCTGAGGGAGTTATTACTTCTATTATCAGCGTTTTCATTACCAAGAAGGCACCTGTGTATCTTTTAGACACCGACAGGTGCCTACCCCCAGCTCACCAGTGTGGCCTGGCCTAAACAGGATCCTCAGCACTAACAGGTACTATGCCCACCGGAATGTTCCTGCTCCTCCACAGACCCCTCCAAAACTGAAAGGCCCTGCCTGTGCTGCTGCACCAGCTTTACATCATCTGCATGTGCCCACCAGAGCAGTCACACTCTAAGGCAAGTTGCAGAAATTGACAGGAACCTTGAGCATGTACCAAGACTTGTCACACTCAGAGCTGCTAAGCCCTGCTTAAACAAGCTGCATCCAGATGGTAGAGCATTCCCATAGCAAACATCTTTAACTGAGGCCACTGAGACACCCACAGGTATTGCTGATGCTGATTATAGCTAAAGAAGCTACACAGATACTATAGTACTGTGCTTCCCTCTCCCTACTCCCCAGGAACTAAAACCAACACAGCCTACCCAACCAACATTCCTAGGACACATTCCCAGGAGAAAGTCTTTTACTATGAAAGCCACTCTATAAAATTGGTAGAGGCAGCTGATTCCTTCAGGTTTGCAAACATCAACACTGAAACACAAGAAGCACATAAAAGGCAACATGACGCCTTCACAGGGACATAATACGTCTCTAGCAGTAGGCCCTAAAGAAAAAATGTTGAAATATTGCCTGAAAGAGTGAAAGAGTTCAAAAGAATGATTTCAAGGAACAATGAGATGAGACAGCATAGACAGATAATTCAACGAAACTAGGAAGATAATTCATGATCTGAATATGAAATTAAGAGAGACCTCTAGGTCATAAAATATAATCAAACAGAAACACTGGACCTGTGTAACTCAATCAGTGAGATAAACACAGTCAGAGCCTCAGCAACAGATCATATTAAAGCAGAGGAAAGAATTTCTGAACTTAAAGATGGGTCTTTTGAAATAACTCAAAAAGAATGAAAGGAAAAATTGAAGAAAGTCCACAAGACTTAAGGGATGTCATTGGACAAACAAATGTTTGTATTATGGGTGTTCCAGAAGGGAAGGGAAAAGGCTGAGAAAACCTACTCAGTGAAATAATTGCTGAAAAATGACTCAAGGTTGAAAAAAATATGGACATCCAGGACATACTTCCAAAGATTTAGATAGTTTTCAGAACACTCAATTATATAAAGGAACCAGAAAGTTCAAAGTACCCCAAATAGATTCACCCAAAAAAGGATCTCTGAGGCATATTATAAACTTGATCAAAAAACAAAAAGAAAGAGAACTGTAAACACAGAAGTGAAAATTCACATAAGAGAATTTCAAGTCATATATAAAGGAATCTCCATTAGACTATCCGAAGATTTCTCATCAGAAATCTTACAAGCAAAAAGAGAATAAGATTTTTTTTCTTAAAAAAATTTATTTTTTCTATTGGAAAGGCAGAGTTAGAGAGAGTGGTAGAGACGGAGAGGTCTTCCATCCGGTGATTTACTTCCCAAATGCCTGCAATGACCAGGGCTGGGTCAGGCCAAAGCCAGGAGCTTCTTCCACGTCTCCCATGTGGGTGCAGGGGCCCAAGCACTTGGGCAATCCTCTGCTGCTTTCCCAGAAGCATTGTCAGGGAGCCGGATCGGAAGTGGAGCAGCCGGGACTCAAACTGGTACCCATATGGGATGCTGGTGCTGCAAGTCAGGGCTTTAACCCGCTGCACCACAGCACCGGCTCCTAGGATAATATATTCTAAGATTCCACATTTACAAAAGAAAAAAACAACTGCTAACCAATAATACTATACCCAGCAAAGCTATCTTTCAGAAATGAAGAGGAAATAAAGATCTTCTAAGACAAGAAAAACTGAGGGAATTCATCACAAGAAGACTAGCTTTATGGAAATGTTTAGGGTGTTGTATACTGGAAGCAAAAGTTCAATAACTCTGCCATCATGAAATCACAGAAAATTATAAAACTCAATAGCAGAATACAAAAAATAGAATCAAACTTTATCAATATATTTTTGAAAATGACAGATAAACAATGAGAGGAAGAAAGGAACAAAGGGTATATAAAACAACCAGAAACCTTTAATAAAATGACTAGAGGTGACCTTAGTTATTATTAACAGCATTGAATGTAAACAAATTAAATTATCCAATTAAAGATTCAGTCTGGCTAAATGGTTTTTTTTTTTTTTTAAACCACAAGAACCAAGATGTTACTTATATAAACTCACTTCTTTGGTAAAGACTCACAAAGATTGAAAGAGAAGGAATAGAAAGATATTCCATGCAAACAGAAACCAAAAGCAACAGGAATAGCTATACTTACCTCAGATAAAATAGACTTCCCAGAAAAAAGTTGTATGAGACAAAGACCACTATACAGTGATGAAGGGGTCAATAAATAAGAGAAAATAATAATAGTAAATACTTTTATATATGCACCCAATACCAACACACCCAATTATATACAGCAAACATTAGATCTTGAAGGAGAGATATACTTCAATACAATATTTCTTCAAGGCCCACTCTCACCAGTGCACAAAATTAACGAGGAAATATCAAAGTATACTATAAGCAAATGGACCTGGCAGACATTTTTTATTTATTTGAAAGAGTTACAGAGAGGTAGAGGCAGAGAGAGAGGGAGAGGTCTTCCATCCGCTGGTTCACTCCCCAAATGACCGCAACGGCCAGAGCTGAGCTGATCTGAAGCCAGGAACCAGGAGCTTCTTCCAGGTCTCCCTTGCAGGTACAGGGCCCCAAGGACTTGGGTCATCTTCTGCTACTTAACTGGTAGTTAACAGGTACCCACCCTGTGAGGCCCATAGTAAAGAGATGGATTGGAACTGGAACAGCCAGGACTCATACAAACACCCATATGCGATGCTGGCATTGCAGGCTGGGGCTTTAACCCACCGCGCCACAGCAACAACCACAACATTTACAAAACATTTCATCCAACAGCTGCAGAATACATATTCTTCTCGTCAGCATATGGAGCATTCTTTAGAACAGACTACATATTAGGCCTCAAGTTTCAACAATTTAGGTGTATATTGGAGAAATAAGTTCTAAAGTTCTCCAGCATAACACAATGACTACAGTTGACAAAAAATCATGTTTTATGAGAAGAGAGGAGCTTGAATATCCCCCACCCCCCATACACACAAGATGCATGTTTAAGGAAACAAATACTCATTACTCGGATTTGATCTTAAGATTTTGAGAGAGAGAGCTACAGAGAGGTCTTCCATCCACAGGTTCACTCCCCAAATGACTGCAATGGCCAGAGCTGGGTTGATTCAAAAACAGGAGTCAGGAGTCTCCTCTGGGTCTCATGTGGGCACAAAGGCCAGACCGTAGCAGAGAGCTGGATTGGAAATGGAACAGCCAGGACTCAACCAGCAGCCATATGGGATGCTGGCACCACAGGCAGAGGTTTAGCCGACTACACTACAGTACCAGGCCCTGATTTGATCATTATTCATCATACACATGTATCAAATTACCTCACAGTACCTTTGAAGATATACAATTATGCTGATTTTAAAAAAAGGAAAAAAGCCACATCTAAAATGAAGTTAATCTGAATTTTCTCTTGTACTTACTAATGCATGATTCCCCTCCCCAAAATACATCACATAAAATCATGAAGCTAAATAAAATAAAAATTAGAATGGTGGGACTATTCTTTTAAGGTATTAGCAACAGAAGAAAAATTAGCTTATACATGGTCTCAACAGGTAAATGAATCATGTTCAATGACAAGGTCATTGGTGGAAACTTCAAAGATATTTTCCAGTAACTCTATTCTGTATAGATATTCTATACTAATTGTACTGTAAACCAAAACCATCTCTAGCAACAGTGTTCCTGTGGGAATGGATTCACAGACATCCAACTTGGGATATCAGGAATTTGCCTTTCTTCCCACTTGCTGTGTAATTATCTCCCTCCCTGTCATTTCCCAGGCAGTGAAAGTAGGGACTATCTCAATTCCTACCATTGAAGTTGGTCCCTAGGATCCAGGGCAGGAAATCATGAAGTGGAAGGAATGGTGGCAGGATTTAATGGGGCAAAAAGCAAGGCAGGTAGGGGTATAGAGACTAATATTCTTGACAGTATACCAGTGCTATATCCATTGAGGACATTTCTTTATCCTAAAATAGCTCTCCAATATCTTTTGCTATAATGAGTATGTCCTCCAAAAGTTCATGTGCTGGAAACTTCATCCCCAAATTCAGATATTAACAGTATTTGGAAGTTAGGGCCTTTGGTAGGTAACTAGCATTAGATAAGGTCACCAGGGTAGAACCTAATGTAAGCATTTGTGATTTTATAAGAAGACCCAAGCTAGCACACTTGTTCCATCTTTCCCTGTGGTGCTCTGCCATGTAATGAGGTAGCAATAAAGCCCTCACCAGAGGCTAGTACCATGCTTTCAGAACTCCTCTGTCTTCTAAATAAAAGAAGTTGAAAAGTTCATGGTCCCAGCCTCCCTTACAGCTGGCACATCCATGTGATACATCCTTGCTAATGAAACTTTAGACAGAAGTTTGCAAAGGGTAGCCTGTTTTCTGATATAAAGGACAGAAATAATTGTACCTGTCCTTTCCTTCCCTATTATGATGCCCAGAGCTGTGAGTGATCTTTCATTGGCCATGCAGCACTCCAGTATTAAATACAAAGAGCTAAGGATCACCCATGTCTGAGAAACACAAGGAAAATGCCAGAGAAGCTCAGATGAATCCAGCATTTTTATTTTACTTATTTATTTTTATTTATTTATTTTTGACAGGCAGAGTGGACAGTGAGAGAGACAGAAAGGTCTTCCTTTTGCTGTTGATTCACCCTCCAATGGCCACTGCAGCCGGTGTGCTGTAGCCGGCGCACCGCGCTGATCCGATGGCAGGAGCCAGGTACTTATCCTGGTCTCCCATGGGATGCAGGGCCCAAGTACGTGGGCCATCCTCCACTGCACTCCCTGGCCACAGCAGAGAGTTGGCCTGGAAGAGGGGCAACCGGGACAGAATCCGGCGCCCTGACTGGGACTAGAACCCGGTGGGCCGGTGCCGCAGGCGGAGGATTAGCCTAGTGAGCCGCGGCGCCGGCTGAATCCAGCATTTTTAGACAAAACCAGTAATCTCCAAACTGTGTATGTGAGAAAAATTTTTTATTTTTAAGATTTATTTATTTGAAAGTCAGAGTTAGAGAGGAGAGGCGGAGAGGCAGGGAGGGAGGGAGGGGTCTTCCATCTGTTGGTTCACTCCCCAGATGGCCGCAACGGACGGAGCTGTGCAGATCTGAAGCAAGGAGTTTCTTCCGGGTCTCCCATGTAGGTGCAGGGGCCCAAGGACTTGGGCCATCTTCTACTGCTTTCCCAGGCCATAGCAGAGAGCTGGATGGGAAGTGGAACAGCTGGGTCTTGAACTGGCGCCCATATGGGATGCTGGCGCTTCAGGCCAGGGCATTAACCCAATGCACCACGGCACCAGCCCCTATTTTGTTCGTTTTTAATCACTTTCCTTGAGTATGCTCATGGTATTCCCAGACAAAAGCTCATGGAAAAACAAGTATGAGGAGAAAGTAAAGAAAACTACAAACAGCAGCATAGAAAGGACAATTTCTGTGGTACCCTATGAGGCCCAAGTAGCTGGCTATAATAGGAAGGACTGTCTACTAATTTATATTGGAAGAACATAATACTACCATAAAAACAGCAATGGACTACTTTTATAAAAAATTATAGGAAATGAAGACCCTTCTTCCATATATTTAAAATAGGATACAGATGCTCACCTAAAGTATCTTCATGTAATTGTTGAAATGTCTAGTTCTATTGATATTTCCCTAGGGTACCTATGATATTTATATAATGCTTACATTCATTTTATAGGGAATCTGCCCATTCAGCCATAAAAACAAAATGGAATATAAAACTAATTAAATTGCTTCCTTTACTTACAGCAGAGAAAGTGTGTATGTGGGAATAAGAATTTGATTTACCCCAGCATCCACTCAACCCTGCTCTATACTAGGGCTTCTCAGTCTTCCAGAAAGAAGAAAAAAATTCTCAAACAAAAAGTAGGAACCAACTCAGGCCCCAGACTTTGAGGGGAAGTAAGTTTATAGAAAATATCACTTTAAGGAAGGGGAGACCAAAAGTAAACATTCATTTATGGTGGACAGGGACAACATTTGGTGTGAAATACATGGTGCTGTCCTTGAAATATTCTCTTAGTCAGTGAGGATCGTTCAGGCTGTTGACTCAAAAGTTAAACAAGCCAATCTTGCCCTTGGGCATTTATTAAAAATAGATCTCAGGATTAGGAGAAAACCCTATCCCACCCAAAACAAATCATCACCTCCTTCTCCCCACTCTATCCCGCTTGCCTGACCCAAACAATGACAAGGTCAAGAGAGCCCCAGGAAGCAAGAGAGTGAGCAGTGATGATCAAGTCAGATCAAGTCGCAGAAATGCAGCCTTAATAGCCACTAGGGACAGTTCCTAAGTGTGGGCAAGGCCGTTAAAGGAAGTGTGAGGTAGGATTTGGGATCTAGAGAATGTGTCTGCCAAGTTAGGGCTTAAAGTCAGAAGATGCTCATTTTCACTGCAGTTACTCATATCCCTGCCTGTCCCTTCCCAGCTGGGTATCAGAAACATCACACTCCCATACACACACACAATCCACTAGCCATTAGGCAGATCCTCCATAAGTCATAGCTCTAGAAACCATAGTTGAAGAAGTACAGTCTTAAAGAATCTGCTTCTAATTGTTAATATTCCAGCAAAGATAGAATGGCTTTAATGTATCTGTGCTTTGTTGTTTTTGAAAAGGAGAAAATACAGAGTGCTGTCTTGGACCCAATTCCTGATGCTTGATAGTAACAATAAACAATACTAAGACATACACCTATATTTTTTTAAAAGTTCATTCACAACTAATTTCCATAAGTATTTCATTATCAAAGTAACACAGTTCTATCCCAATGTTCAGAAAGAGTATTGAGGCTGGTAACCTCAACAAAAGCATGCATTGAAAAGATCAATGTCACTATTAATACACTAGTAAAAGCCAGAAGACTTTAGAAAGGGATCACTTGCTTTTGTGGACACTGGCTACATTCCTGAATCTAGTAACAGCTACAACTATATGCTATGTGTCTCAAAGTAGTTGGGCAAGGATTCAATGTTATCACAACCACTGGAAAAATAATTTGCTCAAAAATGCTATCTTCATTCACTCATACATTTAAAAGATATCTCCTGAATGTTTACCATGAGCCATATACTATTAGGCATTGGGTAGTACAGCTGTGAACAAAACAGATAGAACTCCTCACCCTCACTGAGCTGTTACACTTGGTGATAAACATTAGGTAAAATAGTTTTTTCACTGGTGATAAGTGCAATTAAAAAAACTGGAAAAACCATGGGATGGGGATCCTGGCACATATTTTCATTTTAAAGAGTGGTCAAAGAAAGTCTCACTGAGATACGTAAGTAGACGTGTCTATGAAGGAAGTCAGTAGTGAGCGCCAGAAAGTGCTAACACCAGGTGCAAAACCCTAAGTTAGAACACCTGTTGGGCACACAAACAGTGAAGAGGTTAGTTTGGTGGGAAAGCAACAGGTGAAGGAGGAAATGATTGGAGGTGAGGTCAGAGATAACAATGCGACCAGACTACATGGAGCCTTAAAGACCACTGTATAGGTCTGGTTTTTTACTCAGTGACTCACAGAGCCATTGGACAGTTTAGACCTGAGGAGCACTGTGACCTAACTTGACATTTAACTAAATCACCCTGGCTCCCTTCCTCCCCAAATGGTAGGAGGGCATGGACAAAAGCAGGAAGTTGAGACTGCTGCAAACAACCAAGGCAGGTGATGCTGCAAGCTAGAATCAGGGTAACAGCAGTGAAATAGTAAGTGGCCCAAGTCCAGACATAGTTTAAAAATGTTTCACAGATGGATTAATGATAGGATACAAAGGAAGCAGCCAAGATCACTCCAAGGTCTTTGACTTGAGCAACTGAAAGGATGGTGTTAACACCGAGACAGTGGAAACTTACTAAGGCAGAATTGGTTTGAGTGAAAGCGTTTTTTTTTGAAATGCTAAATTTAAAAGGGGAGAGATGCCCAATACACGGCTGCATTTGTGGAGCTGGAGTTCAGGTGAGAAATGTGGACGTGAGATATAAACTCTGGCGTTTTCAGTATATGCATGGCTTATAAAGCCACAAAACTAGACACTAGAGAACACAAAGATTTAAAGGACCTAGTCTTGAGAGCTCCAAGATGAACAAATGAGGGACAAAAAGAGTATGTGTGTGTTCCAGACAGATTGAGACCTTGTACTACGTAGGGTAAGACTCAATCCTTTCCCCATCCTTTAGGCTGAGCACGGAGCCTGGGGCACTGAGGATGGCAAACACATGGGGATAATTAACAAAAATTTAACCACTGTCTCCAGGTCCTGGGGAAACAGCAAAGGACGAATGTTAATTCTTATTTTTGTAGCAAGCAGGCCTGAGAGGATAAATGGTGGTAAAAAAACAAACATAAACTAAGAAAATAGCCTTCCTATTGACCTATCACTTCCAACCAAACGTATAAATACGGAAAGGTGGTACTGGGATTATCCGGAAAATTCAGCGTCTACACTCCCTTTCCCCCAGGTAGAGATAGGTCAAGGAAGACTTCACTCCTAAATGGTCTTCGCCGGTACCCAAAGCAAAAGCGCCAGCAATCAGGGTCCCGAGTTCCAGGGAGCAGGACTGGGCTCCGCCGGAGAGAGGAGGCTACAGCGGAGGAAAAGTTGACAATGGCTTTTCCTAAACCGCCAACTCTGCCCCACGCCTGCCACCTCAGCTCACCCGCCCAAGGTCCAGCAGCCTCACCCCACAGTCCATCAGTCCGCCGGCCGCTCGGTCCCACTGCAGGAGCGCCGGTTTCCATGGAACTAAGACAGCGCTTCAAACCAACGCGCTCCGCGGCGCATTTGTTCGAGTACGCAGGCGCACCCGCGGCAGGGCATGCCGGGAATTGCAGTTCTCTTAGCCCAAGCGAGCCCTCGGCCCGGGGCGAAACCCAGGCCGGAATCCAGCGGCACGCAGCAAACGTGCTGCCCCGTGACCCGGATGACGACAGTCTCCATTGTGCTCGAGAGCGGGGTACGCCGGGATATGTAGTTTCAGCCCACTCACCTGCTGGCGGTCCTGTAGAGTCACTCGTTTCTGGTGAAAGAGCGGCGTTTTATTTTGTTAATGGGCATAAAAAAAAAAGGGAAAAATTCAGAACTCAAACATTCCTCTCGTTAAAGGAAAAACGAAGTACCATTTCTTCATCCTTGATGGCCACATGAAGAGTAAAACAAAAAATCTTTTTGTTTCTTCAATTCTTTCTTGCCTTGTGGAGAAATCTAAATCTGTGCGAAGTAGCTATGGGAAGAGAACATTGAAAAAAATAAAATAAAATTGCAGCCGTTTCTAAGTTTGACTTTCAGAATGTGTATTTGCATCTATGAAAATCTTTTCATGGTGAGAAAACAACATGGCTTTGCGTTTTGGTGGCTGGAGAGAACACCTGTGAACGCCAGAGCAATTGGAGCTTTTCTCTCTTCTTCTTGAGGCACAGCTGAGTACCCCTTAAGCCCTCTATTGAAAACAGTCTCCTCCCTCCGCACCCCTCCCACCCCGAGGTGAATCCTCATTTTCTTAGCAGATTCCTAACTGAACTGGATCTGGCTGTTCGGATTCTTCTGATCAAGCCTCAGCCGGACAGCGTTCCATCAAACCGCAGCTGTAAGCTCTATTCATCAAACTAGGCAATACAATGAAAGAGAAATGAACACCGCATTTCACTTGAAGAGGTCAAAAACTTTTAATAATGGAAGAAGGTGGAAATGTATTTTAAAGCCTCAAAGCAAGCAATTATTTGCAGTGTGTATGGTTTTTTTTTTCTTTCTTTCTTTTCTTTTTGTAACCAAGAGTGTAGGATTTGGCAAGAGGGAAAAGGGGCAGAGAATAGCAAACAGTTTATTCATATGATGTTGTTTTTCAGAGAAAGTTCCAGGAAAACTTAGCTTGCAACGTTGAACTCAGAAGGGGCCAGACCACCAAATCCAGGAAAGTTGAAAAAAATCAGTCTGACTCAGATTTTTGAACAAATCATGTATATTGCTTGAGCAGGAAGAGACCTCCTATTCCATTTCTACATCTCGGACATGCCTAACAGTTGCTATAAAAGCCCACGGAAACTGCTTCTCAGGGAGGCAGGTTGTTTAGAGAACTCCGCCTCTCCACTGTCTCCTTTACTTCTCCCACGTAAATAAATCTTGGCTTTGAGGAATTCCTGATTAATTGGTAAAAACCTAAGCAAACTGACCCTTTGTGTCTGCAAACATTTTCTTGCATTGACCTCTGATTGTATGTAGAATTAGAACATGTGGGATACATGTATGCGTTCCACAGAAAATCCATACACTTCAGTGTAAAGAGTTTTCACCATCTCAGATCTCCATAATAAGCAGTAGTTAGAGAGCCAAATAGACTAAATTTAGCATTTTTCAGTTCTTTTCCTCTTCCCACCATCTGGCAAACCAGATAAGAACTTAATTACAAAGTTAGAAAAAATAAGTCATTACCAGAGAACTAGTCTCTGAATAGCTGAAAATCATTATAACCAGAGTTTGATTTTATTAAGTGCCTGAACATGTTCTTTTTTTCTGATTTGCTTCTTGATTTTCAATTAATAGTTTTAAAATATGTATCATATTCATAAAACAAGGTCATTTCCTATCTCATTACAATAGCCTCCTATGTGGGTTTTTCTATCATGGTTTCCAAGGCAGCCTTCATACAACTGCTAGAAATTTCTTAAAAAGTAAATCTGATTATCTCAGCCTGTGCTTAAGATCATTTAACATCTCCCACCCCCGCCATTGAACTAAAAGGTTTCCATTGAACAGGATGAAGATAAAAGAGGTAACAGTGTTCACTCTGCTAGGTTTAAATACCTTGGGGTTCTGGCCTTTCTTAGCCCCCAGAGGGAGATGGAAGAAAGAGGCAAAGACCATCTTCAACAGAGACAGGTTTCTTTATTGAAGCAAAGGAGTGTCTGTGTGTGTGTGGGGGGGGTGTCTCTGGTGGGAGGGAGGAAGTGGGACATTCTTGTGCGCCTTATTGTCCTTTACATCCTAATCCACCAGCCTCCCTAGTGGAAGCCTGCACTCAAGACTAGGCTAGTCCTCCGCCTGCGACGCGGGCACTCCGGGTTCTAGTCCCAGGCAGGGCGCCAGATTCTGTCCCAGTTGCTCCTTTTCCAGTCCAGCTCTCTGCTGTGGCCTGGGAAGGCAGTGGAGGATGGCCCAAGTCCTTGGGTCCTGCACCCGCATGGGAGACCAGGAGGAAGCACCTGGCTCCTGGCTTTGGATCAGCGCTACGCACTGGCTGAGGCGGCCATTTGGGGGGGGGGGGTGAACCAACGGAAAAAAGGAAGACCTTTCTCTCTCTCTCTCTCTCTCTCTCTCACTGTCTAATTCTGCTTGTCAAAAAAAAAAAAAAAAAAAAAAAAAAAAAAGACTACTAGTGTAGCATGTCTTTGTGTTTGCAAGCACTGCTCACTCTGCCAGGCATGTTCTTCCTCTCAAAGCACTTGGTAATTGTCATTGTCTTAGGCTGTAAGCTAATTAAGATCAAGAATGTTGTGGTTTTGTTTTCTATACCAACTACAATGCCTGTCACATCCTGGAGGCTTTGAAAACTCTTATGTGAACAGATTAACAAGTAAAATTTGAATGCTTCTACTGATCAAGACCTTTTCATTTTCCTATATTCTGTTTGTTGGCCAGGAAAAGGCATCTGCTTTCTTCCAGAGTTGGCATTGATTTGACATTGCAATAACACAAATGACAGCAAAACTACCTGCAACCTCACTCCCGGGAGATGGAAATGTATTCTGTGGACAAAGAAATGCAAACACAGAAAAGGTTTTCATATCATATTGGTAGGTGGAAAAATAAGAATGGCAAGTTCAGGGCCAGCGCTGCGGCATAGTGGTTAAAGCCACTGTCTACAGTGCTGGCATCCCATATGGGTGCTGGTTCGAGACCCGGCTGTTCCACTTCCCATCCAGCTCTCTGCTATGGCCTGGGAAAGCAGTGGAACACGGCCCAAGTCCTTGGGTCCCTGCACCCACATGGGAGACCTGGAGGACGCTCCTGGCTTTGGAGCGGCCCAGCTCTGGCTGTTGCAGCCATTTGGGGAGTGAACCAGCAGATAGAAGGTCTCTCTCTCTCTCTCTCTGCCTCTGTCTCTGCCTCTCTGTAACTCTGCCTTTCAAATAAATAAATAAATCTTAAAAAAAAAAAGAATGGCAAATTCACTAACTGGCTCCTTACCTTATGTAGACAATCCAACTCTTTTGATAAAGTATTGACTCTGAGTGTAGAGGATTTGAAGGAGTCTCTTTTTAATGAACTATTGAATTATCCCTGGGCTGCAAAACAGTTGTTAGTTGGACTGTCCAAGAATAGCAATGCTGATTATAAGATCTCTGTCAGTTAGCTCAACCAATGAAATTTTGTGGTTACCTAGATTTTCACCTTGTTCTATGAACCAAACTTATGAATCATAAGTTCAAGGTTATGGTGATGTTGTTGCAGCTCTATTTTACATTTCCTAAGATTAAAGTACTGTTCTGGTCTCAATAGAGTGCCACATAGTCAGCAAAAAGCAGCAGCAGGAGTATTCTTTAAATTGGCTTACACACATCAGCTACCTCACATTACTGATATTTCTGACTGATAATAACTGGGTCTACCACCTATTGAATCCACCATCTATTGGACTGGGTGATTTTATATGTATGTGTAATATATAATTTTGATATATTGATTTACATATATATATGATTACCTCATGTGATTCAGACTAATCCTAAAATATGGTAGTTCCTGTTTTACTAATAAGGTAACTGAGCTTTACAGGAGTGAGGTAATTTGCCTAGGGCTATCTAGCCAATAAGTGGTAGACTGGTTATTGAGACCTGAGTCTATCTTTTTTTTTTTTTTTTTAAGATTTATTTATTTGAAGGTCAGAGTTATACAGAGAGAGGAGAGGCAGAGAGAGAGAGAGGTCTTCCATCTGCTGGTTCACTCCCCAATTGGCCACAATGGCCGGAGCTGTGCCGATCCAAAGCCAGGAGCCAGGAGCTTCTTCTGGGTCTCCCATAGAGATGCAGGGGGCCCAAGGACTTGGCTTATCTTCTACTGCTTTCCCAAGCCATAGCAGAGAGCTGGATGGGAAGAGGAGCAGCTGGGTCTCAAACCAGTGCCCATATGGGCTGCTGATGCTTCAGGCCAGGGAATTAACCCACTGTGCCACAGCACCGGCCCCAGATTTGAGTCTATCTTATTCTGACACCAATGAGGTAAGATGGAAGTTTCAGTATCTAACTGTTAAGAAATGTACGAATTAACTCCAAACAATGTAATTTCATACACTTGGAAAATAAGGAAATCTAGGTGATGATATGTGGGTGTTTGTAATGCCATTCTTACACATTTTCTGTATGTCTAAAATTTTTTTCATGATAAAAGATTGGAAAAAAAATCTCTGGACTTACCCAAGAAGTTCTACATGACGTATTTCAAATTGAAAAAACAAGGTATTGTGTAACAATGGGGGGTATGAATTTTTTAATTTTATAAACAAGCAGAGGGAGAATATATAATAAACTAGTAAAAGTAATTATCTTATTATTTATTCAAACCAAGTTCATTAGCTTTATATTACTACAAATGCCTGAGCAGCTAACTTTATAGAAAAAGGGTTTATTTAGCTTACAATTTTGGAGGCTGAAATTCCCAACAGCACAGCACAGGCTCAGGGACTTCACTTTGGTTGCATTACCTCATGGTAAGTGGTGGATGGCAGTGGCAGGATTGTGTGTCCTAGCAAATATATCATATCTCCAGAGACAGAGAGACTGGTGTCACACAATTCCTTCTGAGTGCATACTCTCTCTCTCTCTCTCTCTCTCTCTCTCTCTCTCTTTTTTTTTTTTTTTTTTGACAGGCAGATTTAGACAGTGAGAGAGAGAGAGAGACAGAAAGGTCTTCCTTTTTCCATTGGTTCACCCCCCAAGTGGCTGCTACGGCCTGTGCTGAAGAAAGTGAAAAAGAAGCTAAGAAGCAACAAAGGATATCTCATTGAATTGTAGGTAGCTGGAGTTTGACTGCACATGGAACCCTCTGAAGAACATATAGAATGTGCCCCAGAATTATCTCACTAAAAAAATTGGAGGTGAACTGTTACTCTCTACGTCTTTTTCACCATTAGTTAAGGTTCCCAAAGGAGTATTAACCATCACCTTCACAGACCTATTCCCCACACTTTCCAGCTAAGCCAGGTTGGGCTGAATGGCCAGCTATTGCTTCAGAAAAAGCCCTGAGGTGCAAAGGCAGAGAGATGTCACTGCCCACTTTTGAGCTTGGACATTGCGCTGTGCTTGGAGTTGTCCACCACAGCTGTGCTGGAATAATAAGGGCACCCAAATAACTGCTGTGTGTTCTAAGAGACTAAACTACACTCATGAACATGAATTTTTCTCCATGCTATAACCTGAGCTGAATTTCTACAGTCTATATTCTCTTTGAAGACATGTTTTCTGCAAATAAATTTGAACTGCCCTGTGCCAACAGAATGTTTCTGGGTTTTGAGATGATTGCATTCTCATTTGAGCAGTTATCACTATAACCCTAAGAACTGGAGGTATTTTCTTCATTTCACATTGGAGACACATCATAAAAGGAACCAGATTGAGTTTGGGAAAGCTCACCTTGGACTGAACTGCTGCTCCCTAGCATGTGCTGTTAATTATGACAACAGAGGATTGACAGCTATGAACATTTTTTGCCTCTTCTATATGGACATACAGCATCTAAAGTTGCAAAGCTGATGCTGTTGTGTGTACAGTTCCTGTATCAATGCTGTGGATTAATTCAGGGATAAGGTATCATGTTAACGACTGTGCACAAAATAACTATGAAAGCTGTGCTTGTTTCCACTGTCAGTTATCCTGGGAAAGAAGGACATTAAGTGTTGAAGTTGATTTCTACTGAGAGGATTCGCTCTGAGAGGAGGAGCGTGGTGGGGGCAAGAGGTGAGGAGTCACCACACAGACCCCAAGAGTCGGGTGAAAGCGGGCCAGAGGCAAGCAGCCCACAGACTCATTTATTTCAGTTGCTACAGCTGCTTATATAGCCAAGGTAGCCAATCTGGTCAAGAGGCGGTCTGTGCCCTAACCAATCACAGCCTGTTGCCAGGCAGTTTCCAAAGCCATCCAATCACAGTTTGTTGCCAGGAAGTTCGTGTTGTCAGCAGCCATCTTGGCATGATTTTCTCACCTCAGTGGCCATCTTGGCATGACCTTTTCACCTTCTTATTCCACCACATTTAAGTAGGGCTTTTTTTTTTCCACCTCTCTAGGCCTGAGTTCCAACAGTGCACATAAAGCACCTGATAAGTTATGTAGGAAAGGGGCCTCTGCCACAAAGAGACACGTGGTGATAAGGAAGAAGTGCATCTCACTGATGAACCATGGTTAGTTACTAAAGCACTCATATTTGGTAGCCAATTGTTTGTAGTGAAACTCGGTCAAGTTGTGTTACATCACAGAGCATAGGTTCATCTCAGTTTTGAGACTGTGAGTCTACCTGTGCTTGATTCAGGGTGCTCTATCCTAAAAGTCGGTGAACTGGTACGCCCAACAGGATAAGAGTGGTCAGTTGTGTCATATACTGCAGGGAAGTCAGGAAGAATGAATGCAAAAAAAAGTCACTAAGATTCTGCCAAATGGAGGTCAGAAATGCCATTCCAGATGGCCATTAAAGGAAAACACCAAAGCTGATTACCAATTACAGAGCCTAAAGATATACAGATAAGAGAAATGGAAACAATTAGTTAAAAACACTCTGCTGAATCTAAAGAAATAATAGGGATTTTTTCTAGTTAGAAATCATTTTAATCTCTCTGTTGATCCCTCTCTGTCTCTGTAACTCTTTCAAATAAATAAAATCTTTTCTTAAAAAAGAAATATTTTTAACCAGCACACCATCAAATTTTAGATCAGGAAACTGTCTCTGACTTCCCAAAGTTAAAAAGCTAGAAAGGTGACAGAGCCATATTTTTCCCATTGTCTTTCAGGATAGTGTTTTTTTTTTTCTTTTCTTTTCTTTTCTTTTCTTTTCTTTCTTTCTTTTTTTTTTTTTTTTTTTTTTTGACAGGCAGAGTTAGACAGAGAGAGACAGAGAAAGGTCTTCCTTTTTTTCCGTTGGTTCACCCCCCAAATGGCGGCCACAGCAGGTGCGCAGCGCCGATCCAAAGCCAGGAGCCAGGTGCTTCCTCCTGGTCTCCGATGCTGGTGCAGGACCCAAGGACTTGGGCCATCCTCCACTGCCTTCCCAGGCCACAGCAAAGAGCTGGACTGGAAGAGGAGCAGCTGGGACAGAACTGGCACCCTAACCGGGACTAGAACCCGGCGTGCCAGAGCCACAGGTGGAGGATTAGCCAAGTAAGCCGCGGAGCCGGCAGGATAGTGGTTTGAAAATCAAGATCAAATAATGTTTTTTGTTTGTCTGCTTTCTTTTCATGTCCCATCTCCCTTCATTCACTTCTGCCCGGATGTGTTCCTTTTTATTTCTTCTATTCTGTTTCCTGTAATACAGACACGAAGGGCCAGAACCTGAGAAGCCATCTTGAACCATGAGGTGAAAGTCACTTGTGAGGATGGTAAACAAGATTGAAAATTGTCTGCAGTCCAAGCACAACAGGGAACCTGTCAGCCTTGAACCATCTGCCTAAAGATATCACTGATGTAAGAGAGAAACACGCTCACATCTTATTTAAAGCATCATTGTTTTGCATTTACTGTTATTTGAAGCAAAATCCAATATTAATCAATACAGCTAGTAAAGCAGGCAAGTGAGTGTAGACAGGCTGAAGGAAAAAGGGATAGATTATGACATTAAAAAATGGTGTGATAAATTAGTAGTCTCAATGGAAATTTGGGATTAGTATTGACATTGTGTTGGCCATGGCCTTCCTGGATCAATTCAGTAAAATGGCCAACTATTGTGGACATTTGTTCTGGTTGTCTGATTATCACCTCTCATGCCTTTGGAGAACTTATTACTATTTCCATGTGCTTGGAGCAGAACTATTACATTATCATCGCCTTAGTAACAGGCAGTTTTGGCTTTTAAGTGTGTCCTTTTTCATTTATTGAGCTGATTGGTCAGTTGGGCCAAGGTAAGCCAGTCAAAGTCCTTCTCTGAAGTTATTCTAAATGGCTCTAGACAATAAAGCCCCTTTTGACTCTGGAATCACAAAGCTAGAGAAAAGTGAAACCAGTGCTGCTTGCTGCCATGTTCCCCACCATGTGAGAAAAGCCTGATTCTGAAATAGAAATTAGGTCAACTAGAAATGAGCAAAAGTGAGAGTGAGTTGGTGGAAGTGGTTGGGAACGGGGTTGGGGGGGGAGTAAATGGGGAGAGAGAAGAGGAAAGAGACATTGAGCTCAAGACTTGATGACATAATTTAAGTCCAAGGATCCATTTGAACCTGAACTAACTGTATCAATTTCCTGTTGCTGCTGCAATAAATTGCTATAACTTTAATGGCTTGAAACAATACAGTTTATGATCTTACTGTTCTAGAGATCAGAAATACCAAATTGATTTCACTGACCAAAATCAAGTTATTGGCAGGGCTTGGTCCTTCTGGAGATTGTAGAGGATAATCTAGATCCCTAGATCCTTGTTTATTCCAGATCCTAGAAGCTACTTGCATTCTTTGGCTCATAGCCCTTTTATCCATTTTTAAAGCCAGTAGCATAGCATTTCAAATATCCTTTCTCTCTCTCCCTCTCCCTTTCTCTTTGTCTCCATCACCTTGACCTCTACTTCCAACATCACATCTCCTTCTATGATTTTAACACACTTACTCTCTCTTTCTGTTATAAAGACCCTGTAATTGTATTGAGATCAATTAACACAGGATAAACTTTCCATCTCTTGGTTCCTATCTTCAACTTAAAAATCCGGTGCTGTGGTACAGTGGGTTACCGTCCTGGCTTGAAGCACCGGCATCCCATATGGGTGCCGGTTCGAGATCCGGCTGCTCCACTTCCTGTCTGGTTCTCTGCTGTGGCCTGGGAGAGCAGTGGAGAATGGCCCAGGTCCTTGGGCCCCTGCATCCACGTGGGAGACCCGGAGGAGGCTCCTGGCTCCTGGCTTTGGATCGGCGCAGCTCCGGCCGTTGCGGCCATTTTGAGAGTGAACCATCGGATGGAAGACCTCTCTCTCTCTGCCTCTCCTCTCTCTGTGCAACTCTGACTTTCAAATAAATCAATAAATCTTTAAAAAAATCCTTTTTGACATGGAAAGTAATATATATGTTAACATATATAATAACATATATATATCATATATATATGAGATTAGGATGTAGAAAAGTTTGGAGGACTGTTAATCTTTCTATCACACTGACTTTACCCTTGAACTTGAAAAAATGTATTCTTCTCTTCTTGCTACTTGCAAACAAAAGTCCTGGCATCACTGATCTTGTACCTTCTCATGTTAAATCTAATAGAATAAATACTTTGAGCTCATTTAGATTCCCATCACCTGTAAACCTCTTTATTCAGGTAAGGTTGGCTTTGTCATAGGAATTGATCTATCAACTCTAGTCTGGTAAAGATCTTCAGTATTCTTTAGCATTGATGCTCCTAGGTAAATTGATCATGATATCACCTTTTGCATATTCTTAATTCCAAGTAGTCCAAGATTTTAGAATAAAATTATTACCAAATGGTGGTATAAGAATTATTAAGACTTTGTTCTTAGTCTCTGGAAATCTCAATCCCTTACTTATTTTCAGGGGGATGACACCTTATACAAAATACTGTGCTCAATGGGCAGCCACCTGATGATTCTGGGAGAAAAAAAGGAAGATCCATTGTGGAGATGAGTCAAAACTTGAAGAACGACTTATATGTGGGTGTAGGGTGTAGCACGGGCAACTGTATCTGGGAAGTCCCACCTTTCTAGGAATAGGACTGGGGAGAGGAGTCCTCTGGAGTTGCAGAGAAAATAATTATATTAGAAAAAAGTCACACACAATATAAATGAATAAGAATGGTTGTGATCCAATAAAATTGCATTTATGGTCATTGAAGTTTGATTTTCATATAATTTCCATATGTCACAAAATATTAGTTTTCTTTCAGTTTCTTTCTCAACCATTTAAAACTGTACAAGCAAAATAATTCTTTGCTTAAGAGTCATACAAGGCAGATGATGGGTTGATCTGACTCATAGGCTCTAGCTTCCTTACTTCTAACCTGGATAGATGTTGGAAATATTGTACAAAGACTACTAAGCAGATTTTATAACCTTATTCCAGGAGGTAAAGGCAAACACTCTTGAAATAAGTGCAAAGAGAACTTTGTCAACTCATAAACTACCAAAAGAACAAAATATAAATTTTAACACAGAAAAACGCTATATCTAAAATAAGCTTAAAGAAACACAAAAAGTACTCAAATACTTTTAGAAGTGCTCTGCTCCCCCAAGCATCTGGATAGAATGAAAAATGTATCTCACAATTAAAATCATGATTATCAGAGATAATAAAAAATAAAACAGTATGCTTTACATAATCACTGATTCATTTGGCCTGGGCCCAGAAGGGAACCATGGAACAAGAATTTTCCAGTCAATTTGCAGATATTGTGAATGTGAGAATAAATTCATATTTGTGTGTGACATTGAGTTTTATAGCTATTGAGTGATAATATATTTATTAGTAGAGTTATTGAGTATTAGTAACAATAGAAGATTTGTGGAATGGTTATTTATGTTGATTTTTAGCTAAGATTGTATAGCTAGTAAGCAGTAAACCAGGCATATTGGTTAATTTTTTCAGGACAAAAAAGATCTCTAATTAAGAAACAGTATTTAATACCTCAATTGTAGAATAAGGAACACATAAACATGATTTTTTCATTATCTTATTAAAGAGTAGCTATTTTGAATCTATTAAATCCAGTTTATATAAGAAAAAATGTGTATCTTGGTAGTACTGTAGCTAAAGAGAAACTTTTCTATGAAGTTATTTTAGGAGGCCAGGATGCTTTCCAGGAAGAGTGTATATAGGGATTGAAAATGAAACTAGCCAGGCTGTGAAAGGTTTCAACAGACAATATGCATTTCAGAGCTAATGTAGAAATTTGATTTTATTGTCAGTATGCTTGATTGATTTACTAGCTTGGCAGGTCTTCCGTACTGATTATTATGGGAATGTAACAATGAAAGCAATGTAAATATTGATTTTTCTATTGTTAGGGGCCAGAGGAGAAACAATTCTACTTTATAATATAATCCTATTGAAGAATATTATATATAGATTTACCATTTTACCATCTGAAAATTGTTTCACCAAGATATCCAAGTGATGCATTGAATTCAATTTAAATGTTTTTGGAGAAACATATACCTGCCTATTTGTATTCTGTAAAGGCTTATCACTACTATAACATAAAGGTACCATGTATATCTAAATATAATTAAGATTTATAAAGGAATCTGAGAACCATCACAATAAGAAAAAGATTCTGAGAAATAAGATTTATAAACTGTATAGAATTTAATGTCTGGAGGAAGTATTATTTTGCTTACCACTTTTTTTTTTACCTGCCAAAAATTTCCTCCATTTCTAGTGAGACATATTTTTGTTTTAAATATTGATAAGTAGCTAATCTCATAGCCTTATATTTTTTGAAGGGCTAGATTACTCTGATCTTTTATATTAATTTTGTTTTTGTTTTTAAGATTTGTGTTATTTTATTTGGAAGATGAGTTACAGAACAGATCTTTCATCTGCTGGTTCACTCTTCAAATGGTCACAACAACCAGCATTGGACCAGGCTGAAGCAAATAGCCTGGAACTCAGTCCTGGTCTCCCACATGGGTATAGGGGCCCAAGTATTTGGGCCATTTTTCAGTGCTTCCCCACGCACATTAGCAGGGAGGTGGATCGGAAGTGGAGCAGCCAGGCTGGCACTGTGGTGCTTTGGGTTAAAGCCACAATCTGCAGCACCTACATCCCATATGGACTCCAGTCAAGTCCTCACTGCTCCATTTCTGATCCAGCTCCCTATTAATGTGCCTGGGAAGGTAGTAAAAGATGACTCAAGCACTTGGGTTCCTGCACCCATATAGGAGATCTGGAGGAGGCACCTGGCTCCTGGCTTCATCATGGCCTAGCCTCAGTTGTTGCCACCATTTGGGGAGTGAACTAGTGATGGAAAATCTCTCTCTGTCTGTAACTCTGCCTTTTGAATAAATAAATAAATCTGTTTTTTTTTTTTTTTTTTTTTTTGACAGGCAGAGTGGATAGTGAGAGAGAGAGACAGACAGAAAGGTCTTCCTTTTGCCATTGGTTCACCCTCCAATGGCCGCCACTGCTGGCGTGCTGTGGCTGGCGCACCACGCTGATCTGAAGGCAGGAGCCAGGTGCTTCTCCTGGTCTCCCATGGGGTGCAGGGCCCAAGTACTTGGGCCATCCTCCACTGCTTTCCCTGGCCACAGCAGAGAGCTGGCCTGGAAGAGGGGCAACCGGGACAGAATCCGGCGCCCCGACTGGGACTAGAACCCGGTGTGCCGGTGCCGCTAGGTGGAGTATTAGCCTATTGAGCCGCGGCGCCGGCCAATAAATCTGTTCTTTTCAAATGTTTTTTAAAAAATAGAAAATAAAGCAACCAAGACCCAAACTGATGCTCATATAGGATGCCAGCACTGCAGGAAGCAGCTTAACCCACTCTGCAACAACACCAGTCTCAGTCTTGATTACTATAACCAGGAGCATTCTTTTCTTTTCAGGAATACTTATCTGAATACATTACTTGTGTTTAATTACCACATCAGTTTCTTAAAATCTGTATGTATATGGATATGTTTTTCATGTGTTATTAAGAGATAACGATGTTTTCCCAAACACACAGGAGGAGAAGTGTTATAACTTTTTCATTCCACAAATAAAACAGTTTTATTCTATTCATCTGATTTATTGATCCCAGAATTCAAGAATGT
This sequence comes from Oryctolagus cuniculus, assembly GCF_964237555.1. Classification (NCBI taxonomy): domain Eukaryota; kingdom Metazoa; phylum Chordata; class Mammalia; order Lagomorpha; family Leporidae; genus Oryctolagus; species Oryctolagus cuniculus. The sequence continues at coordinate 43,663,340 of NC_091434.1, forward strand.
ACTAAACATGCAACAATGCAGCTAAGTTTCGGGAACAAATGAACCGGTGTCCTGACAGCAATTATGATGACATTTTATCTAGATACCGACTTCCAAATAACTACTTTATGAATCTTATTCCTCATCAGTTTTCCCATTTTGGTGTAGGTTTTCGTGGCTGAAAATTTTGTGGAAGAGATATCAGCTGTAGATGTGGTGGAAACATTCCTGGAGAACCAACCATGTATGAAAATGGAAATCCCTAAGTCACATGGAAGGGGAACAGGTTTTCTTTTTTTTTTTTTTTTAATGTTTTTTTTTTTTAACTTTTATTTAATGAATATAAATTTCTAAAGTATGATTTATGGATTACAATGGCTTCCCCCACATACCGTCCCTCCCACCCACTACCCTCCCCTTTCCCACTCCCTCTCCCCTTCCATTCACATCAGGATTCATTTTCGATTATCTTAATATACAGAAGATCAGCTTAGTATACATTAAGTAAGGATTTCAACAGTTTGCTCCCACACAGAAACATAAAGTGAAAAATAATAGATGATTTTTTAAAATGATGATGAAATCAGATCAGACCTATTGTCATGTTTAATCCCAGTGAGAGTCAAGTTGGGAGTTGATAATTTCTTTCTTTTTTTTTTTTTTTTTTACAGAGGATCAGTTTAGTATACATTAAGTAAAGATTTCAACAGTTTGCACCCCCATAGAAACACAAAGTGAAATATATTGTTTGAGTACTCGTTATAGCATTAAATCTCAATACACAGCACATTAAGGACAGAGATCCTACATGAGGAGTAAGTGCACAGTGACTCCTGTTGTTGACTTTACCAATTGACACTCCTGTCTATGGCATCAGTAGTCTCCCTATGCTCCAGTCATGAGTTTCCAAGGCTATGGAAGCCCTCTGAGTTCTCCGATTCTTATCTTGTTTAGACAAGGTCATAGTCAAAGTGGAGGTTCTCTCCTCCCTTCAGAGAAAGGTACCTCCTTCTTTGAAGACCTGTTCTTTCCACTGGGATCTCACTCGCAGAGATCTTTTGCCAGAGTGTCTTGGCTTTCCATGCCTGAAATACTCTCATGGGCTTTTCAGCCAGATCCGAATGCCTTTAGGGCTGATTCTGAGGCCAGAGTGCTATTTAGGACATCTGCCATTCTATGAGTCTGCTGAGTATCTCACTTCCCATGTTGGATCACTCTCCCCTTTATTTATTCTATCGGTTAGTGTTAGCAGGTACTAGACTTGTTTATGTGCTCCCTTTGACTCTTAGTCCTTTCATTATGATCAATTGTGAACTGAAATTGATCACTTGGAATAGTGAGATGGCATTGGTACATGCCACCCTGATGGGATTGAATTGGAATCCCCTGGTATGTTTCTAACTCTACCATTTGGGGCAAGTCAGCTTGAGCATGTCCCAAATTATGCATCTCTTCCCTCTCTTATTCCCACTCTTATGTTTAACAGGGATCACATTTCAGTTAATTTTTAACACTTAAGAATAACTGTGTATTAATTACAGAATTAAACCAGTCATAATAAGTAGAACAGACAAAAAAACTACTAAGAGGGATAATGTATTAAGTTGTTCATTAACAGTCAGGGCTATGCTGATCAAGTCACCGTTTCTCATAGTGTCCATTTCACTTCAGGAGGTTTCCTTTTTGGTGTTCAGTCAGTTGTCACAGATCAGGGAGAACATATGGTATTTGTCCCTTTGGGACTGGCTTATTTCACTCAGCATGATGTGTTCCAGATTCCTCCATTTTGTTGCAAATGACTGGATTTCGTTGTTTCTTACTGCGGTATAGTATTCTAAAGAGTACATATCCCATCATTTCTTTATCCAGTCTACCGTTGATGGGCATTTAGGTTGGTTCCAGGTCTTAGCTATTGTGAATTGAGCTGCAATGAACATTAGGCTGCAGACCGCTTTTTTGTTTGCCAATTTAAATTCCTTTGGGTAAAATCCAAGGAGTGGGATGGCTGGGTCGAACGGTAGGGTTATCTTCAGGTTTCTGAGGGATCTCCAGACTGACTTCCATAGTGGCTTGACCAGTTTGCATTCCCACCAACAGTGGGTTAGTGTCCCTTTTTCCCTACATCCTCGCCAGCATCTGTTGTTGGTAGATTTCTGAATGTGAGCCATTCTAACCGGGGTGAGGTGAAACCTCATTGTGGTTTTGATTTGCATTTCCCTGATTGCTAATGACCTTGAACATTTTTTCATGTGCCTGTTGGCCATTTGGATTTCCTCTTTTGAAAAATGTCTATTGAGGTCCTTGGCCCATCTCTTAAGTGGGTTGTTGGTTTTGTTTTTGTGGAGTTTCTTGATCTCTTTGTAGATTCTGGTTATTAACCCTTTATCTGTTGCATAGTTTGCAAATATTTTTTCCCATTCTGTTGGTTGTCTCTTCACTCTCCTGACTGTTTCTTTTGCAGTACAGAAACTTCTCAATTTGATGCAATCCCAATAGTTGATTTTGGCTTTGACTGCCTGTGCCTCCCGGGTCTTTTCCAGAAACTCTTTGCCTGTGCCAATATCTTGAAGGGTTTCTCCAATGTTCTCTAGTAACTTGATGGTGTCAGGTCGTAGATTTAGGTCTTTAATCCATGTTGAGTGGATTTTTGTGTAAGGTGTAAGGTAGGGGTCTTGCTTCATGATTCTGCACGTGGAAATCCAATTTTCCCAGCACCATTTATTGAATAGACTGTCCTTGCTCCAGGAATTAGTTTTAGATCCTTGATCAAATATGAGTTGGCTGTAGATGTTTGGGTTGATTTCTGGTGTTTCAATTCTGTTCCATTGGTCTATCCATCTGTTTCTGTACCAGTACCATGCTGTTTTGATTACAACTGCCCTGTAGTATGTCCTGAAATCTGGTATTGTGATGCCTCCGGCTTTGTTTTTGTTGTACAAGATTGCTTTAGCTATTCGAGGTCTCTTGTGCCTCCATATAAATTTCAGCACCAATTTTTCCAGATCTGAGAAGAAGGTCTTCAATATCTTGATTGGTATTGCATTGAATTTATAAATTGCTTTTGGGAGAATGGACATTTTGATGATATTGATTCTTCCAATCCATGAGCATGGAAGATTTTTCCATTTCTTGGTATCCTCTTCTATTTCTTTCTTTAAGGTTTTGTAATTTTCATCGTAGAGATCTTTAACGTCCTTGGTTAAGTTTATTCCAAGGTATTTGATTGTTTTTGTAGCTATTGTGAATGGGATTGATCTTAGAAGTTCTTCCTCAGCCATGGCATTGTCTGTGTATACAAAGGCTGTTGATTTTTGTGCATTGATTTTATACCCTGCTACTTTGCCAAACTCTTCTATGAGTTCCAATAGTCTCTTAGTAGAGTTCTTTGGGTCCCCTAAATAAAGAATCATGTCATCTGCAAAGAGGGATAGTTTGAGTTCTTCCTTCCCAATTTGTATCCCTTTAATTTCTTTTTCTTGCCTAATAGCTCTGGCTAGAACCTCCAGAACTATATTGAATAGCAGTGGTGAGAGTGGACATCCCTGTCTGGTCCCAGATCTCAGTGGAAATGCTTCCAGCTTTTCCCCATTCAATAGGATGTTGGCTGTGGGTTTTTCATAGATTGCTTTGATTGTATTGAGGAATGTTCCTTCCAAACCCAGTTTGCTTAGAGTTTTCATCATGAACGGGTGTTGTATTTTATCAAATGCTTTCTCGGCATCTATTGAGATAATCATATGGTTTTTCTTCTGCAGTCTGTTAATGTGGTGTATCACATTGATTGTCTTGCGCACATTAAACCATCCCTGCATACCAGGGATAAATCCCACTTGGTCTGGGTGGATGATCTTTCTGATGTGTTGTTGCATTCTATTGGCGAGAATTTTATTGAGGATTTTTGCATCTATGTTCATCAGGGATATTGGTCTGTAATTCTCTTTCAGTGCTGCATCTTTTTCCGGCTTAGGAATTAAGGTGATGCTGGCTTCATAGAAAGAATTTGGGAAGATTCCCTCTTCTTCAATTGTTCTGAATAGTTTGAGAAGAATTGGAGTTAGTTCTTCTTTAAATGTCTGGTAGAATTCAGCAGTGAATCCATCTGGTCCTGGGCTTTTCTTTGTTGGGAGGGCCTTTATTACTGTTTCAATTTCTGTCTCAGTTATGGGTCTGTTTAGGTTTTCGATGTCTTCCTGGTTCAATTTCGGTAGGTTGCATGTGTCCAGGAATGTATCCATTTCTGATAGGTTTCCCTGTTTGCTGGCATACAAGTCCTTGTAGTAATTTCTGATGATTCTTTTTATTTCTGTGGTGTCTGTTGTTACGTTTCCTTTTTCATCTCTGATTTTATTGATTTGGGTCTTTTCTCTTCTTTTTTTAGTTAGTTGGGCCAATGGGGTGTCAATTTTGTTTATTTTTTCAAAAAACCAGCTCCTCGTTTGGCTGATTTTTTGTAATGTTTTTCTTGATTCAATCCTGTTAATTTCTTCTCTGGTTTTAATTATTTCTCTTCTCCTACTAGATTTGGGTCTGGTTTGCTGTAGGTTTTCTAGATCCTTGAGGTGAATTGAAAGCTCATCTATTTGGTGCCTTTCCAATTTCTTGATGTAGGCACCTATTGATATAAACTTCCCTCTTAACACTGCTTTTGCTGCATCCCATAAGTTTTGGTATGTTGTGCTGTTCTCCTCATTTACTTCCAGAAAGTTTTTGATTTCTCTTTTGATTTCTTCTATGACCCATTGTTCATTCAGGAGCATGTTGTTCAATCTCCATGTGTTTGCGTATGCTCTAGGGATTCCTGAGTTGCTAATTTCCAACTTCATTCCTTTATGGTCTGAGAAGCTGCATGGTATGATTCTAATTCTTTTGAATTTGCTGAGACTTGCTTTATGGCCTAGTATGTGGTCAATCCTAGAGAAGCTTCCATGTACTGCTGAGAAGAATGTAAAATCTTTAGCTGTAGGATTGAAAGTTCTGTATATATCTGTTAGATCCATTTGGGCTATAGTGTCGTTTAAATCTACTGTATCCTTGTTGATCTTCTGTCCTATTGATCTTTCTATTTCTGAGAGTGGAGTATTGAAGTCCCCCAGTACTATTGTATTGGGGTCTAAGTCTCCCTTTAAGTCCGTTAACAAATCTTTTAGATAAACCGGTGCCCTGTAGTTAGGTGCATACACATTGATAATTGTTATATCTTCCTGTTGAATTGATCCCTTAATCATTATGTAGTGTCCCTCTTTGTCTCTCTTAACGGTTTTTGTGGTAAAGTTTATGGTGTCTGATATTAAGATGGCTACGCCCGCTCTTTTTTCATTTCTGTTGGCATGGTATATCTTTTTCCAGCCTTTCACTTTCAGTCTGTATGAATCTTTGTTGGAAAGATGTGTTTCTTGTAAGCAGCAAATAGATGGGTTTTGTTCCTTAACCCAATCAGCCAATCGGTGTCTTTTAACTGGACAGTTCAGGCCATTCACGTTCAATGTGACTAATGATAAGTGGTAACTTTGCCCTGCTGTTTGCCAAAGATAAGTTCTAATATATGCTTTGAATTCCCTGTGACCTTTTGCTGTGAGCTTTCCTTCCTTGGTTTCCTTCCTTTACCTTCTTTCACATTGATGACCGTGTTTCTTTGTTTCTGTGTGTAACACATCTTTAAGCATCTTTTGCAGGGCTGGACGAGTGGCAACAAATTCTTTCAATTTCTGTTTGTTATGAAAAGTCTTTATTTCACCTTCATTCACAAATGATAGCTTTGCAGGATATAATATTCTGGGCTGGCAGTTGTTCTCTCTTAGTACCTGGGCTATATCTCGCCATTCCCTCCTAGCTTGTAGAGTTTCTGATGAGAAGTCAGCTGTGAGTCTGATTGGAGATCCTCTGAGAGTAATCTGACGTTTCTCTATTGCACATTTTAGGATCTTTTCTTTATGTTTCACTGTGGAGAGTTTAATTACAACGTGTCGTGGTGAGGATCTCTTTTGGTCGTGTTTATTAGGGGTTCTGTGAGCTTCCTGTACTAGGATTTCTCTGTCCTTCTCCAAACCTGGGAAATTTTCTGCTAATATCTCACTAAAAAGGCCTTCTAATCCTTTCTCCCTCTCCATGCCTTCAGGAACTCCTAGAACCCGAATGTTGGGTTTTTTAATAGTATCCTGAAGATTCCCAACAATATGTTTTAGATTTCTAATTTCCTCTTCTTTTCTTTGGTTTGACTGTATCCTTTCCTGTTCTCTGTCTTCTAAGTCAAATATTCTCTCTTGTGCTTCACCCATTCTGTTTGTAAGGCTCTCTATTGTGTTTTTCATTTGATCTATTGAATTCTTCACTTCAGTCACTATCCCAGTTTACTGTTGTACTAGTTGTTTCGTTTCATTTTGATTCCTCCTTAATATTTCATTTTCACGAGAGAGATTTTCTATCTTGTCCATTAAGGGTTTCTGTAGTTCAAGAATTTGTTTTTGAGAACTTCTTAATGTTCTTATCAATTTTTTGAGATCTGCTTCTTGCATTTCTTCTATGTCATCATCCTCATAATCTTGAATTGGGGTGTCTTTTTCATTTGAGGGCTTCATGGTGACTTCCTTGTTTTTATTACCTTGATTTTTGCGTTTGTTATTTGGCATATTGGAGATATTTGGTTTCTTCACTGTGGTGCTTTTTCTTGTTATACTATGACTCTAGATTAAGTGGACTATCTGTTTTTGATGGAGCCTTAGGGCTTGAGATGGGTGTGGCCTGAGAGCTCTGTTTGGTGTGCCAAAGGTGACACTCCCAGGTTAGGTGTGGTAAACCTCTCTCTCTCTCTCTCTCTTTTTTTTTTGATTCAAAAGGGAAGTTATTCTGCACAGCTGAACGAAGTTGGAGGTAGTTAGCAGGCAAATGATATACCTGCAGGAGCCAGAGATCGGAAGCTCTTTCCCAAGGACCACACAGGGAATCTGTTTGGCCCTCAGAGTGGGCTCAAAGTCTCCTTCAGTCTCCCACTGGGTTGCCAAAGTTACGGAATTGTAGCGTCTCTGGAGAGTGCTCACGTGAATTCCGTGAGTTCTCTCCCCCACCGTCTCTTTTTTCACAGTCTCAGTTCAGTAGCACCACAAATTTACTAGGTCCTAATCTCCTGTTAATTCGCCCCGCCCAGAGTCAGGTTTTTCTGCTAGGCTCAGGGCCGGTGCAGACCTGAGGTCGCTCTGCTTATGACGTATGTCCAAGATGGCGCCTGCTCTTTGTCTTGCTCGCCCTTGAGAGATGAGCAGAGAGAGAGAAACCCGTGTCCGTACCAGTCACCTTTTTTTTTTTTCTCTCTCTCTCTTCCAGGTAGCCTGTTGAAGTTCCCCCCCCCCGGGGGTCATTCCCTCTAGTCTCCTCTCTCCGCTTGCCTGCCGGTGTCTCGGGCTATTGAGGTTTGGCTCACCTCGTGTTCCAGCGCTGGTGTGTTGAGTCTGCCGCTGGTGTCCCGAACTGTGGGCTCCCACGCTCTCCACGCAGGTCTGCTCCCCTTCCAGCGCCGATGTGTGGACTCGGAGCCCTGGACGTCCCAAGTCTCCCCGCTGTTGTCTGTGTGGTACGCACTCCCCTTCGAGCACTGGCGCGCAGAGCCTGCAGCTTGCGCAGCTCGGTCCCGCGGCTCGGCTTCCTCGCAGTGGGCGACCATGTTCTCCCAGTAGGTCCTCCGATTCACGGCCACTGGATCCAGAAGAGTTTCCTCTGCAATATTTTCCTGGTTCTTTTTTCTGAGGCTACCGTAACTCCCCTTTTATTAAACTAAATTTTCCCGGACTATCGGTGCGCGCCCTCACTATTCCGCCATCTTGGCTCCGCCCTCGGAACAGGTTTTCATGGAACAGAGCAGGTAAGAGTTCCCAGTGATAACCTGTACAGAATATCTATAATCTCCTTTTACTTCATCCTGACTTTCCATAGCAGGTTGCAATTTACTTTCTTTGTATGCAAGATGCCACAAATGAATTGGAAAATAGGCAAAGAAGAATATAAACAATAAAAGATGGTCAAATCTGTAATGATAATAATTTATGTTATAAAACCTAAAGGTTGCCGGCGCCACGGCTCAATAGGCTAATCCTCCACCTTGCAGCGCCGGCACACCGGGTTCTAGTCCCGGTTGGGGTACCAGATTCTGTCCCGGTTGCCCTTCTTCCAGGCCAGCTCTCTGCTGTGGCCCAGGAGTACAGTGGAGGATGGCCCAAGTACTTGGGCCCTGCACCCGCATGGGAGACCAGGAGAAGCACCTGGCTCCTGCCTTTGGATCAGCGTGGTGCGCAAGCCGCAGCGCACTGGCCACGGCGGCCATTGGAGAGTGAACCAACGCAAAGGAAGACCTTTCTCTCTGTCTGTCTCTCTCACTGTCCACTCTGCCTGTCAAAACAAACAAACAAACAAAACCTAAAGCTTGGGAATACAGAACAAGCCAATCATTCAGTTGTTTCTTTTCTTTCTTTTTTTTTTAAGATTTATTTATTTATTTGGGAGGTAGAATTATATAGAGAGGGACAGAGAGATCTGCTGCCTCATTCCCCAAATGGCCACAACTACCAGAGCTGGGCCGATCCAAAGCCAGGATCCAGGAGTTTCTTCCAGGTTTCCCACTTGGTGCAGGGGCCCAAGCACTTGGGCTTTTCCAGGCCATTAAGCAGAGAACTGGATTGGAAGTGGAGCAGCCAAGACCTTAACCAGTGCCCACATGGGTTGCTGGTGCCATAGGCAGAGGCTTAACCTACTACACCACAGCACTGGCCCCACTCATTCAGTTTTGATAAATACAAGGGCACTTTAGAGAGGTTGTGAAAAATTGAAATTAAAATATGACTTCTGAACTCTTAGTGTGGGGTTAACCTTGCGATTATTAAGTAAACTGAAAATGATCTTTGTAAAAATTAAGAGTGGGAATAGGAGAGGGATGAGGCAGAACGGTTGGAACATGGGCAGGAGGGAGGGTAAGGTGAGAAGTATCACTATGTTCCTAAATCTGTGTATATGAAATAAATGAAATTTTGTAGAACTTAAAAAAATTTTTAAGTATAAAAAAGATAACTTCGTATGGTGCAAATAATTTTTGAAATTCATGGATTTTTTAAAAGATTTATTTATTTATTTATTTGGAAGGCAGAGTTACAGAGAGGCAGGGGCAGAGAGGGAGAGAAAGAGAGAGAGAGAGAGAGAGAGCTTCCATCCACTGGTTCACTCTCCAAATGGTCACAATGGCTAGAGCTGGGCTGATCTGAAGCCAGGAGCCAGGAGCTTCTTCCTGGTCTCCCATGCCGATGCAGGGGCTCAAGAGCTTGGGCCATGTTCTACTGCTTTTCAGGCCATAGCAGAGAGCTCGATTGAAAGTTGAGCAGCCAGGACTCAAACCCGTGCCCACACAGGGTGCCAGCACTGCAGGCGGCAGCTTGACCCACTATACCACAGTGCCAGGCCCACCTTTCTTTCATAATATGTATTTTTAACTAATTTTTTGAAGATCCTTCATGTGTATGGATCACAAAATTTTTAGCTGGTGCATCTTACCAGTAGCAGTTATGATTAGGGTGTGCTAATGTCAACTTTCCACTTTCTGTTTTTAATTGGGATTCTTTTGTAGGGAAGAGTTGTGCTTTTTGCTTGTATTTTTGTTTATGCAGTTACTTAAGTTTAAAGAGAAACAGGATATTTTTACAACTTCCAAGTATCTCTCCCCAAATATTATTTACTGAGAGAAAATAGTAACATTGCATTGGAGAACCCTGGTAGACACACTTTTAGTAATCTATGTTAATTTAAACAGTAATAAGACATGAACATCATGTACCCCCAGATATATTATGTGCCATATCACTTCCATAATAGTCTCCCCAAAATGCTTAACTTCAATCTAATCATAAGAAATGATGACAAAACCAAGTGGAAGGACATCTTACAAAATCATTAACCAGACCTCTTCAAAAATCTGTAGCTCATGAAAGACAAAGACTAAAGAAGCAGATAGGACAAGTAAATGCAGTTTAGGGTTCTATGTTGTATCCTTCAACAGAAAAAAAAAAATTAATGAACCACCTGGTGAAATTTGAGTCTTGTTATTTAATTGTATTGTGTTGGTATTAATTTATTAGTTTTTCATAATTGCTTTTTGATTATGTAAGATGGAAACATCTGTGGAACCTGGGGGATTTTTATGCTGCTTTTATAGCTCTTCAGTAAATATAAAATTATCTCATAATGAAAAATATATAAGGATCATTTTGGTGCTATGGTTGATATTGATTTGGGTTTTGCTTGAAAAGTCCATGCTTAAACACTTGGTCCCTAGGCTATGCTACTGGGAGTAGGTGGAACATTTAGGGTGTGCAGCCCCATGGGAGGTCCTTAGGTCATTGTGAGTATGCACTCAGGGCCGGTGCCTGCGGCTCAATAGGCTAATCCTCCGCCTGCGGCGCTGGTCGGGGCGCCGGATTCTGTCCTGATTGTTCTTCTTCTAGTCCAGCTCTCTGCTGTGGCCCGGGAGTGCAGTGGAGGATGGCCCAAATCCTTGGGCCCTGCAGCTGCATGGGAGACCAGGAGGAAGCACCTGGTTCCTGGCTTCGGATCAGCACTGTGCACTGGCTGTGGTGTTGTTACCTCAGATTCATGAATTGGGAAAACCAAAACTAAGAATCAGAACATCTAATATCTACCAAGTCTTACATAGGCTTCATCTTTCTTTTGTGTAATTAAAGAAATAATCCATATCAAAGTTGCATTCAATTCTTAGCATTTTCCAATATACAAAACCTGATTGCAGCTGTCACAGGATATTAGGTTTTACACTAAACTTTTTACTATGTCCATCAGTGCTTCAGAGATCTTGCATCTGCGTTGATCCAAGACTCTGCTCAAAGAACCATGTTCAATTCCCCACCAGCAGTTTTTGCACAAGGGAAGCACCTCCAAATAATATGCCTTTGGAATGGGAGCTCAGTCCTGAGCTGAGGGCACAGGGAAAACTTCTTTCTTATTTCACATCTTACTCCAAGAATCTTTGCCTTTCCCTGTGAAGTTAACAACTACATTTTCTTCCAACTTTTATATGCCTAAGAAATGTGGGCTGATTGAATTCATTAATCAAAGAATGACTTTTTGCTTAAATCAGACACTAAGGGGAAATAATAAAGCAAAGTTCCAAAAGATATAAAATTCACTGTCTTGCAGAGACTAAAATGCAAACAATTCACCTCCTGTGATTGAGGACAGTCCAGGAGGCTCAGAGAGCACAGAAGATGGACATGTAGCTTAATTGTAAGATGCCTGGATCCCGCCCTGGAGTACCTGGGTTCAATTCCTGCTTCAGTTCCTGTTTCCAACTTCCTGCTAAGGTGCACTCTTGGAAGCAGCAACGATGGCTCAAGTAATTGGATTCCTACCACACACATGGGGGATGTGGACTGTGGTCCTCATTCCTGACTCCTAGCTACAGTCCCAGTTCTCTCTCTCTCTGTCCCCCTCTTTCCCTCTCTCCCTCTCTCTGACTTTCTGCTTCTCAAAAAATAAAAAAAAAAGCCATAGCAGTATCCATAGAAATGATTCTAAAGACCAAAATTTCCATATGGCAAACTTAATTGACACTTGATTTTGTTTTTGTGGGTGGCTGGGGGATATCTTACAGTCTATGGAATGTAGTTTGGAAGTGTTTGGATTAGGAAGCTGTTAAGTAGGAAGAAATAATGATCCACAGAGACTAGTTGAATGTGAGAAGGAAGAATTCAGGATGGCTTGGTGAGCAGTAAAATATGGAGCCATTTAAAGAGAAAGAAAAAAGAGGAAGGATGAGGTTTTGGGGTCTTTTAGTTATCTATTAGTAAGTAAAAATTTTTCACAAGTTTAGAAGCTTTAGTATCTCATAGTTTCTGTGGGTCAGATAGCTAAGCATGCTTGTTGTGTCCTACATTTAGGGTCCCACAAGTCTGCAAACCATTGTTGGCAGAATTCATATCCTGTGGTTGTAGGACTGAAAGCTACAGCTTCTTGTGGATGGTCATCTGGAGCCGACCTTCACCTCCTTGAGATCACAAAGAGAGTTTGGCTACCACTCCTTGCCATATAGGCTCTCCCATCATGGCTACTTACATTGTTAAGTAAAAAGACTCTAATGTGACTCTTTTGGCAAGACAGAATCTTATATAACATAGTCTAAGCACAGGAGTGATCTCCCATCACCTGTGTTGTATTCCGCACATTAGAAGTGAGTGACCACAAGGCTTGTCCATATTCAAGGGGAGAGAGGTTCACAAAGGTGTGAACATGAGGCAGGATCGAGGGATCCCCTTTGTCTGTCACAGGGAGAAAAGATGAGTTCAACTTGGAAATGCTGAATTTCATGTTAACATTCAAGAAAAAATATCCAATGGGATATCTGAGCCTGGAACAAGAAGAGAGGTTTAGGGACAAAGCTGTAAATCCAGAATCCACTTGTAGATCTATACACAGTGGCTCAGATAGTGGAAGTAAACGAAATTACACAGGAGGAGTGTGTATGCTGAAAGAAGGCAGCCCACTTTGGAGATGGCAGTGAATTAACATCTTCTTTCACAGTAAAACAAAACCCACTTCTGTTTTCACCCTACCTATGCCATTGTTTATTTTGTTTGCTTTTCTCTGAACTTTTACTTATTTCAGTATATTACATTAAATAGGTTACAATGACATACTTGGTTTGGCTCTTTAGATTTAGTCAGAATTAATAAAAAAATGTAAAGTGTTTAACTTACAGAATTATATAAACTAGACAGTAATGTTAGTTGTTTCAGTGTTGTAGTAAACAATCAAAAGAAGTTTAAAAAGAAAGGGTATAAAGTGAGGGCTAAGAGAAGGTGGAATTTCTCTTTGGAGTAATAAAATTCCCTAAATTGTGGTGATTCATGCATAAGCCTGTGAACACACTAAATACCATCAAATTGCACACTTTTAGTGAGTGAATTGTATTGAATTCTATCTTAATAAAACTTTCAAAAAGAAGAGTGGGGCAATGTACTTATTTACTAACAGCATTTGTTCCAACTGCCACATCTCTGTTTTCCATTTAAGGCAAGATAATGGATAGAACACCAGCAATTCTAAGGTTGCTCAATTGACAAGAAGCCAGAATCTACTATTCTCTTGATGCTTCTCTAAGTTGTCATTGAGGAAAGACAAATCTACCATGCTCTTCAAAGATCTCTCTCTCTCTCTCTCTCTCTGTATCTCTCTCCATCTCTTTCTTTTTTGTATTACCTAGTGCATACTGTTTAATAACTGTAGTGTTCAAATAAAAAATTTTTAATTTAGTAATTAAAATTTTAATTTGTGATTGATAGGAGAAAGCAGTTAATGTATAATTTTACAGTTAACTATGTATTTTTGATAATTTTAAAAGGAATTTATTGATACATTAGATTCTCAAGATCACAGCAAATGCATGGTAATTATTGCATCACAACTCTCACATTAATGTGAATTTAATACAAAGAGAACAGATTCAGTGTAGTTCAAAGACACAATTCTTTTTTTTATTAAAAATTTCCTTTATTTTTCTGTTGAATCAAGCACTAGCTACCAGTTAGTTAAATTTTTTTGTGTGCCCTCTAAAATTTAGCACAGTTAGCATTGCCTTATCAATAATCAAATAGGTCCCAGTGGTTATATCCATATTTAGATTGTCCACGTGGTCAGGAACTCTTTTATTGGTTTGCTTTAGTTTTTAGTTCTTGGTTATATCGCCAAATGCGAAAGAGTTGAGAAGCTCCTGCTGCCCCCACAAAGAAATTAACAGCAAATAGACTCCAATTTTTTGGAATAATTACGAGGGAGTATCTTGACCAAATAAACCCTGTAGCCATCAAAACAGCAGACTGAGCTGTGCTGAGTTTTTCTGCAGGTCTTGCCATGTCAGCCAATCCAGCACACACCAATCCCCATTTCATAATTGGAGCCCAGAAGAAAACTGTGCGGGGACCTGCCAGGTGGTTGTACAATGGCCTCAATTTCTCGGGCAGCATCAGCTCCACTTTATCCAGGAGCCGGTGGTAGGCGGCCCGCAGGCCTCGGGCGCTGGCAGCTGACATGATCAAACACACAATTCTAAGAATATAGTGATGCTTCCTTCTTCCTTCCCTCTCTCTTCCTTTTGAAATTTTTACAATAACATATTTTTAATTTACGTTTTAGTCAAAGGCTTAATGCTCTGATAAATAGAGAGTTCAAAAGGTAAAAAAAGATAAGATTATGGTTAAGAAGGATTAAAGATAAGGTCTACAAGCACTAATCAAATGAAAAGTTATCAATTTCACTCATAAACAGTAAATTGAAAATAATCAAAGAACATTAACACTATTGTGTTCTTATTAACACTATAGTAGTATAACATTCTTAAGCATTTGCTTGAAAAATATATAAGACAAAGTTTGATATATTATAGCAATATTGATACACATGGGCATTTCTTTTTTTTTATTATTTAAAAAAATTTTTAGCTCCCACACATGAAAGAGAATATGTGGTATTTGTTTTTCTGTGGATTATTTCACTCAATATGATATCCTCCATTTGCATCTATATGATGCACTTGGTAGAATTTCATTCTTTTTTGTAGCTGAATAATATTCATTCTTTACTCATTCATCTGTATATGCATATACAAACTTTCTTTACTCATTCATTTGATGATGGACACCTTGGCTGAGTCCATATTTTGGCTATTGTGACCAGTATTGCATTGAACATGGTGGTGCAGGTATCTCTTATACAACATGTCCATATCTTTTGGGTATATACCCAGTAGTGGGATTGCTGGGTCTTATGGCAAGTCTATTTCTAGTTTTGAAATAAATCTCCACATCATTGTCCATACTGGCTGCATTAATTTACGTTTCTACCAACAGCATATACGTTTTACCCTTTCTCCACATCCTCCACAGAATTTGCTACTTTCTGTCTTTTGGATAATAGCCTTTCTGTCAGGGATGAGGTGATATATCTTTGTAGCTTTGATTTGCATTTCCCTGATGGCTAGTGATACTGAAAATTTCTCATATTTTTTTGGCCATTTGTATTCTTTTTATAAATATATGTATTGATTTACTTGAAAGTCGGAGTTACACAGAGAGAGAAGGAGAGGCAGAGGGAGAGAGAGAGGAAGGGAGGGAGGGAGAGAGTCTTCCATCTGCTGGTTCTTTTATGATTCCATATTCCATACAAATTTTAGGATTATTTTATTTACTTCTGTAAAGAATGTCAATGGGATTTTGATAAGTGTTGTATTGAATCTGAAGATTGCTTTAGGTAGTATAGACATTTTAATTATATTAATTCTTCTAATCAATGAGAAAGGAATATATTTCCATTTTTTGGTTAATGATCTGAGGGGAAATGTTTTCAGCTTTTCCTCATTTAGGATCATATTGGCTGTTGGTTCCTCCTATACTTAATTTGTGGAGAATTTTATCATGAAGGAACACTGAATCTTTTTTTTTTTTTTTTTTTTGGACAGGCCCAAATGCTTTCTTCACCTCTATTGAGATGACTATTTGAAACCGATTTGCTTATTAATATTTCTGAAATCAATAAGTTGTGTGAGTTCCTGCCATGTATTCAGAGAAGAATTCTGAATCCTGGCTTAAATAGACCAGGCGACCTGGTAAGTTTTTGAGCTTTTTATTCAGTGAGAGACATGCATAGAAGAGTGAGGGCTCTATCTAAGAGAGAAAGAGAAACCTAGATCCATACCAAGCCTAGAATAGGCCAAAAGCTACGTGCAGCAAGCGTTTGGTTAAGAGCAACTACTATTAGCAGCTTATCATGGGCTGCGAGGCGAAGGCAGAGAGCACAGGCGGCCCAAAAGCTACGTGCCCTGAAGACGCAGGTCAACAAAGGTCCATAATGTCGGAAAAGAAAGGGCAGCAAGAAAAAGGGCAGGGCCTACCATGTTCCATGCCTTTTATCCACTTCTAAAGGGGCGTGGTTAATTAGTCTGATTGGCAGGTGGGCATACAGGTGAGGTCAGGCAGGGGCATGAGATCACACAGGGCGTGGGGAAGGCATGGTGTTCTAGCTTACAGACCTACTCAATTTTATCCTGTCTGCCTGCTTACATCATCTATGGATTGTGTTCTTCATTCTGTGGATGTGATTTGTGGTATTTATTAATTTATGAATGTTGAACTATCCTGTATATCTGAAATAAATCCAACTTGATTATGATACACCGCTTTTTGGTGTGATTTTGGATTCAGTGTGCTAGTACGTTGTTGAGAATCTTTGTATCTGTGTTCATCAAGGATATAGGTTATAGTTTTTGGTATCTTTTTTCAGTTTTGGTGTCAAAGTGATGTTGGCTTCATAAAAAGAGTTTTTACAGAGTTCATCCTGTTAAATATTTTGGGATAGTTTAAAGAGTATTGGAATTAGTTTCTCTTTAAATGTTTTATAGAATTCAGAAGTAAAGTCATCAGGTCCTGAACTCTTCCTTAATGGAAGAATTTTTTTTTTAAGACTTACCTATTTGCTTGAAAGGCAGAGTTACAGAGAGATAGAGGCAGAGGCAGAGAGGGAGAGGTCTTCCATTTACTGGTTCACTCTCCCAATGGCCACAATGGTTGGAGCTGCGCCGAACTGAAACCAGGAGCTAGGAGCCTCCCTCAGGTCTCCCACATGGGTGCAGGGGCCCAAACACTTGGGTCATCCTCCACAGCCCTCCCAGGTCACAGCAGAGAGCTGGATCAGAAGTGGAGCAGCTGGGACTTAAACTGGCACCCACATGGGATGCTGGCACTGCAGGTGGCAGCTTTACCAGCTATGCCACAGCACTGGCCCCATGGAAGACTTTTAATTACTGTCTCAATCTTGTTGCTTTTAATGGGCCTCTGTAGACTTTCTGTATCTTTTTGATTTAATTTTGGTAGGTTGTTTGCATCCAGGAATTTATACATTTCTTTGAGGTTTCCAATTTGTTAGTGCATAGTTGTTCATAGTAGTTTCTTATGATCCTTTGCTTTTCAGGGGTGTCAGTTGTAATGTCTCCTTTTTCATCTTTAATTTTATTTACTTGAGTTTTTTTCTCTTTATTTTCTTTGTTACTTTGGCTAAAGTTTTGTCTATTTTGTTCATCTTCTCAAAAAAACCAGCTTTTTGTTTTGTTGATCTTTTGTGGGTTTTGTCATTGTTGTTTTTAGTTTCAATTTCACTTATTTCTGCTCTGGTCCTTATTATTTTTCACCTCCTGATAATTAGGGGTTCGGTTTTTTCCTGTTTTTCTAAGTCCTCTAGGTGGACCATTTAGTTATTTATTTCAGGCTTTTCTCTTTTTTAGTACAAGGTGAAAGATTTATACAATCTGAAGAGAAACCAGCATATCTTTTCTCTTTTTAATATAAGCACTTAATGTTATAAACCTCTCCCTTAATATTGCTTTTTCTGTATCCCACAGGTTTAAATTGTTGTATTTTAATTTTAATTTATTTTAAGAAAGTGTTTTATTTATTTATTTTTTAATTTCTTCAATGAACCATTGGTCGTTCAGTACCATGCTGTTTAATTTTGATGCATTTGTAAATGTTGTATTGTTCTTCTTGCTGTTGATCTCTAGTTTTATTCCTTTGTGGTCTGAGAACATATAAGACATGATTTCAATCTTTATAAATTTACTGAGCCCTGATTTGTGGCCTAATAGATGGTCTGTCCTAAAGAATGTTGCCTGTTATGATAAAAAAAAATATGTATTCTGTAGCTGTAGGTGGACAGGTTCTGTAAATGTCTGTTAGATCCATTTGCTCAATAGAATATGGTTCAACTCCAATATATCTTTGTGTTGATTTTCTGTATTAATGATCTGTCCATTGTGCTGCGGGGTTGAAGTCCACCACTATTACTACATTGGTATCTATCTCTCCTTTTTTTTTTTTTTTTTTTTTTGACAGGCAGAGTGGACAGTGAGAGAGAGACAGGGAGAAAGGTCTTCCATTGCCGTTGGTTCACCCTCCAATGGCCGCCGCGGCTGGCATGCTGCAGCCGGCGCACCGCACTGATCCGAAACCAGGAGCCAGGTGCTTATCCTGGTCTCCCATGGGGTGCAGGGCCCAAGGACTTGGGCCATCCTCCACTGCACTCCCTGGCCACAGCAGAGAGCTGGCCTGGAAGAGGGGCAACCCGGACAGAATCCGGCGCCCCGACCACGACTAGAACCCGGTGTGCCAGCGCTGCAAGGCGGAGGATTAGCCTATTGAGCCGTGGCGCCGGCCTCTCTCTCTCCTTTAGTTCTAGTAGTATTTACTTTATATATATAGGTGGTCTTGTGTTGGGCATGTATACATTTATGAATGCTATATCTTCTTGCTGAATCAATTTTTATGAATATATAATGTCCTTGTCTCTTTTTATAGTGTTTAATATAAAGGTGGGTTTATCTTATATGAATTTAGCTACTCCTGCTCAGTTTTGGTTTCAATTTATCTGGTATATTTTTTCCAGTCTTTACTTTCATCTATGTATCTCTATTAATGAAGTGAATTTTTAATAATAGGCAGAATATAGTGGTATCTTTGATTTTATCCTCTCAGCCAAACTAAATCTTTTGGTTAGGGAAATTAATATATTTACATTCAAGGTTAGTATCAATAGATAAGAACTAACACCTGTCATTTTGTTGATTGGTTACTGATTCTACCTGCTCTGTTAGTGAATTGGTAGTGTCATGTGTTTTCATGATGTCTGTTCTAATGTAGGACTCCTTTCAGAAATTCTTATAAGGCTAGGCCGGCACCGTGGCTCACTTGGCTAATCCTCTGCCTGCAGCACCAGCACCCCGGGTTCTAGTCCTCGTTGGGGTGTCGGATTCTGTCCCGGTTGCTCCTCTTCCAGTCCTACTCTCTGCTGTGGCCCGGGAAGGCAGTGGAGAATGGCCCAAGGACTTGGGCCCTGCACCTGCATGGGAGACCAGGAGGAAGCACGTGGCTCCTGGCTTCAGATTGGCACAGTGCGCTGGCCGTAGCAGCCATTTGGGGGGTGAACCAATGGAAGGAAGACCTTTCTCTCTGTCTCTCTCTCTCTCACTGTCTAAACTGCCTGTCAAAAAAATAAATAAATAAATAAATAAATAAATAAATAAATAAATTCTTATAAGGCTGGTCTGGTGGTGGTAGATCCTCTCCATTTTTGCTTATCTGGGAAATACCTTATTTCTCCTTTACTTCTAAAGGATATAATATTCTTGGTTTTAACTATTTTTCTTTTAATACCTTGAATATATCATACCATTCTCTTCTGACCTATATGGTTTCTGCTGTGAAGTCCGCTGTTTTGTCTAATTGATTTTCCTTGATACATAATGAAACTTTTCTCTTACCATTTTTAGGATTCTCTCCTAATCCTTAACTTTGACAACTTAACTACAGTATGCCTCGGAGAAGCTCTTTTTTGCTTGTGTTTGCTTGTGTCCTTTGAACTTCTTGTATCTGGATGTTCATATCTCTTCAAGACTTGGGAAGTTTTCAACTATTATTTCATTTTTTAGGTACTCAGTGCCTTTTTCCTTCTCTTCTCCTTCAGGAATTCCATAATATGAATATTAGGATGCTTAATGGTATCCAATTATATTTCACATAGACTTCATTATTTTCATTCTTTTTATTTATATCTGATTAAGTTATTTTAAAGTCTTGTCCTCCAAATCAGACATTCTTTCCTCCACTTGGTCTACTCTGCTGCTAAAGCTCTCAATCATGTTGTTTTATTTCATTGATTGAAGTTTTTGTTTCCAACATCTCTATTTGGTTCTTTTTTTTTTTTTTTTGACAGGCAGAGTGGACAGTGAGAGAGAGAGACAGAGAGAAAGGTCTTCCTTTTGCCGTTGGTTCACCCTCCAATGGCCGCTGCAGCCGGCACGCTGCGGCCGGCGCACCGCGCTGATCCGATGGCAGGAGCCAGGTACTTATCCTGGTCTCCCATGGGGTGTAGGGCCCAAGGACTTGGGCCATCCTCCACTGCACTCCCTGGCCACAGCAGGCAGCTGGCCTGGAAGAGGGGCAACCGGGACAGAATCTGGCACCCCGACCGGGACTAGAAGCCGGTGTGCCGGCGCCGCAAGGCGGAGGATTAGCCTAGTGAGCCACGGCGCCGGCCTCTATTTGGTTCTTAATGATTTCTATCTCCTTAGTGAATTTTTATTCTGTACCCTATTGATTTCCTCATTTCTTTAAGCAATCTATCTTCTCTTGCATCACACTGAGTTTCCTTACAATCATTATTTTGAATTCCATTTCTTGCATTTTATATATTTCCTTCACATCAGGGTCTATTTCTGAAGAACTGTTTTTCCTTTTTTTTTTTCAAATCAAAGATTTATTTATTTATTTGAAAGTCAGCATTAGAGAGGGAGAGACACACAGACACATAGCGAGATCTTCTTTCTGCTGGTTCACTCTACAGATGGCCAGAACAGCCAGCACTGGGTCAGATTGATGCCAGGAGCCAGAAGCTTCATCTGCATCTCCCATATGGGTGGCAGGCGCCCAAATATTTGGGTCATCATCTGCTGCTTTTACCAGGCCATTAGTGGGGAGCTGAATTGGAAATGGAGCAGCCAGGATATAAGCCATTGTTCATATGGTATGGCAGTTAAGCAGTCACTTTACCAGCTATGCCACAATGTCAGCCCCAACTATTTTGTTCTTCTAGATGTGTCATGCTAACTTGCTTCTTAATGTTTCCTATGTCTCTAAGTTGACATATGCTTATCTGGTATATTAGTCCTTTCTCCTACATGGAGTAAGTTTTACTGGAAAACAGTTTATGGTTTAGTTGAAACACAAAGTATCACTTAGCTTGTTGCTTTGGCTTTGGTTCTAGTTGAATCCAGAGGTGTCAAAGGAATTTCTATGGCTTTAATCAGTGTCAGCTGTGTCTATAAGAGGCACAGTGGTCTAGTCTGCAGCAATTCATAGGAGCAGAAGTGTGACTTTGAGGTGAACGTGGACTTTCTAGGGTGTGTATTCTGTGTTAGTTGCACCAGGGATTATCATAGTCAGGACCTTGTTCTAAGTGCTGAGGGACACAAAGGGGGCTGTCTCCTTGTCCCACAGGCAAGCCTGAGTGATGCTGTGGCTTGTGGCTCACATGTCTGTGGTTCTAGGACTGTGTGATGTGGATGGGCCTTTCCCCAGGTCCTGTAGAGAGAGTGCAACTGGTACTGGGGCTTATAATGTCAAAATCTCTAGCCCCAGGACTAGGGTATGTAAGCTTAAATCTACTCTAGTCCTACAGGGTGACTACAAAGTGTTTTGTACTGGCAGGTATGGGTCCAGAGAGGTGGAACACAGGAAAATTCTTTGCTAGATTCCACTTGAGTAGATTCACATGGGTTTTAGGAAATTAGCACTGATTATTACAGTACTGGTGTTGCAGGATATACTCCCACAATGGGAGCCAGGTGTTGGAGATAGTGGTAGCCACCTGTCTAAAGTAGTGATTCAGACAGAGCACTCCAGATACTGCAAGTGAGTGTGAATTATTCCAACATCAACCATCCCAGTTCTGCATGGCACAGTTCTCATACAGCATGCTGGTTGATTGGGTGATGCTGGGTTTATGCAAGGGGCTCCCAGCACCATGAACCAGGAGGTGCAGAGTAAACTTCCCCAGGCTGAGTATGGATTATTATGAACTTTGGCTGGTGTTAGCCCCAAGACGTTGACGGGAACTCCCCCTGGATCTACCGAGTGAGTGAATGCAGCTCCAAGGCTTATGTCTAAAGCTCTGATAGTTGCAGGGGGCAGGTGGTGTCTACTCGTGATTCTCTAAGTTGCCTTGACTCTGCCTCTGATCGCTTTTGGTCACAGTGCAACAGAGATCGGCTATGTGACTCTACACAGCCAACTGACTCTGGGACTTTGTGGGGCTTAGAGATTTAGGAAACAATGTGGTTTCCTTTTTGAGAGTAAAGTAATCTCTTAGATCCTAGTCAGCTCTCCAGGCTGGAGTAGTAAGTGGGGGATGGTGGACTTCTCTCTCATTTAAAGCTGCTGATGACATGGTGTATGGCAACTTACTCCTACCTTGACTTGGGAAGATGGCATTTCCCAGCTGGCAGCTGGCTGCATGTAGAGGAGGCAGTATGTCTGTCTGCTTTCCTCACTGTTCCATGGAGTCTCTGCTCTGTTCTGTCACTTCTGTTCTCTCATTTGATCTCCTTGGAACATCGTCCTTCCTTTGTTTGGCTGTTTATTTATTTTTAAATCATTCTGTGGCTGAAGTTAATGTAGCTTCTCCTCATTTAGCCATCTTAAACTCCTGGGTACCTGATAATGTTTATGTTATTTAAAAACAGGTAAAAGAGGGGTGGTCATTTGGCATAGAGGTTAGGCTATGGTTGGGATACCCACACCTCACATCAGGGTGTCTAGGTTGAAGTCCTAGGTCCACCCTCCATTCCAGCTTCCTGATAATGCACACCTTAGGAGGGAACATGTGATGGCTCAACGTACTTGAGTTCCTACCACCTCCATGAAAGACTTGAATTGAATTCCAGTCTCCTGGCTTCAGCCTGGCCCAGCCTGGACTGTTGCAGGCATTTGGGCAGTGGACCAACAACGGGAGATCTTTCTGTTTACTTTTCTCCCTCTTTATGCCTTTCTAAAAATAAAATATTAATGGCAAAACATTTATATTGATTATCTATTTGCTTTTCCAGACCCATTTTCTACCTTTCTTCCTGTTCTGTTCCAGAGAGTAACCTTTATGGACAGCGTCCCCTGGCTTCCATACAGTTGTGGCCAATGGATGGCATGGACAGAAGATGTGAGAACGGGGAAAGAGAACCTGGTATTTAGTTTCCTTGGTAGGTTTTGGTTTAGATAACAACTAAGATCCTCTGATTCCTCTCCTGAGGGTCTAAGATCCCGCCAGGTCGATCCCAATGCTGCAGCTCATACAAAGCTCTGGAATTCCCCCCCCTCTATCTGTCCAAGTTCCAAAGTGGTAAGGGCTGTCCACTGCTACTACTCTCTGGATGTTTTACCATGTTTTTTTTGTGCTTTGAAACTGCCCGTACCTCTGTAAACAGTCCATCATCTCTTTCAGTATCCTGTGATTAACTTTTTGTGAGTGCCATCATTGTCTTGCTGGGACCTAATTGATTGAACATAACATATCTTGTATTTGAATATATACACATGAAGAAAAATGTGACCCAAATAAACAAAAGCCCACAAAAATGATGACAATGATTCACACAAACTTCAGAGTACTGGTTATTTCTGAGGAACAGAGGAAAGCAGTAAAGTGGGAATTAGGGCTCTTGGGCTATATATAAACTGCTTAGTTCTGGGAGTAGTATTTAACTTCCAAAGAAAGATCTAAAATAAATTTGGAAAACTTGTCTCAGTCATGAACACATAGATGTCTCCGTTCTGTATTTTTGAAAAATTAAGAAATGAAAAAAAAAGTTTTTTTTAATTGAACAAAGAACTTACCCTGCATAGCATGCTGGTTGTGAAAATGAATGTGAATTTGATGTACATAGACTAATGAAAGAAACACGAAGTGAACATTTAAGACCTTAGACTGGTACACACACACACACACAACTTGGTCTGTACTTATGAAAGCAAAGATAAGCTCCTATTGTTCTCATTAGATGACTCAAATTATATTTCTGGGTTCCTGGAGAAGTCTTTTAAGTAATTAATGTGCTGGGACGGGTGTTTAGCCTAATAGTGAAGAGGCTGTTTAAGTCTCCTGTGTCCCACATATCCTGGGTCTGATACTTATCCCTACCTCCTGTTTCTAGCTTCTTGCCAAGGCAGACTCTGGGAGGCAGCGCTAATGGCTCAAGTAATTGAGTTCCTGCCACCTACATGAGAAACCTATGTTGAATCCTTAGCTGGCCAGCCCCACCTGAGCTGCTGTGGGCATCCCCACTCTTCCCCATCCCCCTCTCTCCCTCCCTCACAAATTTTAAGTTAGAAAAAAAGGAACTGGCATGATGACATCTTAAATTTCCTAGATTTCCTCTGAATTCACTTACTTTGGCATTTTATTATACCCTCCTCAAGTTGTTTGTGTGAGATGGACACCACTCCATCTGGAGGGGTAGATCCTGATTGGTGTAAAGCAAACAAAAAAATCAACCTATCCCAACCCTCTTCTCCCAAGACTGGTTCATAAATAGGCAGTTTACCTAATCAGACTCAATAAACCTAAGCTCTTATAGGGGCTTCAGGAAGATGGAAAGGTAGCAGCCATCTTGACACTATAAGAGGTGCTGGCTTGATGATGAAGGCACAGGGTGGCAAGGTCAATCTGGGTCCCAGTATTGCAGTTTTGCCTAAAGTCAGGCTGTACCTGTTGCTAGACCTAACTGAAGGATTCACACTGATTTCTTCTCCTCCTTGGCCTTCCTCCTCCTCTTCCTTCTTTCTCCCTTCCTCTTCTTGCTTCCCTCACTATCTACTTCTCTTCTTTTGCCAAATTTTGCTTGAGAACCCAATTAACACAGAGGCCCATAGAGCAGTGTGACTCTCAACAAATACCCTCAGACCAACAAACATGGTAGATTTGCTGAATCAGGTTGTTGATGCCAGTTAGGCAAGAATTATATTTGGCTGATGGGCATAAACAGTAGCTTATGTACTCAAGAGTTTGTTCTGTTATATACAGTAAGTTCAGAGTTTAGTACGGTGACTCTGAAAAGGCCCAGGCATATTCAACTTTTTGTGCTTCCCTATCATAGACATAGACTACTTTCACAGATTCAACTTTAGGATCCAATATAGCTGCTGAACACCAGCCATTAAATTTGTGTTTGAGATAAAAGGGAAGAAGAAAAAAGAGTATGTTTTCTGGCTAAATCAACATCCTTTAACCATTCATCTCAGAAGGCCCATGTGTTTATGGACCATTGGCCAAAATTTAATATTATAACTGCATTTGGAAGAGAAGCTTGTAAGTGCAGTGTTTCAGCTATAGATATAGCTACTTGTACTAGACTGAATAATGGCTATCCTAATGTTTGAAACCTGAGAACATGTTACATTCCATGGCGAAATGGGCCTTGTGATGTGACTACTTTAAGAATAATGAGATAGAAAGATTATTTTAAATTATCTTAGTGGGCTACTATAACCCCAGGTATCCTTATGGGAGAGAAGCAAGAGGGTTAAAGGCAGAAAAAGGATATGGGACAATGGAATTAGAAGATGAGTTTGGTGATGGAGGAAGAATTCACAAGCCCAGGAATATGGTGATCATTAAAAGCTGGAGATCAGGAAACAGGACCCAGCCTGAGGCATACTGAGTTAAAACTGTCACTTGCGACACAGGCATCCCATGTTAGAGTGCTGGTTTGAGTCCGGGCTGCTCCACTTCCTATCCAGCATTCCTGCTAATGTGCTTGGGAAGGCACTTGGGACAATGGCCCCGGTGATTGAGCCTCTGCCACCTGAGTGGGAGACCTGGATAGAGTTCCTGGCTCCTCGGCCTCAACCTGGCTGTTGTGGTCATTTGGGGAATTAACCAGTGGATGGAGAATCTGTCCTTCTCTGTGTCTCTCCCTCTCCCTCTCTCTCTGTTGCTTTGCCTTTCAAATAAATAAGTCTGAAATGAAAGACCAGGAAATAGATTCTCACCTGAGGCCTACAGAAGGCAGGTCTGTTGACAGCTTGACTTCAGTCCAGTAAAACTGACTTTAGACTTCTGACCTCCAGAACTGCAAAATAAGAATTTTGTTTTTCTAAGCCACTAAATCTGAGATAATTTGTTATAGCAGAAATAGGAAACTACAAAATGACCCCAGATAAATTCAAGGTTTTGTTGTCAAGAAATAAAGCTCTCTCAGTTTCCTCTGGAGTGGGAGGTAAAAAGGGTTGAGAGTGTTATACATTCTCCATTGTTGCTCAGGGACAGTTCATTTATAAGATGATTAGCATTACAATCTTCTAATCAGAAAGGTTTGGCTCACTTAAAGAGATAATCGTCTTTATTATATCAATGTGATTTGATTTGGAACCACAGTTGATTGAAAAGTCCCCACATAATACTTTCATCAATTCTTCAACTTATAAAAGACAATTTTTTTTTCTTTTGGTGCAGGGGGTAGTATGGTTGGGGAGAGGAGTAATAGCACCTTGTATTTGCTACAGTTCTAGTTAAATAAAGGGGAAAAATATGTTTACTATAGATTAGAGAGTTTTCAGTTATACTAGAAAATCTACTATTGAATGTCTGGTTGTCATGAATACAATGGTTACAAAAGGAATATTTGGACATTTTTAATCACAGTGTAATTTTCTAATGTTGTTGATACATACTAAGCATTTCAGAAATTTTTGTATGTTAAATATACCTCAATGAAGTCATAATAAATCAGAGTTCTTCCCCAAAAGGAGAGACTATGAAGATTTTCCTGTTTTATTTGACAGCTGAGTGATAAGATATGTCTTATTATAAACAAACTCTACTAAAACAAATGCCTAAATCATAAACCACTATGATTATTAGGAACAAATGTATGATTGTACTGAGAAAAAATATAATTTTTTCAGAAAAGTCAAGACAAAATGGAATGAAATTCTTTATTGCAGGATTTCTTTTATGCTCATTAGTGATGTTTCTGGACGCTGTTTAAACAATGTCTCTGACATGGCAACTGTTGCCAGGCAGGGCTTAGCTTCCTAAGGAGTTTACTAACATAAAAGGCTGCTTTTAATCAACACGCTGGAGGAACCATTTGTAGCCTATAGGAATGCTTGATTCTACAAGTCAACATCCAGACAAACTACTTACAGACAAGGACAGAAGTGACCACAGTGAGATCCTTTTCCACATGAGAGGCTGAGGGAAATACTGACCTTCAGGTGGGAAGTTGCTCAAGTGAGTTTCTCAAATGGCCCTGGGGTTTACTTTATGGTCTTCCCTCAATAGTGTAAACCCTTACTTTGTGTAAAATAATGTAAAACATTTGTTGTACTTTAATAAAAAGGTAAAAAATTATATCACCAATACCAGTCTTTTATTTAGCACCAGAGCTTACCCTCTTTTGGACAAGGCTGTAGATCCACTGACCAAATGGCACCCAACACTACTTCTCCTGTAGGGTACTAGTTGACAGCACTGAAAATTTCTATCATGACATAACCCCAAGTACTAATGTCCAACATCACATCTATTTTACATTAGCATCTGATACTTTTTGAATGTCTTCCAGAGGATGCATAACACTTCCAGATGATAACACTCTGGCCCCATTCATAAAATGCTTAGAAATCATTTCTTATATTGGGTTATTTCTAGAGAGAGTTTTGTTGATGTCTTAATGTTTTTTTTTTTAATCTCATTATTTATGTGCCTCTTGGATATATCAGGCGGTGGTTGGTAAATAGAAATGTGCTCTAGAATTTAACCTCAATCTACTGAGTCAAATCTTTTGTACCTAAAATCCATGCTACTGTCTGATTGCTGTGTTTCCTCAAAATTCTAATGCTGAAAGCTGAAACCTAATATCCAGTGTGATAGTGTTAGGAGATAAGACCTTTGGAAGGGGTTAGTATATCCTTCTTGCAAACGTGAAGACAAATACATTTTCTTTTTTTTTTTTTTAAGATTTATTTACTTATTTGAAAGTCAGAGTTACACAGAGAGACAAGGAGAGTCAGAGAGAGAGAGAAGTCTTCCTTCCATCTGCTGGTTCACTCCCCAATTGGCCACAATGGCTGGAGCTGCACTGATCTGAAGCCAGGAGCCAGGAACTTCTTCTGGGTCTCCAACATGGGCACAGGGGTCCAAGAACTTAGGCCATTTTCTACTGCTTTCCCAGGCCATAGCAGAGAGCTGGATAGGAAATGGAGCAGCCAGGACTCAAACCAGCGCCCACATGGGATGCCGCCGGCACTGCAGGTGGCGGCTTTATCTGCTATGCCACAGTGCCGGCCCTAACAAATACATTTTCAAAAACTAACCCACCTATGTAACTTGCCCCTAGAGTAAGAGCATCATCATCCTCCCAGAGTCCCCTCTCATGGCTCTCTTCCAGCTTTAGGCTCCCTCCTCACCACTACCACTATTCTGATTTCTAATTGGTATTCATTGGCTTTGCCTGTTTTGTACTTGCATAAATAGAATTATCCAATATAGGCTCTTTTGTAAATTCTTTTTTTAAAATAAAAATAAAAAGTCATTTATTTATTTGAAAGAGTTACAGAGAGAGGGAGAGAGAGACAGAAAGAGAGAAATATTCTGTCTGTTGGTTCACTCCCCAAATGGCCACAATGGCCAGGGCTGGGGCAGGCTGAAGCCAGGGGTCAGGAGTTTCATTTTGGTCTCCCACGTGTGTGTAGGAGCCCAAGTACTTGGGCCATCCTCTGGTGCTTTCCCAGGAGCATTAGTAGGGAGCTAGATTGGAAGTGGAGCCACTGGGACTTGTGAACCAGCAGCCATATGGGATGCCAGCCCCGAAGATAGTGGCTTAACCTGCTGCACCACAGAGCCAGCCCCTGTATCTACTTTCACTAAACATTATTCTTGTGAAATTCACCCATAGTCTTACTGTAATATGTTCATTTCCATTACCGTATAATATTCTATGTAGATACTGTTTTTTTAAAAAATGTTGGAACTGGCGCTGTGGCACAGTGGGTTAAAGCCCCAGCTTGCAGCACCGGCATCCCATATGGGGGCCAGTTCGAGTACTGGCTACTCCACTTCCAATCCAGCTCTTCGCTTTGGCGTGGGAAAGCTGTAGAACATGGCCCAAATCCTTGGGCCCCTGCACCTGTGTGGGATTCCTGGAAGAAGCTCCTGGCTCCTGGCTTCAGAAAAGCTCAGCTCTGGCTGTTGAGGTCATTTGGGGAGTGAACCAGCAGAATGGAAGACCTTTCTTTCTCTGGCTCTACCTCTCTCTCTGTCTTTCAAATAAATAAAATAATTCTTTTAAAAAATGTAGGCAGATAACTGTAGTGTGTAAAAGTAATTTATATGTCAACATAAATTCATGGGAAGTGCCTTTAAAATACTAATGGCCTCTGTTTCTCAGTTCTCACCATGATATAATCACCTGATCAGTAATTTGAGACTCTAAATGACATTATCTACTAGAAGAGAGAACTATGGGTTGATGGCCTAATATTTCTGATACTGGAGATTTTCTTCTACAAGTTAACGAAAGACTTGGAAGTATACTCCGTGTCCTATGAGTGTGTCTGCCCTGCATAATTTCCAATGTTTCTTTCATCCCCATTTGAATTGATAAAATTGGGGTTTTGAATCTTCAAACCGAGGCTAAAAACTCTCAATGAAGCTAGGTCTGAAATTACCTAATGGCAATTGATTTGGCTTTGTTGACCTGAACTCTATTGATCTGGACTATAAAGACTGTCTACCCCAAATGCACTTCTAACTGTATGTGAATCTATCATTTTTCAATGTAAATACCAGAAAAAACATGCCAGTCAGGAATGCAGCAGAAAATAGAAGGCAAGATGAGCTGAAATATCACAGAGAATGTTACTAGAATCTATTTTTTGGGGCCAGTGTTGTGGCTTAGCAAATAAAGTCGCCGCCTGTGAGGCCAGCATTCCACACAGCTGCCAGTTTGTGTCTTGACTGCTCCAGTCCAATCCAGCTCCCTGCTAATGCACCTGGAAAAGCAGCAGAAGATGGCCCAAGTGCTTGGGTCCCTGCATTCAAATGGCAGACCTGGAAGACGCTCCTGGTTTCTACTTTTGGTCTGGCCCAGCCCTGGCCGTTGTAGTCATTTAGGGAGTTAATCAGTGAATGGAAGATCTCTCTATCTCTTTCTCTCTCTGATTTTCAAATAGACAATTTTTTTAAAAATTTATTTTTTTTATTTATTTTTTGTTTTTTGTTTTTTGTTTTTACAGAGACTTGGGCAGACCTAATAAAACCAGCAAGGAATTTTGAGTTACCCAGTGACCAGCAACAGTGGGAAGATACTAGCTAAGCATAGGTCCAAAGGGACAAGGGAAGGCAGTGGCATTCCTGGAGCCAAGAGAAGACCAGAAGAGTGGAAGGAGGACTGCCTAGTGGAGGACATTAGTACTGCATCACCGAATGAAGGAATGAGGCAGGGAACAATACCTACTCCCCCTCTAACCTCCTTCAGCACCACAACTTGTGGTGCGATCTCAGCCAGCCTCCCAAGACCCAAATCAAGATGAAACGTGGGTGACCAGAGGACCTGCACACAGAGAAACTCAATGTGAAAAGGATCAGTATTTTTGTTATGTAACATTAGCCACAGGGCATAGGCAAAGAACAACACTTGAAAGGGTACCATAATTCAACTTTTTATATTAATTTATACTATTTTTCCAGGACAACAACCTTGTTTTTCAATTTTGAAATGTATTTTCTAGGCTTCTGTTTCACTTTTAGTTTTCTTAGATTAATTGCTGCATCACCTGTCACCTCTGTGTGACCTTGAACTAAATCATAGCAAAAACTCCCTGGCACAGGTTTCAATGATACAGCTTCTGGGAACAGCGTCTTTTCTTTGGCCAAAAGCTGTAGCATCACTCACAGTCTTCTCAACAAGCACAGTCATGTTTTGGGTTGGAATTTGGAGCCAAGTGGAAATGCTGAGTTGTCTGATGTATTTGTTCATTAACAAGAAAAACAGGCAAAGTATATTAAAAATGTGGTATTCCTTAGAACCACAACCCAAATATTTTTGCAGGGGATCTCTTTTCATGTCTTTTCAGCACATTTTGGCTTCTCAACTGAAGAACATGTGGAGCTATAAAGTCATTCAGCCAGGGACTTGGGGCTAAGATTACACTAATATTATTGAAAATGCTGTATGGAATAGGAGTATTAAGAAAGATACTGGGGGCAGCACTGTGGATTAGTGGGTAAAGCTGCCACCCGCAGTGTCGACATCCCATATGGGTGCCAGTTTGGGTCTTGGCTGCTCCACTTTTGATCCAGCTCTCTGCTATGGCCTGGGAAAGCAGTAGAAGATGGCTCAAGTCCTTGGGCCCCTGCACCTGCGAGGGAGACCTGGAGGAAGCCACTGGCTCCTGGCTTCGGATTGGTGCAGCTCCAGCCATGGTGGCCATCCAGGGAGTGAAACATCAGATGGAGGACCTCTCTCTCTCTTTCTCTACCTCTCTGTAACTCTGCCTTCCAAATAAATAGATACATAAATAAATAAATAAATAAATAAATCTTTTTTAAAGATGCTGTGAAAAGATGAAAACAAAAAGAAAGTAGGAAACTAAACAAATGCAAAAGAGATCTGAGCAGGTGACTGAGTTTAATGGGAATGGGGTCAATTTTAGGAGTTTTAAGGAAATAAAATTTGGGGAAGCATTGTGGAGCAGCAGGTTAAGTTACCATTTGGGATAATACCGGCATCCCATTTCTCAGTGCTACGCTGAGTACTGGCTGCTCCATTTCCAATCCAGCTTTCTGCTTATGTGCCTGAGGAGACAGCAGAAGATGCTCAAAGACTTGAGTCCCTGTCACCCACGTGGGAGACCTGGATGGAGTTCATGGTTCCTGGCTTCAGCCTGCTCCAGATCTGGCTGTTTGGGGGAGTAAATAGAAGATCTTTCTGTTTCTTCTTTCTGTGTCATGCTGCCTTTCAAATAAATAAATAAATATATAAATATTTTTAAGAGAAGAAATAAAAAGTTATTTTAACTGAAAGGCAGTCATTGTGGAGAAAACACTGACTGATGATCAGAGACCTGGTCCTCGTCCTGGCAGATTACTCAGCCTTTCTGTGCACCACTGTCCTCATCTGCTAAGTTGGAATGATAGTGGAAGAAATTCCTCACATGAGAAATTATATGTTGAAGTTATTGAGAAGTTCAATATCCTTTGCTAATAATGTAAATGTAACATTTTTAAAAGGTCTACTGATTTAGTTTCTCTGATTGGTGAGTAGACCTTTCTCCTCCATTCTTGCTTCTATTGGGGGTTAGCAGTGAGGCTGATTTGGGGGAGATGTTATAAGGGCTCTACTTGTAGCCAGTGGATATCCTACAGACAGGAAGAGAAAGTAAAAGAAAAAACACCTATTCCATTCTGATGGGTCATGGAAGAAGGTAGACAGGGCAGGAAAGACTGCCCCTCTGGGATTTGAAGAGGAGGCTATATTAGGGCAGGAAACCCATGCTTCCTATGTAAGGGCTGGTAAGGACATTGCCTCATAGGATACCCTGGCATCAACCTGAGGGCAACCATGTCAAAGTAAACTCAGAGGCACAACATCGTAATTATATGAAGTTTAACTTTGTTGAGCCTGGGCCAGGGCTCAAATGACTGAAATTTAGAGGCATTTGTAGCAGTAGCAGCAATTCCGAGAAGTCCAAGCCAGCCAGGGAGCAATGCTGCACTCAGCGCAAGCTGATGGATCACGTGGTGAGTCACAGTAGCCACAGGCTTCCTTCAGCCACCACCCACCCACTGAAGGCCCAGACACAGGACCAGTCAACTCTCTGCAGTCCTGGAAGCCCAGATGGCCACTCCCCAGGAGAGGCCGGCACACCAAAAATGCCTGCCATGTGGACATCTGGATCCAGCAACCCAGCGGCTGCCACGCAATCACATAAGCCACCACTGCCACTTTTCTTCCCAAGCGCTAGCTTCGGAGTGGTGGCCAAATATGGGAGAGAGAGCCTTTTCTAACTAAAGAAGTTGAGAGTAAATCCAAGGAGGCTCTTTAAACTATTTTATAAGACTAATTTTATCAGGTTGGTTTTTTTCCTTAGATTATAAAAAAATATTTTGTCACTAAGCAGGAACAATCAAACCAGAGACGGAAAACCCAAAATAAACTTAGAAGTATTAATAGTAATAATTTTGCAATAGAATCACAAATTTGTCCCCACTACACTTAGATATTTTGAAATTATTTAAAAATTTTTTAATTTTATTTACGGCTCTCTTTCAGTAAATGAAACTCTAAACAAAATTGTAAAAAATCTTAAAAACCTTGATTGTGGGTGAATCTCTGATATTGTCAGATGCTATTTATCCATCTCACACCTCTCAGCACCTTTGTATTTGCTCTTTCTTCTTCCAGGCAAACTTGCCTAGCTGGTTTTTCATTTGTCTCAGGACTTTATTTCAGAGCCATCTTCTAAGGAGCAGACATTGGGCAGAGAGGTTAAGCTGCTCTTAGAGGATACACACATCCCCTATCACATTTCAAATCCCAGCTCCATTTCCAATTGCAGTTTCTTGCTCCTGTGTGCCGTGCAGGGCAGAAGATGATGGCTCAAGTAGTTGGGTCCTTGCCAAACACATGGGTGATAGGAAGTAAATTCTTAACTTTTGGTTTCAGCCTGGCCCAGCCTCAGGTGTTACAGGCATCTGGAGAGTGAATCAGAAGATGGAGGATCTCTGTCTCTGTCTCTCTGCCTTTCAAATAAAATTTAAATAAATAAATAAATAATGCCATTTCCTCAAAATCTTTCATATCTCCATCTTTTTAAGTTTGTTTAGCACTTATAATCTGCCATAATTTACATTTTATTACTGATAATAAGGATAAGCAACATTAGAAATCTAACCAATAAATACCAAATATGAGTGATTTAACAAAAGAGGTGTTTTATTTCCTACTCACATTACAGTCTGGGGACAAGTGGAGGTATTCTGTCTCCTCTCTTATGTACACACAGAAAACCAGGTTTCTTCCATGTTGCAATGATGCCATCTTTCAACTGTGGCCTTCCTGATCTTCACGGAAGTGGGAAGAGGAGACAGGGAAGGGTTATCATATAATTGATTATCTTAGCCCAGGTATGACCCACATTAATTCTGCTCACATTGCATTGGGTAGAACTAGTCACATGGCCATTTAACAACAGACAGCCTGGCAAATATATGGATACACACACACACACACACACACAATGGTAAGGGCCAAAATATTACCTTCTGGGGTAGACAAATGAGCCGAGTGACAGATAACGGTCCATTTCAATTTCCCTGTGTGTGGGACATGTGACTTGCTTCTACTGGATATAATACGGTAAATGCCCCATATTTTTTTTTCTTTTTATTTATTTATTTATTTTTAACTTTTATTTAATGAATATAAATTTCCAAAGTACGACTTATGGATTACAATGGCTTCCTCCCATACCATCCCTCCCACCCACAACCCTCCCCTTTCCCACTCCCTCTCCCCTTCCATTCACATCAAGATTCATTTTCGATTATCTTAATATACAGAAGATTAGCTTAGTATACATTAAGTAAGGATTTCAACAGTTTGCTCCCACACAGAAACATAAAGTGAAAAATAATAGATGATTTTTTTTAAATGATGATGAAATCAGATCAGACCTATTGTCATGTTTAATCCCAGTGAGAGTCAAGTTGGGAATTGATAATTTCTTTTTTTTTTTTTACAGAGGATCAGTTTAGTATGCATTAAGTAAAGATTTCAACAGTTTGCACCCCCATAGAAACACAAAGTGAAATATATTGTTTGAGTACTCGTTATAGCATTAAATCTCAATGCACAGCACATTAAGGACAGAGATCCTACATGAGGAGTAAGTGCACAGTGACTCCTGTTGTTGACTTTACCAATTGACACTCCTGTCTATGGCATCAGTAATCTCCCTATGCTCCAGTCATGAGTTTCCAAGGCTATGGAAGCCCTCTGAGTTCTCCGACTCTTATCTTGTTTAGACAAGGTCATAGTCAAAGTGGAGGTTCTCTCCTCCCTTCAGAGAAAGGTACCTCCTTCTTTGAAGACCTGTTCTTTCCACTGGGATCTCACTCACAGAGATCTTTTGCCAGAGTGTCTTGGCTTTCCATGCCTGAAATACTCTCATGGTAAATGCCCCATATTTTAAATTTTCATTGTACCAGTATCCTACTTCAAGGCAACAATTTCGATTCTAGTCAGGGTCATTAATCGTGACTGCTACAATAAACAGCCCCTCATCTAGGTAGCTTAATTCTTCATGTGGTGCTCACATCACTTCCCCATCAGCTCTTCTTCGAGCAATGGCTCAGGGATGAAGACTCCTTCCATCTGCGATGACTGTTTCAGTACATCATCTTTATGGGTTCAAGTGAAAGTGAGAATGAGAGAAGTGACACTTGATTCTTAATCTTCACAACCAGAAGCAATATCCATCACTGCTGCTGAAATTCTATTTGCCAGAGATAGTCACATGGTTAGCCTAAACATTAAAGAATGTAAAAGATAATACGGATTTTGTAAGCATGGACATGTTGCCAGTTACATCTTGTTTATTATTTGACTTCTCCTTTCCTATTCCATTAGAATATAAGCTTCATATGGCCAGGGATTTTTTTTTAAGATTTTATTTATTTATTTGAAAGTCAGAGTTACACAGAGAGAGGAGAGGCAGAGAGGTCTTCCATCTGATGGTTCAGTCCCCAATTGGCCACAACCGCCAGAGCTGTGCCGATCCGAAGCCAGGAGCTAGGAGCTTCTTCCGGGTCTCCCACGTGGGTGCACGGGCCCAAGGACCTGGGCCATCTTCCACTGCTTTCCCAGGCCATACCAGAGAGCTGGATTGGAAGAGGAGCAGCCAGGACTTGAACCGGCACCCATATGGGATGCTGGCGCTTCAGGCCAGGGCTTTAACCCACTGTGCCACAGTGCCAGCCCAGGGATTTTTGTCTATTCTCTTTCTCTTTTGAATCTCCAATACTTAGAAGATTGCCTGTCTCATAGTAAGTGATTATTAAATATTTACTTAAAGACTATGTGAAAGAGAGATTCCAAAGATTCTTACTGTTGGTATTGACTGAGAAATAAGAAGACAATAAGAAAGGATTCTGAGTAACCAAAACAAGTATCACAAAATTTATGCACCAAATTCCATGTACATTACTCACTGAATCTCTTCCCTCCCACAAACCATTTTAGATAAAGTTCTAATAGCATATTTACTTGGTCTATCGATTCCAAAGCAGACCATAAGCAGGAACTTAAAACTGAGATTTTAAAAGATTAAGGAAAGAAAACATGGTAGGTGAGAGCTAAGAAAAAATGTGGGATTCTAAGGAAAATAATTTTTCTTAAAGTACAAGAAAAACCCCTAGTAGCCTGAGGCCTTTTGGTGTAGGGGCAAAAGCCACCTACCAAAAAATACCTACAAGCTTCTATAGGCATCACTGAATCATAGCATGATAAATACATCAGAGCTACCATGAAAATAATACACTAATTACGTTTAGTATGTTTATTTAGAAAGGCAGAAAAGTCATAACACATTTAGAAGTGTATTTTGATATTTAATGTATATCCTTTGGTCATGCCCTCAATTCCCCAGTTGTAACTATTTATTCATTCCCTTATGATGTTTGATAGATGAAATACTATAGGAACTGATGTTTCAAAGAAATACTGTGCTGAAATTAGTCATTTCTTTAATTGGAAGCTCCCACTCCCTGAATGCTACACTGATTAGGCCACATTCAGAGGATCAGGTTCAATTCGGGACAGTTCCAGATTTTGTGGGGACTGAAGATTACACAACTCAGGGCATTCTCTAAGAAAAAAAATACACATTACAAATACAAAATGAAGTACAAAAATATTTATTTAAAATTTAAAAATCACAGATTATATAATAAGAAGACATTAGCAATCCCAAGGGAAAAATCCCCACAATTTTATAAATTAATTAACAGCCTGATATAACCTCTATGATACTTTTTCCCTCCTATTTTGGAT
Source organism: Oryctolagus cuniculus (assembly GCF_964237555.1). Taxonomy (NCBI): domain Eukaryota; kingdom Metazoa; phylum Chordata; class Mammalia; order Lagomorpha; family Leporidae; genus Oryctolagus; species Oryctolagus cuniculus. The sequence goes on from NC_091434.1 coordinate 43,700,007, forward strand.
TTATACTGTTTGATTTTTCTTCATGAAAACAATTTTGTTACATCATATCCTATAGAGTTAACAAATATTTCACTCTTTCCTCTAGCAAAGTTGATCAAAATTTGTTATTATTGATATTGTGGAAGAATTTCCTTCTTGTCCATAATGCATTATTAGGAAAGTCAAATACAGTATAAGGATTGGTGTCATATTTGTGAATATCTATGAAATTTGTTTCACATTACATAACAGGATATGAGAGGATTTTCCACCTTCTAGTCTTGGATTCATATATTTCCAAACAACACCCTCTTCTCCCAAAAATCACAACCTCCAAACATTGCCTTACCCATATACTTCTGTGACAGGTCCTGAAGTATGCATTCATTTGGTGATATGATTTCTGGCCCTCTGTCTTTATGTCACAACACTGACTGGTCACTGTAAGCCTTCAAATAGTAATGCCCAAGAAACACCTAAACATATTCCACTTAGCTGACTCAACTTCCCCTTAGCCAGATCCCCAATATGCCCTCAACTACTCCAATTCTACCAGACATAGGGGGATACGTTACAGTGGATGTTAGAATGAAAAGAGACAGCAATGTTGTTTTAGTTCAGGCTACTGTAACAAAATGTTATGGACTGGGTATTATAAACAGTAGTTTATTTTTCACAATTCTGGAGGCTAAATATTAGAGCTCAGGGTGCTAGCATGGTCACAGTGCGAAGGGCCCTTTTTGGGTTAAAGATTGTCTTTTTTTTTTTTTTTTTTTTTTTTACCTTGTATCCTTATGAAGTAGAAAGAAGGCAAGAGAGCTCTCAGGTTATCCTCACGACTTAATTACCTGCCAAAGGCCCATCATCTAATACCATCACTCTGAAGGTTAACTTTCAATGTATTTCAAGATATTCAGCGATTTTGGGGAAGATTAACATTCAGGCCATTATAAATCTTTTGAGATAAAAAAATATCTTTTGAAACTTTTACAAAATCAGAAGACTACAGAAATATGATAAGCAGTTAAGGACCATGCAAAGATGTAGGAAAAGAGATAATTCAAGTGGGTCACAAGGTTTTCTTTAGAGCTGGGAGTTCTGCAAAAGTCAAAGAAGTATATAAAGAATCATTTTCTAAAGTTAGGCCTGTTTCACCATAGAATTGATCCTCTTGTGAAATACTGCAGTCTTTTTACAGGAATGGTACAGATAGAGGCTAGGTGAGACCCATCAGGGAATCCTGTGAGGGGAGACACATGTTGGATAAGGGGGCATGGGGAATGGGGAGTGCAGTAGGAAAGATATTTACATATCTTGGCAAATCTGGGGTTTTAGGATGACTTTGCCATTAGTTTTAAATCTTGACATGTATAAAGTTTTAAAGATCCAGCTGTTTTTAAAGCAGCAGTAGTGAGCCACTTTACCTCTATTCAGTTTTACATTTTTTACTTTAAAGATGGATTGCAAAGCGGTAATCAATACAGGAGACCAAGGGTTGCTGATTTGGGATCGCTGGATCTGAGTAAGCTGTATAAAGAGAGTAATAGCGTGGCATCCCCCGGGATCCCTATGCTTCCTGTAGGAATTGGAACCGGACCTTTAGGGGGAGGGGCTCCTTAGCTCTCTGGAGTCGCCTAACAATGATGGCTGGGATGACAGATCCAGAGGACTAAGCCGCTTCCTGACATGTGACAGAACACAGCTGAAGCCGACTTGGGGCAATACAAAGAGAGGTTTATTGGCTTCAGGCATAGAGTTCGCTGAAGACACATTTGCCTCCCCAAGTTCCTGGGCGACTCAGCCCTTCCCCTCAGCTTTTCTTCGTTTAGGTTTCATTGGCACTCACTGGTGGTCCCTATTATCATCACTCACAGCCTTCTGACTTCATTACCTTAGTTCAAGAGTTTGGTGTTTTTTTTTTTTTTTTTCCGACCTGATCTAACAAAAGCTCCAGGTCGAGTTCCTGAACCAGCGTGCCCATCCCGGAAGCCGTCACCGTGGTCTGGACTGTGAGGACCGGTGGGTCCTGAGGAGCGAGGCCCGGAGGTGTCTGCTCCCAGCACCACGAGGACCCACTGCCCCTGCCAGACCAGAAAACGGGGAGAGAAGGGTAATAGCATACGTACTCAAACACCCCCAAAGAATGTACGCCATTATTAGGGGGATGTGTCCTGGGGCTCGCTCCACCGGATCACACATTGTAAAATCGAGTAAAGCTCTCACATCTGGGTAAGACAACACGCAAAGGGGCGGGAATACCACCCTTGGATGTCAGCATTTCTACTTTTTCTCCAAAGTGGGAATGCGTCAGTGAGGATGCTATAAGGGCGAACGTATCAATACAGCGGTTTTTGGTTTTTATGTCCTGTTTAGGCAAAGCATCCCGGAACGCCTCAGTAATCCATTTTTTTTTTTCCACGTGACCACACCCTACGTAGGTGACACGGGTACCGTCTTGCCCTTGCACTTGGGGAAACGGAGGCACGACACTCCCTCTTCGGCATTTGGGTGGCATCTGGAAACAGTACTGCCTGCGTGACCTCCGAGGGTCTCCGCCATCCCCCGCGACGCCTCTAGGATTCCTCCTGCCCTTCGGCTTCCCTTCTGAGGGAGAGCAGCTCAGGCTCCGCCGCAGCCCCGGGACGCGTCCTCCGCCCAGCTGCGCCGCCCTGCTCTCCCGCACCTTCCTCAGGGGACGTCCCACGGGCCAAGGTCTGCTTGTCTCTCTCGTCCTCTCCCCACAGCGCTTCGCTTCCACTGGTCCCGACGGGCAAGCAGCCCCCAGCCAAGCGCCTCCAGGGTCGCCAGGGCAGATGCCGCCCCGGCGTCTAGCGGGAGGGGCGCGGCGCCGCTGGAGGTGAGCGGGCCGGGGCGCTGGGGCTGGGCGGGCGGCGGCGGCGGCGGCGGCGGGAGGGAGGCCGGCGGGGAGCGGCGAGAGGGACGCGACGCAGGCAGGCCGACGCGCTGCTCGCGGCCGACTCCTGGATTGCAAAGCGGCCGGCAGCCGGGCGCTGCGGGGCCGCGCCGCGCTCGGCCGCAAACCTCCCGGCGGCGCCCACTCGAGCGCGGGCGGCAGACATGGCTTCGCGCGTCCCCGCTGCCGCTGACTCGACAACCGCGACGGGTCGTGCCAGGGGCGCAGCGTAAGCCGGGGGTGGGCGGCGGCGCGGAGCCGCCTCAGAGCACCGAGTGCGTGGCGAGCGAGCAAGATGCCAGCACAAAGGCAAGCCGAGACCCAGCCCGCTGCGGAGGGCGGTGGGGAGAGCCGCTGAGGGGCGCTCCGGGCGCGCTCTGCTCGGGCGCCGCGTCTCTCCGGTCGCGGGGCCGGAGACAGCAGCGCAGGGCTCCTTGTGCTGTGTGGCAGCGGCCGCCGCAGCCAAGAGCTGCAGGCGACGCGCGGCGGCGCCCCCAGCCGCCTGCCTTCTCCGCGGCGTGCACGCACCAGCCGGAGAGCACCGGGGCTGCAGGTCCGGGCGACTGCGGGGGCGCCGTCCCGCCCCGCGGCCGGGGCCCCCAAGCCGCAGCCCGCCGTTGCCGCTGAGCCCAGGTGAGTTCGCGGCCGGAGCCCGGTCCCCGCGCCGCAGGTATCAGCCCCGGGAGGTGGCTTTGTTTTTCTCGCTCGCGCCCCGGCGCGGTCATTCATTTGACATTTCAGCTTCCGCTGCCCTGAGACGCGGATGCGAGCCCCGGACGTGCCTGGTGGTTGGGTTACCCGGGGAGCTGGGAACTGGGGATCTGTTTGAGCATCACTTGGGGGAGAAGAGGCTTCATCTTCTGTCGGCGTGGAATGTACCGTGAGCATCCTCTGCTGAAGCCTAGGGCCTGGAGGAAGCCGGGGCTGCAGATTTAGACGTAGACGTTCCGAGGACGTGGAACCGCAGAGGTCTGACTCTTTCATGTCTTGTCTTCTCCGTTCGCCGCTCTCGGCTGCTTTTCGTTGTGTATTACTATTCATTTGAGGAACATCTTTAGAGTTGGAAGTCTTTGGAGTCACTGCAGAGATTTCACAGAGTTACAGGGCCCGCTGGATGTTAAACTTCGAGAAGGAAGCCTCGGTGATTGTTAGGGAGGTGGACAGCAGGCAAACTTCGTGGGGGCATTTAGCCTTCCTGGATGTAATGGGAGCTTCCGCTGTGCTAGAGACGTGCAAACTCCCAGCTCCCCTGGTCAAAGTGTGAAACTTGTCTTTTACTGAATGGCATTCTAGAGTTTATCATTTAGAAGACAAATATCTCAGAGAAATTAGTATTTTATTAGACTGGTGAAATTTCGTGCATTTGTTTTAGACATATGATTTTGTTTTTACTATTTCTGTTAGTCCCTCACGAACTCATTTCTGTTGCCTAGAGAGAACTTCTCTCTCCCGCCCCCTCGCCCCCTCTCCACTCCCCAACAATGGCTGTATGTTCAGAGAGGTTATCCTTAAAATGACACTCTGATTAGCTATAAAGGAAGGCCAGTTATTAAGTGTGTCTTACTCTTTGACACACAAGAGTCCTACTCTGGATGGAGATATTATTTAGTGGTGTGAAAATCTGGAGCTGGCTAATCTGTTTGGTCATCGGAAGATTCCTGCAGGGATTGTTTATATAGTGTGGGAGACAGATGGCATCTCTAGCAGACAAGAGAAGCCAGGCATAAAGGGTCATTGTATTCTTCAGAAATCACCCACTTCACTACTGGGAGGTGGGACAAGGGTGGGGTGGAGGGTGGGAAAAACAAAATTTTTTCTCCCAATGGAGACATCCTGACCTTAACACCCAGCAACCTAACCCGTTAATTTTTTCTTCCTTTGAACATTTAAAAAGTCATCATTGAGCTATGTATTTTGATTATTACATTGGCACATTTTGGCCTCTGTTGTGGTTACGTGAAGCAGTTTAAGCGGTTATATTAACAAAAAGTCTTCGAACTTAAAATTGTTGTACTACTTCTAGGGGGAAAAACAGTTGTGCCTTCCTTAACTGTTGTATATAAATGGCTCCGTGGACTCATGGGGTCCCCTAGCTGGGAAGACTTTAGTGTTATCTGTGTTAGTTTGAATGCAGTTTCTTTCACCATCTAAATGGCAGTTGGTTCCCTGACCCCCCATGTTTGGCCCCTTACTCTCAGCACCTGTCTCCATGATGACTTCCCAATGTAACACATTTGCTTTACATCACCCCCATCACAGCCTTAGGCATCCATTAGTATGAATGTGGTGCCAGTGAAGAAATCAGTCATTCTGGACATTCAAGATAAGCCAACTGGAGTTTTCTGCTTCTACCACTGTTACAGATTTTTGTGTGCTGCAGATTGCAACTATTTATTTTTTTATTATTTATTTATTTATTTATTTTTTTGACAGGCAGAGTGGACAGTGAGAGAGAGAGACAGAGAGAAAGGTCTTCCTTTGCCGTTGGTTCACCCTCCAATGGCCGCCGCGACTGGTGCACTGTGGCCGGCGCACCACGCTGATCCGATGGCAGGAGCCAGGAGCCAGGTGCTTTTCCTGGTCTCCCATGGGGTGCAGGGCCCAAGCACCTGGGCCATCCTCCACTGCACTCCCTGGCCACAGCAGAGGGCTGGCCTGGAAGAGGGGCAACTGGGACAGAATCCGGCGCCCCGACCGGGACTAGAACCCGGTGTGCCGGCGCCGCTAGGTGGAGGATTAGCCTAGTGAGCCGCGGCGCCGGCCCCAGATTGCAACTAGATCACAAAATTGGTCTTCTCTCTTTATGAATATGATGAAAAATATTCCACTAAGTTCATGTTTACCAGCAACAGGACCACATTTAATAAAACCATGAGTGGGTCTGGTCCCCCTGAACAGGAAGTAAGCATTGGCTCTGTTTAACTCGAGCAGTGTGGTGTTGGGAGAAAAATACCTTTTCTTTCTTTCATCAAAGCCTTTTGCACCACTGATTCCAGCAAAAGACAAAGATACCAAGGTTGTGACATGTAGTTGAGGAAAAATGCTATGGTCTTTTCTTCTGGATGGTTATGTTTTGCAGGAGAGGTGGCTTTTGGGCTCAGGTCAGTTTTGATATGTGCCCTGGCATATACAAAATGATCTGACATACAAAATACTTTTTCAGTGTATGGTTAGTGTCTGTGTGTCCTCTCACTGGATGACCACCTCTGTTGCTGAAGTGTTCCTTGCAGAGAAGCCAGAGGTTCCTGGCCTGTGGCTAGTTGTGGGCCTGGCCTTTATCCACATTCTGGTGCATTGCTGCCTGCTTTCGGGGGGAAAAAAAATGGAACCACTTTGGCTTGGTGTGCTGGATAGGGAGTGGCAGCGTTGAGTGAAAACCTTTCCAGCTGTGTTATCAAAAGCCAGGCCTGGCCTGAAAGAGAGAGGACTGTCTTTGAAGTTCAGTTGCTCTAACAGAGGCAGAAGTTGCTTCATTACACGCATGTTCCCTGTAGTATCGGGATGTGAATGAGAAATTAGAAGGGTGATGACCTTCTGGTTTGCTTGTGATAGACTAGTTTATTATTGTTGAATTATATTAATTAACAAAGTGCTTCTATCACATTTAAAAGCATCCTGGTTTGACTCACAAACTCTAGTTATAGGGTCTATAGTTACAGTTACCCTAGATTTTAAGGAATCTTAACTGCTTTCACCATCACCCCTCTTCTGACACCTGATTTTGAGTCTTGCTTTATTTCAGGCTTTCACTTGTTAGATACAAAGACAAAAAAAAATAAGATAAATTTAAACCTGAAAAATGCATAAGGAAAAAAAAGAAATAGTGAAGAAGATAGGAGAATGAAATAATCATTTATCTGTTTATACATATAGGGAATAAGTTTTATTCTTAATTCATTGTCTATCATAGCTATGAGATTGTAATATTATTGTTTTCAATCACAATAAAATTATATCTACGATCAAGGTGTGTACAAATATGCCAGTACACACATTAACATATATGTTGAACAAATCTAGAATAATCTGAGAACATTTTTCCATCATATGGATATGTTTCATAGAAAAAAACCCAATAACTTGAGTCAGAGTTTGACTACAATGTACTCTAGTTTTCTTAGGCTAGTCTCAGTTTTTGCTTCTTGATCTGGTGTCTGTTCCAGTTAGAAATACATTTTATTCTTCAGAGTGTCCCTTTTGCACAAAAAATTACATAGTCATCCTACTTACAAAGGAGATACATACATTTCTTCTGATTCAGGCATGCTGACCAAGCTTTTGAGGATGTAAGTGGAGTGAATGCAGGAAAGGTGACACCCATAATTAATTGTAACACCTCTTGGCCAGCACTGAAAGTGAACTATTACAAACAAATTACAAACAGAACCCAGCATTGTGATTCTTTAGCAAAGGAACACAGTTGATGCCACACTTCGTATATCTTTGGAATAGAACCCAAACTCACCAACTCACCTGCATCATCTGAAATCCCTATGAGAATTTTCGTGCTGGGAACAGATACATCAGTCTCCTTACGTGTAAGCCTTCTCTATGAAAAGCTGAGATCCCAACCCAACACTGTAGACAAAAGAGTACAAGGGGGAAAAAGACCCTTCCTATTTTTCTCATGGCCCAGAGATCCTTGAAACTGAGAGATTATGAAGTCAAGTCTTCACAACAACTTGTGTTCTGGAATTGCAGTAAATATGTAAGAATAGTACCACACATTAGATCTTGAAAATTGCATTCATATCTGCAAGAGCCATGTAATCATCAATTCTGCAAAACCTTGTAAAAACTATTCTTCTGCATCACTGGAGTTGTCCCAATTTGTATTGGCCTTAGATTAATGGATAAGCACTGCCACTTAAGAAAGTCTAGTCATTGGGAATTTATGGCCTTCCTGATCTTTCACAGTTTAATTTCTTAACTTGACTCTCTGCACTCTGCCTCTCTAAACTTTAGATCATCTCCTGACTTTGTCTAATTTTAATACTCTTTTGTTGGTATAATTCTTTTGTTTAAAAAACTCTTGATGGCTTACTGTTTTCTGTTTAAGTCTGATATTAAGATCTATTGGCAGGTAGAAAGGACAAATCATGAAAGAATCATTCATTAATTCAACTATTATTTATTTAGCTCCCTCTATGAGTTAGTGTCTGATCTAGGTACTGGGGATATGCCACTATATAGAACAAAGGTATCTAACCTTATTTTTGGGCCAGGGGAGTTGGGGGTGGAAGATGATAAATCAAATAAATGGGTAAATTATATAACATGCTAGAAGGAGGTACATGCTTTGGAAGAAAGAGAAAGTAGACCAGTATACATGTAGTTGAGTAGTCTTGATGAAGAAAGAGACCTTAAGCAAATACTTAAAAGGAGCTAAGAGAAGTTTCTTATTTAGTTCCCTGAGGGTGAGATTTGCAGGCAGAGGAAATAACCAATGCTAAGGCCTTAAGATACGAATGTGTCTGAACGTGTTCAAAGATTGGCAAGAAGACTAACATGATAAAGTGTGTTGACCAGGAAGGTCAGAAAGGTAGTATGGGGTTGGTAGAACATCTAAGACCCTGAGATATGAGAGTAATTATGATTTCCACAGACATTCCATTTTCTTAGAAACACATTATACTATTATAGATTGTGCTACAAAAACTGCACTGGTCAGTGTATATGGCATATATTTCAGTAGTGGTTTACTTCATGTTGGTTAGTATACTTTCTATATCATTTTCTTATTTTTTGTTTGATGCTGTCATTAATTTGTATTCTATATCACAAAAATAATTCAATGTTTCAAAAGTTACTCATTGGCATGTAAAAATAATGAAGATAATAGTGCAAGTGCTATAATTCAGAATTCCATAAACAGACTTAGACTGAATCCCATTATAAATAGTAATTTGAATCTGTATGTGTAGAGACAAAGGAATCTGTGAGAGTTATAAGTTCAAAACAGTAGCTGAAACTGAAAAGTACAAATGGAATTGAGACAATAACTATCTCAAAACTGTTAATTTTTTATTGAGTTTGCCATTCATTTGTTTAATCTCCATTAGGAGTGAATCCCTAATCATTGCCTGTTACGAAGCTTTCTCCAATAGTGGCATAAAGCCATGAATGTTTTTGTGTCATTTTCGAACAAAGCACAGTGGCTTCTCTGTTACACTATTGAAGTTTCCTGGGATAAATACACAGTTTTCCTTTACAAAATTATTCTATTATATTGCCAAAGGAAGGTAAGAGACTGTAACTCTACTAATATCATTAAAGCGTCCTTGTAGCAAAAGTAAGTATGAGTCATATTATTGAAGAGACACTTGGAAAATTAGCTAGAAAGTTAAGGACAAACATTATCCTTAGAAACCAGAAGTTATTGACAAAATTCCTTTGTCAAATGACATGGTTGGCCGTTGCATATCAGTAGAGTAGAGTGTGGAGGAATGATTACTATCAAGTACATGCTAGCAGATATTTCATTTTATGGTTGGATTAAACCACCGATGTCATGCAGAGAATGAATCAGCTTTTGGCTTTTGTTCATGGAGGAGTACTTGGTGATGCTTTGTTCATTTATCACTGAAAACTCATGCTATAAGGGAACAGATTTTTCTTTTGGTTGACCATTATTTATGAGATTGGAAAAGTTGCCTAGGGGACAGGACTGACAAAGTAGTGGTTGGCTTCCTGAAGGAAAGAAGTTATACTTAGAAGACAACCTATGTGCTACCTAATTCACAGACAAGGGTGTGGTGCTTTCTGATCTTGAGGAATTGCTGAAAGAAAAAGTAAAAACTGAGGATGGAACCAAACTGTGGCCTCTGAGTATAGGTGAGTGCTATGTGACATGATGAGCAGTGAGTATAAATCTGCTTCTCCTCGCTGACGCATGCTGGCTGTGAAGGGGAAATGGGGGCTCATATGATATATTATTTATGGAGTATGATGCTTTTGAAGTGCAGAAAAATGTTTCTTACTGACACTGATTAGAAACTATTCTGTTATATCCAGTGACATATCTCAGTAAAGCACTTAACTCACAGTGAACCATGCACAACAAGGACAGAGTAGAAAGGGAGAATTGTTAGTGGATAAAGCAATATAATATACCACACTCTTATATTATGATTTTTTTCTCCTTAGTTAGAGGTCCACATTGACTATAAAAGGTTAAGGAATAATATGTTCAATAGTGGATTTTTCCTCAAATAATAAGCATATTGTCTCTCAGTGAATTACTAGAAGAATAAGAGCGCAAAGGAATAAGACTTGGACCCAGTTAATTTTGATGGGGAGAAGGTAAAAGTGTATGCTTGGTAAGTGCACATGCTTTGAGAACGTGTGGAGAACTATAGTGGGAGAAACCCCAGATTTTAGGATTTTGTAAAATAATAGGAAATGCCTGAGGTTCACTGTCGCTCCCCCTCTTCGTGGAGGAACGACACAGGACCCTGTGCTGTTCTTTTGTCTGCTCGGCCCTTCCCGGGTTTGCTGCTGGTTCTTCCCGGGTTGGCTACCGACCCTTCCACCTCCATGGAAGGGCGGTTCCCCCTGCCATTTTCCCCACTTCCGCGGGGGAGCGGCACACCGCCGGCCGGCTCTCTCGGGGGCTGCTCAGATGTTCCTCAGGTGTTCCCCTTAGATGTTCCTGGTGCATGCCGTCTCTCTCCTCCTTTATAGTCCTCTTCCACCAATCCCAACTCTGCTACCCACACGCCGAGTACGCTGCTCTCCTCCAATCAGGAGCAGCTCCTGCAGCTTGTCAAGTTGGTGAAAGGCAGCTGTGTAGAAGCTGTTTCCTCCTCTCCCAGCGCCATATTGTGGGAGAGCAGATGCATAGAATAAGTCTTAATTCCAGTAACTTAGTCTAGTCTGAGTTGCTCCCCATAGTTCACATGGAAGGAGGTGATGAAATTTGATAAGTGGACATGGCCTTTCTTATAGTTTTTCTTTAGGCTTTGCTTATTTCAGGTTTTTGGGATATCATATATTCTTATTGCCCTTGCCTGAGCCAAAAAACAAACAAACAAACAAACAAACAAGAGTGATCTGTAGGGGTCTTATAGTGATCTTCTATTCTTCCCCACAGGTCTTCCTCCCTTCTTGTCCCCTATCTTTTTCTGTTCCTCTCTTTCTTTGTCTTTCCTTTTTTTAAGTCATTGAGTTGGCATCTGTACGCTAGAAGTGACTTTATCACAGCTCATTTCCTATATCACCACGTCTAGGCTGAGTGTGTGTGCTATCCAGGGCAAGATGGAAAAGGGCCTCCAAGGAAGGGAAGTTCTTTTTTGGCTCAGGTAACCCGCTCTAAAACATATGATATCTAATTATAGCATGTATTTAATTTAAACCTCCATTCATCAATAAAGACACATATCCTTTTTTCCCCCTTTGGACTTTAATATAGATGGAATCATTCACTCTCTTTTGTCTAGTAACTCTTTTGTGGTGATGGCCATTGTTTAATGCTAGGATAGAGGTCATTCATGCATTTTTTTCACTGAGCATTGAGAGCCTTATATATGCCAGGCTGTGATGGGTATAAAAGAGGTTAATAATCAGCCATGGCTCTGCCTAGATTAAAAAAGAGAATTTAATGGGACACAGGCAGCAGAGATCAGAATAAACAAATACATTCATAATTGCAAAGCAAAGATGGCAAAAATGTTAAATGTGCTAAATCTTGTTGGTATATAGGTTACTTTATGTTAACTTCTGAACTGTATGAATTTCTGAACATATATTTGAAATATTTCATAAGTAGAAAATGAAAGGCTTGTTGGAAGTGTGGTAAGTGCTTTGTAGAAGAGGCTTTGGTAGAGAATGGGGTATAACAGGATTTTCTTAGATGGAGTAGTCAGGGAAAACTTGAAATATAATTCATCACTTGCCTATGTAAGACAGATGAGGATAATTCAGATATGTTTCAGAGAAAAGTCACAAAGTGATTGATGACAGAGTTAAAAATAAAACCTATGAGAACAGTCTCCAAGAACTGGGATGCTGAGCAGTAGAGGAATGCTTAACCTGATACAGTGATGAAGGCTGTCTTTTCCTTAGGTGTATGGGGACTTTTAACGCATCCGCATTCTCTTCCCTGTCTTCCATGACCAACAGAAGGCAAGACAAGATTCAGGTTAGAACTGTGTGTTAAAAGAAAATTGGAATTCTGTTCTTCAGTTGAGGAAAAACTGGAAAGAACTTGAGAGGAAAACCGGTGTGCCTATCTTGTAAAGAATTTATCAACTCCTCTGGTTCCAGTCCAACTTGCTGCTTATGCACATCCTAGAAGGCAGCAGATGAAGGCTTATCATGCTACCCACATGGGAGACCTGGATAGAGTTCATGGATCCTGGCTGCAGCCTGTCCCAGCCCTGGCTCTTGTGGGCATTTGGGAGTGACCCAGTGAATTGCAGTTCTACCCCCACCCCATTGCCCTGGCTTTCAAACAAATAGAAATAAATAAATAAACTATCTTTTCAGTGTTCTTAACAGGTGGTCCTCGAGTTCTTAGGAAATAGCTTCTGTGCTTCTCCACCTAGAATGGAGTGGTAGTAAGTGGAGCCTTCTGATTTGCTTTAACTAGGCAAGCCTTTCCATCCCACCAATATCCCAAACTCATCCTCACTCTCAGTACTTTTGGTTCAGGATACACCTCCTACCCAGAGTACCCATTAGTTCTATTTACTCTTTTTTTTTTTCTTTCTTTCTTTTTTTTTTAATTTTTGACAGACAGAGTGGACAGTGAGAGAGAGAGACAGAAAGAAAGGTCTTCCTATTGCCGTCGGTTCACCCTCCAATGGCCGCCACGGCCAGCGCGCTGCGGCCTGCGCACCGTGCTGATCTGATGGCAGGAGCCAGGTACTTATCCTGGTCTCCCATGGGGTGCAAGGCCTAAGGACTTGGGCCATCCTCCACTGCACTCCTGGGCCATAGCAGAGGGATGGCCTGGAAGAGGGGCAACTGGGACAGAATCCGGCACCCCGACCGGGACTAGAACCCGGTGTGCCGGTGCCACAAGGCGGAGGATTAGCCTATTGAGCTGAGGCGCTGGCAGTTCTGTTTATTCTTAAAAGTCCATATCTCCATGCCCTTCCACATACAACTTAAAAAGAGTGGTTTGCATAATTTCCCCGTGCAGATTATCCTAATGAGGAATATGGCATTCCTACCAGTCCAAATGAAGCTCAACTTGTCAACGATTGACAATTAAGGTAGGGGTAAAGTGACTATCCCAATCTCCAGGGAGGGGATGGGGAACTTGTTTAGTTGGGTGTCTTCCTTCTTAGGTGCTGTTATGTCACTCCTTTGGGAATCATTATTTTATAAACATTAAGTTCTTGATCTGCTGTTTTTAGATGATGCCCTAGTTACTTTGTTTCCTATTTGTCTTTTTGCCAACTAGATTATAAGTATGGAAACTTGGCAGATGCTTCTGTATAGTGTCCAGTATTGATCATGTAGAGAATATATAATAGTCATTGCCTAATGGCTGAAGGAACCACCTGTTACTCACAGACCATTATGACAGGCTATTTCTTGTATAAATCAGATAAAGTGGCACTAGATGCTAGAAGATGGACATTTTTGCATTTCAGATGGCAGAAAATCCAGTTTTAGGGTTCTAATTAATTCAAATAGTTCTCTTCACAGTAACCTTCTTCGTTTCTAAGTCTTCTAACTTCTTTGTATTCAAAGTGTTGTCCCTACACCACCAGCATAAGTGGCATTACCAGGGAACTTGTTAGAAATGCAAAATTTTAGATTCTGTACCAGAACTGTGGAATTAGAGTCTGATTGTTAACAAGACCCCCAAGTGTGTTGTATGCACAGTAAAGTTTGAGAAGCATTTTTTTTTTTTTTTGACAGGCAGAGTGGACAGTGAGAGAGAGAGACAGAGAGAAAGGTCTTCCTTTGCCTTTGGTTCACCCTCCAATGGCCGGCGCGCTGCGGCCGGCGCACCACGCCTATCCAAAAGCAGGAGCCAGGTGCTTTTCCTGGTCTCCCATGGGGTGCAGGGCCCAAGCACTTGGGCCATCCTCCACTGCACTCCCTGGCCACAGCAGAGAGCTGGCCTGGAAGAGGGGCAACCGGGACAGAATCCAGCGCCCCGACCGGGACTAGAACCCAATGTGCCAGCGCCACAAGGTGGAGGATTAGCCTAGTGAGCCGTGGCGCCGGCCTGAGAAGCATTGTTTTAACTCATCAGATCTCATAAATTATGGAGAACGTTTATCTTCAACAAATCATACATCTGGAAACTAAGGTCTCGTTGATCTGTGGATGAGATTCTCTGTGCTTTTCTTTTTTTAAAGATTTATTTATTTGAAAGTCAGTTTTTACACACACACAGAGAGAGAGAGAGAGGTCCATCTTCCATCTGCTGGTTCACTCCCCAATTGGTCTCAATGTCCGGAGCTGTGCTTATCCGAAGCCAGAAGCCAGGAGCTTCTTCAAGGTCTCTCACATGAGTGCAGGGGCCAAGGACTTGGGCCATCTTCTACTGCTTTCCCAGACCATTGCAGAGAGCTGGATCAGAAGTGTAGCAGCGGGGATTCAAACCAGCACCCATATAGGATGCTGGCACTGCAGGCAGCTGCTTTACTTGCTACACCACAGCGCTGGCCCCCTCTGTGCTTTTTGCTGTGTGCTTTGAGTTCTTCTGTTTCATGTAGGCACTTTTCTGTCCAGAAAATGCTTCTGCAGGACAGTGTTGGAATAATTCAGGTCTCTGATGATGTTTAGATGTTAGACATGATGGTGATTACAGGAAGATGAAGCAGTTGTTAAAGTGAGAAACTGGGAGAGGCTGGCAAAGGTAGAGGAACAAGGCTATGGAAGCTAAAAGCAAGCGATGGGGGAAAAGGTTTTCCCCTTATAATTAGATATAACTTTTAACTCCCTGGACTTGGACTCATTTTAAACTCGAACACCTGCAGAGCCAGCAGGTCCCAAATGAAACCAGTTGGACGTGTTGTGCATGAGAAACCTGTGGAGTGGGAAGGATGATGGAGAGACGTGTCATCAAAGGAGAAAAAAGTATCACCACTTGGGTTACCCCATTGTTACAACATGGAAGCTTGGGTCCAAAATGGCTGACTGTTCAGATTTTTCAGATGAGGCTAAAGAATGAAAGTTTGTATGTAAAATGTCTTTGAATGTAATTTGTTAGTAAGTAATTAAAATGTTTTCAGAATGGCTCATGCCAATCAAAACTCATATGCTGCCTGTATCTGATTTGTAACCCCTGTTCTGTGTCAACAGAACATACGAAATGGTGTCAAATGTCCGACTTTGTCAATGACAGGCACCAAACACAGGAAGAAGATTTTTGGTTCTGGTAGGGGCCTCCTTCCCTCCAAAAAAAGGCACCAAAAAAAAAAAAAAAAAAAAAAAAAAAAAAAAAAAAAAAGACCTGCATTTGCTTTAATGGTGTGACTTAAAATATGTAATTTCTGAAGAACTTCAATGGTATTTGAAGAAGTAGGCCTGAAAGAATGAAACTTAGCTCCTTAAAAGCAGACAGGGAAGTAAGCATGAGACTGAGGCAGGGGTGAATGAATGGATACA
This sequence comes from Oryctolagus cuniculus, assembly GCF_964237555.1. Taxonomy (NCBI): domain Eukaryota; kingdom Metazoa; phylum Chordata; class Mammalia; order Lagomorpha; family Leporidae; genus Oryctolagus; species Oryctolagus cuniculus. The sequence goes on from NC_091434.1 coordinate 43,715,473, forward strand.
GAAAGTACTTCACATCCGCAAGCTAGGATTGCATACTGCAGTGGGGCAGTCAGGACCAGGAGGGCAGACCACAGCTTCAGTCTTCTTGTGCTGGAAGAGAAATGTGACTGGAGCTAAAATTTGAGTTAATTTACCTTTAGCATCTGGTTGTTGAATTTAGGTGGTTGCACAACAGCAAAACAAACAACCTACTTAAGAGATGGGCCAAGGATCTCAACAGACATTTTTCAAAAGAGGAAATCCAAATGGCCAACAGGCACATGAAAAAATGTTCAAGATCACTAGCAATCAGGGAAATGCAAATCAAAACCACAATGAGGTTTCACCTCACCCGGGTGAGAATGGCTCACATTCAGAAATCTACCAACAACAGATGCTGGCGAGGATGTGGGGAAAAGGGACACTAACCCACTGTTGGTGGGAATGCAAACTGGTCAAGCCACTATGGAAGTCAGTCTGGAGATTCCTCAGAAACCTGAAGATAACCCTACCATTCAACCCAGCCATCCCACTCCTTGGAATTTACCCAAAGGAAATTAAACTGGCCAACAAAAAAGCGGTCTGCACCTTAATGTTTATTGCAGCTCAATTCACAATAGCTAAGACATGGAATCAACCTAAATGCCCATCAACAGTAGACTGGATAAGGAAATTATGGGATATGTACTCTATAGAATACTATACAGCAGTAAAAAACAATGAAATCTGGTCATTTGCAACAAGATGGAGGATCTGGAAAACATTATGCTGAGTGAATTAAGCCAGTCCCAAAGGGACAAATAACATATGTTCTCCCTGATCGGTGACAACTAACCGAGCACCAAAAAGGAAACCTGTTAAAGTGAAATGAACACTATGAGAAACGGTGACTTGATCAGCCCTTGCCCTGAATGTTGATGAACAACTTAATACGTTATCCCTCTTAGTATTTTTTGTCTGTTCTACTTAATACTACTGGTTTAATTCTGTAACTAATACACAGTTATTCTTAAGTGTTAAAACTTAACTGAAAAGTGATCACTGTTAAATAGAAGAGTGGGAATAAGAGAGGGAAGGGATGTACAATTTGGGACACGCTCAAGCTGACTTGCCCCAAAAGGTAGAGTTAGAAACATACCAGGGGATTCCAATTCAATCCCATCAAGGTGGCATGTACCAATGCCATCTCACTAGTCCAAGGGATCAATTTCTGTTCACAATTGATCATAATGATAGGACTAAGAGCCAAAGGGATCACATAAACAAGAATAGTGTCTGAAAATACTAACCTATAGAACAAAAAAGGGAGAGAACGATCCAACATGGGAAGCGGGATACACAGCAGACTCATAGAATGATGGATGTCTTAAACAGCACTCTGGTGTCAGAATCAGCCCTTAAGGCACACAGATCTGGCTGAAAAGCCCATGAGAGTATTTCAGGCATGGAAAGCCAAGACACTCTGGAAAAAAATAAATAAATAAACCTAAATGAAAGATCTCTGTGAGTGAGATCCCAGTGGAAAGAATGGGCCATCAAAGAAGGAGGTACCTTTCTCTGAAGGGAGGAGCGAACTTCCACTTTGACTATGACCTTGTCTAAATATGATAAGAGTCAGTGAACTCAAAGGCTTCCATGGCTTTGGCAACTCATGACTGGAACCTAGGGTGATTACTCATGCCATAAACAAGCGTGTCAAATTGTTAAGTCAACAACAGGGGTCACTGTGCACTTATTCCTCATGTAGGATCTCTGTCCTTAGTGTGCTGTACATTGTGATTTAATGCTATAACTAGTACTCAAACAGTATTTTTCACTTTGTGTTTCTATGTGGTTGCAAACTGTTGAAATCTTAATATATACTAAACTGATCTTCTGTATATAAGAGAAATGAAAATGAATCTTGATGTGAATGGAAGGGGAGAGGGAGCGGCAGAGGGGAGGGTTGCGGGTGGGAGGGAAGTTATGGGGGGGAAGCCCTTGTAAACCATAAGCTGTACTTTGGAAATTTATATTCATTAAATAAAAGTTAAAAAAAAAGAAAAAAAAAGAATTTAGGTGGTTGCTCATATATAATGTTTGCTGGATATTCAGTAAAAGTTTACTGTAAAATTAGCATTTTATGTATTTTGAGAGTGAAAACTAGGGGAAGGAATCAAAATTCCGTCTAAAGTCTTGCTTGCAATTTCATTTCTTGTTAAAGACCAAATTTCCTAAGGGTAAGACTGGGTTATTTTTATCTTTTTTTCTAAAACACCTAGCACAGTTGGGTCAATGAATATTTCTTGACCTGTACTGATTATAAGAGAGATTAATTTTTTTTCTAAATGGGGAGGTTCTTCTGCAGGTATTCACTTCTCCCCATTTTTTCTAAAGTAACGGATTTATTGAATATAATCCATTTACCATAAAATTCACTATTTTAAAGGATATGTTCGGTAGTTTTGAGTACATCCACAGAGTTGTACAACCATTGCTACTAATTCTGAAACCTTTCCACCACCCACAAAAGAAACCTCATACCCATTATCACTCTCCACTTCTGCTCTCAGTCTGTGTCAACTAATACTCTAATTTTTGTCTCCATAGATTTGCCTTTTCTGGACACTAAATGTAAATGAAATTATGTCATCTTTTGTTACTTGTATCTTTTACTTAGTATAATGTTTTCAAGGTTTGTGAATGATGTAGCATATATCACCACTTTCCGTTTTATGACCAAATAATATTTCACTGTATGACTAGCTCATTTTGTTTATCCATTCATCAGTTGGTGGACATTGGGATATTCTACTTTTTAACTATTGTGGATAATACCACTATCAATACTTGTGTGAATTATGTACTATCAATACTCGTGTGAATGTTTTTGTGTGAATATATATTTTCAGTTCTCTTGACTATATACCGAGGAGTGAAATTGCTGAGTCATGTGTTTTCAAATGATATCTATGAACTTGGAAAATATTCATCTGGTAAATATAGATTGTAGGAGTAAATATATCTCTAATAAGTTCTAGCTTATGATTGCCTACTTGCTTGGCTTCCTGCACTGGCATCAACAAAATGTATTACTTAAAATATTTGGAAATCATTTTGCTGAAGAGGGTTCATCCATTTTTTAAAAAGATTTATTTATTTTTATTTGAAAGGCAGAGTTACAGAGAGGCAGAGGCAGAGGTAGAGGCAGAGAAAGAGAGATGGAGAGAGGGAGAGAGAGGTCTTCTATCCGCTGGCTTACTCCCCAGGTGGCTGCAACAGCCAGAGCTGTGCTGATCTGAAGCCAGGAGCCAGGAGATTCTTCGTGGTCTCCCACATGAGTGCAGGGGCCCAAGGATTTGGGCCATCTTCTACTACCTTCCCAGGCCATAGCAGAGAGCTAGATTAGAAGTGTAGCAGCCAGGACTTGAACCGCCCCCATATGGGATGCTGGCACTGCAGGCAGCAGCTTTAACCATTACGCTACAGCGCTGGCCTCTCAGCCATCTTATTTCCTATATATTTGTAAGGTATTTTTTACTTTTAGATGATTCCAGCTAGATAGATTTATAAATCCAGTGGTTTGTTTGCATATCTACATTCATTTCCTTTTTTTATCTAATAAACTTTTCCAGCTTTATTGGGGTATAATATATAAATTTTATATATTTAAGATAAATAATTTGGGGTTTGATACATGTATCCATTTTGAAATGATAGCTACAGGCAAATTTGCTAAGGTATCTGAAATCTCACATATTTATTATTTCTTTTTTTGGTGATGAAAACACTTAAGATCTACCCTAGCTAATTTCAGGCATGTAGTACAGAATTGTTAACCTCAGGTAATGTGTTGTATATTTGATCTCCAGAATTTACTCATCTTCTAAAAATTAAATATTATACCCTTTGTCCAACATCTCTCCAATTCTCCTCTTCAAAACTTCTAATGGCCACTTTCCTACTGTGTACTGTGAATTTGATTATATTCCATATTTAAGTGATAGCATGCAATATTTGTCCTTCTGTGTCTGGCTTATTTCATTTGGTGTAATATCCTTCAGGTTCATCCAGGTTGTTCTAAATTGTAGCATTCTTTCTTTTTAAAGAGTGAATAATGTTTTATTTTGTGTGTGTGTATATATGAGGGGATTTTGAAAGTTCATGGGTAGTGAAATTAAAAGATAAAAATAAAAATATAGACTTTATGTCTCAACATAACCTTCATCAGCTTCAAAACAATTTTTAGGGGTGCAGATTATCCATTTAGTAGATGGTTCATCAGCCTGGTCCAGCCTCAGCCATTGTGGCCTTTTATGGAGTGAACTGGCAGATGTAAATCTGTTTCTCTCTGTTTTTCCCTCTTTCTCAGTAACTCTGCCTTTCAAATAAATAAAACAGTGTTAAAAAAAGAACTGAGGATCTCACATTAACCACATCAGTGCAAACTTTTTCATATTACTTACTGGAGAGAATGGGCACCCTGTCAAGATTTTTTTTAAAATAATAAAAAAAAGAAGGAACAAAAGAGTTTAAGGTGGATGCCTAATGGCTTCCCACCAAAACCCTCACAAAATTGTCCTTTTATCAATGAGAATGAGCAATGTTGTGGTGGAGAAAGATTTCCTGGTAAAGCTTTCCTGGACTTTTTTCCTAAGTGTTTGGCTAATTGACACCCTCCTTCCTGCCAATTCTCTAAATAAGCACATGTAATTGTTCTTTGGCTCACCAGAAAGTACACGTGCAAAATGGCTTAAACATTCCAAAAAACCGTTTTCCCAACCTGTGCTCTTGAGCAGTTTGCTTTTCCTTTTATTCCTCCGTTTCTACCTCTTGGTAGTCATTGTTTGGATTGTGCATTGCCTTCAGTATTATACTGGTAAAGCCACGTTTCATCTCCTGTTCCAATTCGTTCAAGAAATGCTGTAGAATTTGACTCCACTTATTTAAAATTTCCATTGAAAGCTATATTGTTTGCAGCCGATTTGACACAACCATTTTGGCACCCATGGAGGATAAAGTTTGCTTGAGCTTAACTTTTCAATCAGAATTATATAAGGTGAGACAGTTGAGATGTTGATGGAGTTGGCTATTGTTTCTACTGTGAATCTTTGGTCCTCTTCAATTAGAGCATGAACAAGATTACTTTTTTTCTTGCAAACTGATGTGGGTGAACCAGAGGGCTCCTCCACCCACTGGTTCACTCCCCAGATGCTGCAATGGCCAGGGCTGACCCAGACTGAAGCCAGGATGCAGGAGCTTTATCTGGGTCCCCCACATGTGTTCAGGGGCCCACACACTTGGGCTATCTTCTGCTGCTTTGCCCAGGCCATGAGAAGGGAGCTGGATGGGAAGTAGAGCAGCTGGGACATGGACTGGTACCCATATGGGAAGCTGGCATTGCAGGTAGCAGCCTAACCTGGTATGGCATAATGCTAGCTCCACATGCTTCATCTTCAGCATCATCTCACTTCTTCTTGAAATGAATTATTCATTTCTAAAGCTCTCATTTCATTGGGATACTCTCTACATAAAGTTTCTCTAAAGTATCAAAGATTTTACCATTTTTCCACCCAAGCTTCACATCAATTTGATGTTTGTTGTTGCTTCAATTTTCATAGAATTTGTGTTACTTTTGAGGGATTGTTCTCAAACTAATATTTTATCTCTTTGATATCTCAAATTAGACCCTTTCCAGGCATGTTAGACGTTAGTACAAGTTTATATTGGTGCAAAAACTTTTTGAAATCTATGAATAATTGTTTTATGTTATACGTTCCTATCACCTTCTTGAACATCTCTCATATGTTTGTTTTGCAACGAAATAAGTTCTTTTCCACAAGCATTTTAAAGTACTCTCATATATGTATATTTGGAGAGTATGTGTGTGTAATGTTTTCCTTTTTCATATATCTACTGATGGAAGCTTAGATAGTTTTCATACCTTCAGAGTTACACAGACAGAGGAGAGGCAGAGAGAGAGAGAGAGAGAGAGAGAGAGAGAGAGAGAGAGAGAGATCTTCCATCCATTGGTTCACTCCCCAGTTGGCCACAATGGCCAGAGCTGTGCCAATCCGAAGCCAGGAGCCAGGAGCTTCTTCCAGAGCTTCCACAAGGTTGCAAAGGCTCAAGGACCTGGGCCATCTTCTACTGCTTTCCCAGGCCATAGCAGAGAGCTGGATTGGAAGTGGAGCTGCTGGGACTTTAACCAGTGCCCTATGGGATGCCGGCATTGCAGGCAGTGGCTTTACCCACTACTTCACAGTGCCGGCCCCGAGAGAGAAATCTTCCATCTGCTAGTATACTCCCCAAATGACTGCAAAGGCTGGAGTTGGACCAGGCTGAAGCCAGGATCCAGGAGTTTCATCCGGTTCCCTACATGGTTGGCCAGGGCGCAAGATCCTATGCTGTTGTCTGATGCTTTCCCAGGTACACTAGCAGGGAGCTGGTCCAGAAGCAGAGAAGCTGGGACTTGAAATCCCATATGGGATGCTGATAGTTTAGGCAGTGGCCCAACCCACTGTACGACAACATTGGCCTCTCCCTTGTCTTTTTGGCAATAGTTGTTCTGATAGATGAGAAGTGATATCTCATAGTGGTTTTGATTTGCATTTCCCTGATGATTAGTGATGCTGGGTATTTTACCACTTGTTAGACATATACCCTGTGTCTTATTTTGAGAAATATGTATTCTTATCCTTTGCTCAATTTAAAAATTGGATTATTTGAATTTTTTTGCAATTGAATAATTCTTTCTATATTTTGGATGTTGACTTTCTCAGATATGCGGTTTGCAGATATTTTCTCCCATTCCATAGGTTGTCTTTTTACTCTGTTTATTGTTTTCTTATGCTGTGCAGAAGTTTTAGTTTGATGCAATTCCATTTGTCTTTTTTTTTTTTCTTATGTTGTCTGGGCTTTTGGTGTTATATCCAAAATATTATTTTCTAGGTCAATGTCAAGAAGCTTTTTCCTTATTTTCTTCTGGTAATTTTATAGTTTCAGGTCTTGTATTAAAAGATTGTTTTTGTGTGTGTTCTTCAAGTTTTTCTTTAAATTTATTTGAAAGGGAGGGAGGGAAGGAGATATAAAGAGAGAGAGAGAGAGAGAGAAGAAGAGAGAGAGGGAGGGAGGGAGGGAGAGAGGGGGAGAGGCAGAGAGAGAAAGGCCAAGGGTGGGCCAAGTCAAGTTAAGACCTTAGAACTCTTAGAACTCAGTTCCTGTCTTCTGTATGGTTGGCAGGGACCCAACTACTTGGGGCTTTACTTTCTGCCTCCTAGGTGCACATTAACAGGAAGCTGGCCTGGAGATCAGAGCCAGGACTCCAACTCAGGCGTTCTAATATGCAATGCAGGTAGATATACCAAGTTGTGGCCTAATCCGTTTCCCAAATGCCCACCCTACATTTGATATTTAATTCATTTTGAGTTGATTTCTTATATGGTGTGAGGTAAGGGTTCAGTTCTGTTCTGTATATGAGTATTGAGTTTTCCAAACACTATTTATTGAAGAGACCTTCCTTTCTTCATTTTGTGGGTACTCTTGGCATCTTTTTCAAAGATCAGATGACTGTAAGTGTGTAGGTCTATTTCTGGACTTTCTATTCTGTTCCACTGGTTTATATGTCTTTTTATGCTGGTCCCTTCTGTTTTGATTACTGTGGTTTTGTAATGTGTTTTGAATTGAGGAAGTGTACACCTTCAGTTTCATTCTTTTTGTTCAAGATTTCTTTGATTATTTAGGATCTCCTGTGGTTTCATGTGAATTTTAGGATTATTTTTCTATTCTTTAGAGAATGTCATTGGGATTTTGATAGAAGATATTGTATTTGTAAATCACCATTTAATATTAAAAATTTAACAGTATTCTTTCAATCTATGGTCATGGATGTATTTCAGATAATCTGTGTAATCTTTAATTTTGTTTATTAATGTCATAATTTTTCATAATTTTTCACTTTCTTGGTTAAATTTATTCCAACGTGTCTTATTTTTTTCCCTGTTGTAAGTGAGATTGTTTTCTTGTTTCTTTTCAATTAGTTTGTTATATGTATAGAGAAATACCACTTTGTAAATGTTGATTTTATATCCTGCAACTTTACTGAATTTATTATTTCTCATAGTTTCTTTTTCAATCTTTAGGATTTTCTACATATATGATCCTATCATCCACAAACAGATAATTTTACTTCTTCATTTCAATGCCTTTTCTTTTTCTTGTCTAATTGCTCTCTTTTGCCAGACTTTTGTTTGCCACAGCTGGTATTGCTGCCTTAGGCATCTGCAGTGTTAAACAATTGAAGCTGACAAAAGCTGTGGGGATAGGATTTTCCCTCTGAGTAGACATTGGGTCAGTTCTGATAAAGAGAAATTCTGAGAGTGGGGCATTTCCAGATACCCGCCAAGTCAAATAGTGACATTTCTCTGGGATAAGGCCTTTTGGAGGATCTTCAGACCTATTTTGCCTCCTCCAGTGGCTTGTTAGAGTTCTTTCATAGTTACCATGGCTGCAAGGATCCTGGTTTTCATGATGCTGTGGAGAGAGTGATGGAAGTAGGATGAATTTAAAAGTCACAAAGTTCACTGTTCATACTATGACATAACCATTTTTTTCAAATAGATCTTCCTTGTAATGTTGTACATCTGTTAATTTCCAGAGTTATGAAAAAGTTGATTTTGACAGTTTTTACCAGCATTCTGGCTTTTCTGAAAGTCCTTAGTCATTCTAGAAGTGTTTTCTCAACCTATTGAATTTTAAAATTGCTTGCCACTCTTAATGATGTTATAATTAATTTTTTTCAGTTTTCTTTTTTTAAGAAAAGATTTTAATACATATTTTTTATTAGCACCAATTTCATCTTTGTCATCCTTGTTTTTTTCACCCCTCCTATGGGTATATACTTTTTTTTACCCCAAGTCTGTGTGAAAATTAAGAAAAAGTTGATTGTGGTAAAAATACATGCTTTAATCATTTGTATCTTCTGCAACCAAATAATATAAACTGGGTGGCCAAAACAACAAATACTTATTTTTCATAGTTCTGGGGGCTGCAAGTCCAAGGTTATGATGCCAGCAAAGGTTGGCTTCTTGGTGAGAGCCTTCTTCCTGGTTCATAGACAATTGTTTTCTTGCTATGTCCTCACATGCTGGTAAAGGAGCTGGCTAGCTCTCTGGCCTCTTCGTGTAAGGGTGCTAATCTTATTCATCAGGATGGAGCCTCATGACCTAGTTTCCTCCAAATATCATCACATTGGGTTTAGGATTTCAATGTATGAATTTTAGGGAGACACAAACATTCAGTCAATTTTAATACACCAAATTTTCCTTCTTGTTTACTTTTAAGTATATAATTCAGTAATGTTAGGTACATTCATTGTTGTTCAGCCAATCTCTAAAACCTTTTTCATCTAATGGAACTGAAATTGCACCCATTAAGTAAAACTCTCAATTTATCTCTTTCCCTAGTTCTTGAAAATCACCATTTTACTTTCTTTCTCTATAAATTTGACTATTCTAGGTAGTTTATATGAGTGGAATTGTGCAGTGTTTGTCCTTTTGTGACTGGCTTATTTTATTTAGAATAGTATCCTCAAGGTTTATCCATGTTGTAGCATGTGTCAGTTTCCTAAGATCGAATGTTACTTTATTTATATTTGTATTTATATTTATAATATAAATATTATATTTTTATGCAAAATCTTGTTTGTTTTTTCTTTTATGTATACTTGGGTTGCTTTCATATTTTAGCTATTATGCATAGCAGCTATCTCTTTTGAGACACTGTTTTCAAGTCTTTTGGGTATATAGTTTCTTTTTTTCCTTTTTTGGTGTGGAGGTATCTACAGAGAGATATCCAACTTCATGATTTTTAAAGTAGGATAGTAAACTTAATGATTTTTCTCAAATTTTTCTATTTAATAAATTTCCTTATAGAAAGTAGTTGTTGTTTTTTCGTTGTTCCAGACATTAGAGATTAATTCACTGCTCTCTTTTTTTTTTTAACTTTTATTTAATGAATATAAATTTCCAAAGTACAGCTTATGGATTACAATGGCTCCCCCCCCCCCATAATTTCCCTCCCACCCGCAACCCTCCCCCCCCACTCCCTCTCCCTTTCCATCCACATCAAGATTCATTTTCTATTCTCTTTATATACAGAAGATCAGTTTAGCATATATTAAGTAAAGATTTCAACAGTTTGCTCCCACATAGAAGCACAAAGTGAACAATACTGTTTGAGTACTAGTTATAGCATTAAATCACACTGTACAGCACATTAAGGACAGAGATCCTACATGAGGAGTAAGTGCACAGTGACTCCTGTTGTTGACTTAACAAATTGACACTCTTGTTTATAGCATCAGTAATCACCCTAGGCTCTTGTCAGGAGTTGCCAAGGCTATGGAAGCTTTTGAGTTCGCAGACATTGATCTTATTTAGACAAGGTCGTAGTCAGAGTGGAAGTTCTCTCCTCCCTTCAGAGAAAGGTACCTCCTTCTTTGATGACCTGTTCTTTCCACTGGGATCTCACTCGTGGAGATCTTTCATTTAGGTCTTTTTTTTTTTTTTTTTTTGCCAGAGTGTCTTGGCTTTCCATGCCTGAAATACTCTCTTGTTTTTAAAGTTTATTAAAAGTAAAACATTTAAATGACATGAAGCTATGTCAGGGATTAGTGAATGAGTAAATTACAAAATTAAGTGTAATCTGACTGATGATTCCTAGGTGAATCTTTCAATTACTTGTTTTATTATTTTTCTAAATAAAAATAAGAGCACAGGGAAAAGGATTATTGTTGTTATTTTGAATAAGCAACTAACCCAGCATTTCATCATGAGTTTCATTGATGTTCCGACATGTGAATGGAAATCAAGTCAGTGCTGTTGAATTTCTTTTAATATAAGAATGAAATTAATCTAGAAACAGATTTTATAAGGTAACCTACTACTGACATATTTATTGTACATGGTAAATCTGTATGTTTTGCTAAAGAACATAATTAGTTCCAGGATTTCTTTGTGAAAGTGACCCATATCGTTTTTTGATAATTAATCCTACTCTAACAACTGGATACAGAAATATCTTATTACTGCATTTCCCATCCACTTTTATTAGTTAAATGGGTACTATAGGTGTGTGATACGCTAAGCTCTTCAGTTTGTCTCAGGTGACAGATTAGCCTGCCAGTCCCCTGGTATACAAAGGGTCACTAGTTTATGACCCCTTTTAATTAGCACTTTCTGGGACCGACATTTCGGCATAGTGTATAAAGCCGCCATCTGCTATACCCACATCCTATATGGCTGCTGGTTTGAGTTGTGGCTGCTCCACTTCTGATCCAGCTCTCTGCTAATAGACCTGGGAGAGCACAGGAAGATGGCGTAAGTGTTTGGATCCCTGTATCCACATGGGAGACCTGGAAAAAGCTCCTGGCTCCTGGCTCCTGGCTTCTGTTTGGCCCAGCCCTGGCTGTGGCGGCCATTTGGGGAGTGACCCAGTGAATGGAAGATTTCTCTCTCTCACTGCCCCTGCCTCTGCCTCTCCCTGCCTCTGCCTCTCCCCCTCTGCCTTTCAAATAAATAAATAAATAAATCTTTAAAAAATTTAGCAGTTTCTACTGTCTTGTTATGAAGCATTCAACAGCTAACTAGTGCCTCATATTTATATACATGTAACGTTAGCATCCCACTTCTGGTACTGGTTTCTGTGATTGTTTGGGTATGACCTAAGCTTCTGTAATAGACACTGCACCAAAACACTGTGGCCCAGTGAAGATAGAAGCTTATTTTTGTCTTATGTTCTGTTTCTGTTTAAGGCAAACAGGTGGTTCAGGAAGGACAGATTCTTTGAGTGATGCTCATTTCTTTTATTTGATCGCTCTTGGATCTTCTGTTGTGCTGTCATCCTCTGCATGGTTGAAGTTGCCTCAGTTCCAGATGTTTGTGTTCCAGCCTGTGGGAAGCACATGACACAGAAATCACACGTGACAATTCCACTCGTGGTCCATTGGTTAGAGCTTTATCTTGACCACTTCTAAACTCAATAGGAGATTGGTAGATATAGTCTCTCAGTGGACAACCATGGACCATGGGAGCAGCTAAAACTGCTACTAGGAAAAAAGGAAAAATGAGATTTTGGGCAACACCTGGTAATCTGCCACAGTTGCTTAACTTCTCTGAATCTTGGTTTCTTAATTGCTAAAATGTGAGAATAATTGCATCTACTTCAGTGTGTTGTCTTGAGGGTTAGGAAAGGTAATACTGTTTACAGTTTCTGATACATAACATATATCAAATGTTAACTCAGGAGATAATTTTTTTCTAATGATAAGAGTATATCTTTATTTTTTCATTTTAGTGTTAAAGAATTCATAATCAGTGTTTATTTGACTTCAGGAAAATTATACTATTTAAAGCAATAAAACTTAAACACATAGAAACTATACTAGAGACCCTTAACACCTAGAGTGGCTTTTTTGGTTTGCTTTAAACTATTTTTAAATAGTATTATTAATGGTATTACCTTTCACACTGTTTCTTAGAATGGTTTTATGCAGATAAAATATAAGTAGGTTTTGAGGTAAGTAGTCCATTAGAGTAAATTTAATTTCACTTTCAAAAATCTTAGTTTTTTTCTTTTAAAATGGGTCATCGCTAGAAGCAGTTCATTTATTTATATGGCAAGATATTCTTAGCATATGATTTGCTGCACAAGAGAAAATTGTAAAATGCCTCTGTAATGTGTGAAGTTATTTTCTGGCCTTTGGCTCAGGGAAGTAAATAGAAAGCCTCTAACTAAAAGATGAAAAATGATCAAATAACACACAAGTAGAGAGAATTTACGTTTTAAATGATCTGGGTTGAATTGTCATTGATAAAGAAACATTTAACTTCATGACAAAGCTTTCTTTAATTTTTTATAGACAATTATTTTTGAACAAATTATTTTGTGTTTTGGTTTTGTTACACATTAATATCAACCTATCAGTTGTTAAGGATCATTCATTTCATATTTTGAAAGCAGTTCTTGGTAGACTAAGTTCTTTGTCAAGAATGATGAAAAATGACTATGTAGATATCAAGGCTTTTCATTAGCTTTGTGAAATTATATGTTTATATTTTAAAATCAGAGTATAAATCCATTGGAAATGTGTTTAAAGATGAGGAAGCTGACCTTTAAATCTCTGTTCATTAACCCCCTGCTTTCTTTAATGAGGATATAAAAAATAAAGCAAAATGAAGAACATGTTAAATTTAAAATCTTTTTTAAATTTAGCATCTTGAAAGCATGTTCATTTGTTGCATAAGAATCCTTCTTTGGTTTGCTATTTTTTGGGCAAAATGCTGAGAGAATATGGGTACCATCTGCTTTGTCATCAACAATTTTAGATTAAATCTGCCAAATTTAGATTGAGTTCTCACTGATTTAACCTGCAGCTTTTGGTACTTGTTTTCTTGATTTCTGGAACAGCTTCTGGCTTATTTTGTGGCTGAGCTGAAGATGCTCTTTAAGTTTAATGAAACAGGGACTGGGCTACTGCAGCCACCAGCCTTGTGATCAGTTATGTTGGATTTCATTGTGAACATAGTGGACATCACTGGACTAAACAGAGTTTTGAAAATTACCCAATGCTTTCTCTGTTTAATTAGCACATTATTATCTAGGCTCTGTTTATGTCTGTGAAGAAGGAGTTGGAATGCTTATCTCAAAAAAAAAAAAAAAAAAAAAAACCACAAAAACAGAAATTACCACTCAGCTTTCATTATGTTGTTTACTAGGCTATACTGCTCATTAAACTTTTACTTGATACTCTATTTTAAAAATTTTTATTACTGTCTATATAAGTATGAAATACTTAATGATTCACTTAGAGATAATTATATTTACTATCAAACCTCAAGTATAAGTTAATATTGCAAAGATCTATAGTAGGAGGCCTGAAGTTGAAGAACATATGGAAAAATTAAGAGAGAATAAGGAAAAATATTAATGAATCCTTAAAGTTTTTTCTTTCTCCAGCTTTTTAAAAAATATTTATTTATTTATTTATTTTAAAGAGTTAAAGAGAGAGAGAGAGAGAGGATGGAGAGAGAGATCTTCCACCTTCTGGTCTGCTCCCCAAATGGCTGTATCCACCCGAGCTGGTCTGATCTGAAGCCAGGTGCCAGCAGCTTTTTGTAGGTCTCCCGTGTGGGTGCAGGGGCCCAAGCACGTGGGCCATCTGCTTTCTCAGGCCATTAGCAGGGAGCTGGATTGGAAGTGGAGAAGCCGAAACTCAAATGGGTGCCTATTTGGGATGCAGGCAATGCAGGCTACGGCATTACCTGCTATACCATGGCACCAGCCTCTATCTAGTCTTTAATTTTGAAAAATTGCTAAATGTTGGAATAAAAGGAAAACATATATAATCGTAATACTTTTCATCTAGATCAATTGTTAATATTCTATAATATGTTATTTTGTATATACATTTTTTCTGAACCTTTTAAAATAATTTGTAGATACTATTAAACATTACCCATAAATACTTGAATACTTCCTAAGAATAAAGACATTTCCTACCACTCCTAAGATTATTATTATTTTATTAATTTGAAAGGTAGAGTGACAAAAAGGGAGGGAGGAAGGGGGACAGAGAGAGACAGGTAGGGATCTTCCATCTGCTGGTTCACCCTGCAAATGTCTGAACAGCCAGGGCAGGGGTAGGCTAAAGTCAGGAGCTTGTAACTTCATCCTGATCTCCTGTATGGGTGTCAGGGACCTGGGTACCTGGGCTATGTTTGGCTGTTTTCCCAGAAGCATTTACAGGGAGCTGTATGGGAAGCAGGGCAGGTAGGATTTGAATTGGTGCTCTGATAAGAGTTACCAGCTTCTCCATGTTGTCCCCCCTGAGATTATTATTGTTGCTGAACTTTAACCTAATTAACCTCAATTCAATAATATCTCATGTATATTTTATTTCGAAGTTATCCCACAACTTTTGTTTATTTTGACTTAGGATGCAATAGCATTTTACACATTGCATTTGACTGTCATGTGTCTTCTTTTTAATCTAGAAAAAGTCCCCTGTATTTTGTTTTGTTTTGTTTTATGATGACTAATTTGGAGAGTTTAGGCCAGTTGAGGCATGTTCTGTATTCTGGCTTTGTCTGCCTGCTTCTCAAGTTTTAGGTTGGGGTAAGCATTTTTGGCAAGAAGACATCTGAGGTGATGGCCACTTACTCCATCTCATTGGGAAGCATGTGATGTCTGAGCAGCCTGGTGTGGGTGATTGTGGAGGGATCACTTGGTTTAGTGGTGACCACTGTAGCATTCCCACATGCAAGTACGTTTGTCCTTTTCTGGTTAGTTTCTGTGGGACAATGCTTGTGATCATGCAGATGCCCTGTAACCCACTCTTTTTTTCCGAGGTACTTTTAGCATGCGTAGATAATTCTTACCTGAATTAATTACATTGGAGATTGTGAAGGGATTATTTTCTAATTCTGTCATTTATTTTTCATTTAATAGATGACATCTGCAAGAACTTTCCTTGCATCCCTCCACTTGCCTTTAATATAGATTAATTGGTTTTTAAACCTGCTATAATTCATTATCAATATTATAGATGCACAGATTGTTTATGTGTAGTTAGTAGGTGCCTTTTAAAGCCAGCTTCTGTGTTCATTACACATGACTCTTGTAGCCTTTGAATGCTTCCTTATTTGGGAAAGAACATTTTTATTTGAATAAAATAAAGTTACAGTATCTTAAAAAATTGTTTTTTGATTGATTTGAGAGAGAGAGAGAGAGAGAGGAAGAAAAATAGGGAAATCAGGAGGGGAAAAATGGGATCAGCCTGAAGCTAGGAGGCAGGAATGCAATCTAGGTCTTTAAGTGGGTGGCAGGACCCTGAATACTTGATCCATCTCTGCTGCCTCCTAGAGTCTGCATTAGCGGAAGTTGGACTCAGGAACCGGAGCTGGGCATTGAACCTAGATACTCTGATATGGGTTGCAGAAGTCTTAACTGGCATCTTAACAGCTAGACTAAATACTCACCTCTATTTTATAAAAGTAAATAAAGGTAGTTTAGGCATTTTACACAATTAATTTCCTCTATCATTTTAATGGGATATTCTCATTTCCTATAGTTTTAGTGATGAGTATATAGCTTTGATATATTGAAGATGATCAGCATTTCTGGGACCAGTTTTGGGTGTGGTTCTTGAAGCTGGTCCTTTTCTGATTTGTGATCCAGAATAAAAGCTCCAGCATACTGCCTCCTGAGACCCTCCGTGATCCCGGAGAGACAAATAACATAGAAGCTTAAGATGGAAACAGATCTTTGGGGCAGTGCTCACGTGCACTTCTTCCTTGTCCTTCCAATTTATCTGCTTGTTGGAAATACATTTTATTGGTGCTCATTTTCAATTACCTACCCCACATTTTAGTTGGAAAAACCTCAGTAGCTTCTCTATATCCACTTCTCCTCCTTTTTATATTTCTGCCTTTCTCTAAGTATTAACCACTGAAGTTGCCATTGAAAACAGTTTAAATAAAAAACTCATACAGGTAAAGTATCATTACATTTTAAGGAGTGAAGTCTTATCAGAAATAGATGCGGTTAAGTATACTGCATTAAATTCCTGTTTTGTAAAGTGCTGATGTAAGTGACTTTCTTCTTTATATCTTTTTATGGTATTTGTAAAAGTTTAGTGCCAGTACATATACTTGTGGTGGTATTTCTAATTTGGTTGGAGGTTGGGAGAGTTTGGAGGTGGGAAAGGGAAGGAACTGAAAGAATCTGACTAGCCTGACATTTATTCCACGGTGTGTTGTGTATGGAAATTCTGTTTAACCACCTGTGAATCTATTCAGCACATTATTTAGACTGCATTTCTCTGTGGGCTCCAAGAATGTTTTAAGAGACTCAATACCTTGCTGAAATCTAGATATGATGTCTAAAGCATTATCATAACTAGCTGTTCTCATATGAGTAATCCTGTCAAAAAGGAAATAAAGTATTTGGCAGAATATATTTTTCTCAAAACCATGCTGGCTTCTGCTGAATGCCTCTTTTTATTGTCCCTCAGTTCTCCTAAACCACTTATTAATCCACTTTAGAGGTACACGGGTGGGACTTCAAGCCCTGTGGTTTTCTGAACTTGCCCTTCCTCCTAACCTTTGCCCATCCCCAGACATCAGCCCTGTTCCTGCAGCTGTGTGTTGGCTGTGCTGCTGAGACAGCAGTCTGATCAAGAAGCCGCTGTTTGCGCCTCTTTCACAGGAAAATTATTCTTGTTGATGGATCAGGAAAATGTCTATAGAGTCCATTTTGAGAAAAGCTGACTTAAACTACTTTTCTGGAAATGCCTGTTGACTATTTGAGTAAAGGAGAAGTCTTGGAATTGAATGGTAAAATATGTATTTTTTTAGATTGAGAAAAAATAGGCTTGCAGTAAGGGGTTTCTTAGAGCTCACTTCCCTAGAGCAAGAATGGGAGTACAGGGACATCAGGATCTCAGTGAAGAGACAAGCACTGGGACCCTTGCAGAGTGTTCTCTGCAGCAGAAGCACCACCAGGGTGCTTCTTAGAAATGCAGACTCCTAGGCCCCACCCCAGCCCCGTTGAGTCAGAATCTGAACCACTGTCTTCAGGTGGTTCACATACAAATCAGCTCTGAGAAGCACTGGGAATCCTTCTCATGAGTGTGTCCCTCTGCAGGTTAACTAGTTGAGAGATGAGATTCCTCACAATTACCAAATAGCATATTTAGGGCTGTCATTTTAGAGTGGAAGCATGTATTGTGACCTGTTGGCTCAGTACAGCTGTTGGATGATGACCTTCTCCACACCGCTCCTTCCAAGATTTAAAGAGAGCTTTCCAAATACCAAGAATAGTATTTTCAGAAAGTTACTTTTGTAGTCATTTTCTACTCATAAGCTAGAGTACTCTTCCTTTTCTCTGCTTTACAGATCCTTTGCATGGTGATACCATGTGGTTAAATTGTTAAAGGTGTGCTTCACCACGGAGGGAAAATTCCAGGAAAGAAGGCTCCAGCTGTGGCTGTGCCTCTGCTGTTTGCCACCTTTTATTCCATGGCACTATAGGGTTGGGGTGGAGCTGCTGATTTTCTGCATAACCCTGTGAGTAGTAATCAGCTGTTAGCACCTGGCATTAGCGCAGCATTAGCTTCAGTAATGCTGATCGAAACTTGATAGAAATCAGGTCTTCCTGACTTTCTAGATTTTTTTTTTTTTTATCTGGGGAGGGATGTGGAAGGAATTTAGCGGTGGGTGGGTCAGGTGTGACTGATGGGCTGATTTTCTCATGTGCTGTTGAAGAAAATCCTTTAAGCCTATGCCAAACTGCAGGTACAGCTTACTGGCTCTCAGGTGGGAGGGACTATTGGGAACTCTTTTTTTTTTTTTTTTTAAGATTTGTTTATTTATTTGAAAGAGTTAGAGAAAGAGAGACGTCTTCCATCTGCTGGTTTACTCCCTAGATAGTTGCAATTGCCAGGTCTGGGCCAGGTTGAAGCCAGGAGTGTCATCCAGGTCTGTCACATGGATGGCAGGGGCCCAGATACCTGGGCCATCTTCTGCTGCTTTTCCCAGGCCACCAGCAGGGAGCTGTATTGGAAGTGGAGCAGCTGGGACATGAACCATTGCCATATAGAATGCAGCATCATAGGCAGTAGCTTTACCAGTTATTCCACAATGCTGGCCCCAGTGGGACGCTGGTAGGTGCAATGAGCTGGCAGAGGGGCAGCGGTATGGTGTATTGAAAAGGATTTGGAATTAGCTGGATGTAGTTTGAATCCAAACTCTTCTGCTTATTAGTTTTGTGGCCTAGTAGTAGTTATTTAACCACTGATTTTTGAGTTCATAATAGTTAAAATGGGATTAATTTATACCTCCCAGGGATGTTGTTAGGCTAATGTATTAAGAACCCAATGTAGTTCCTGGTGTAGAGAAAATGCCCATTGAGTGGTAAGTACACATTACTACATATCTTTGGTATTTTAAATAATTCCTTACTAGTTTTTTTTTTTTTTTTCCATGTCTGCCCCAGCTAAACTGAAGAAGGACTTACATAGCTTCTGGTAGTTTTGTCTATCAAATATATTTCTGAATAATTTCTTTGCCAGGTAAGTATCATCTTCTGTTAATGGCCACCACAGCAGATACTGGCCTTCAGAGACCTTCAGTCTGGCAGGTTCATCAGCTGGATCATAGCCAGTAGGGATGACACATCCAGAAAGCTGAGAATATTCCATCTAACACAGAGGATAGGTCAACATGTCAGTCAAAGTCAAGAAAAAGAGAGTATGTGTTTGAAACAATAATGGTTTGTGAAAAGAGCTTTGGTGAATTACTCATGTTTGAATGGTTGCAGTATTTGGAATTCTTTTCTATGAAGACAGCTATAAAATGCAAGTTTCAAAGAGGGTGCTGATATAATCCTCTGGAAAGGACACTTTTCTTTATAATTGAGAAATGTGGTGAATTCAATGTCAGTCAGTCCAAATTCAGGATTCTGCTTACACCTGGAAACTAGGAGGTCTGGCACAAAGTCCCTAATTTATCAGTGTTCTAACTGAATACTTGATGATGGTTTTCTCTGATCTCCTCCTGAATCTGAACTCATAGTCCAAGTCTGAGTTCAGAGACTGATTTTACATACAGGTGTAATACCCTGATTTTTTTTAACTTTAAGTGGTTGATGTTTGGAAAATGTTACATAAGTAACTTTAATCAGATTTAAGAAAACATACATGGAGCCGGCGCCGTGGCTCAATAGGCTAATCCTCCACCTTGCGGCGCCGGCACACCGGGTTCTAGTCCCGGTCGGGGCGCCGGATTCTGTCCCGGTTGCCCCTCTTCCAGGCCAGCCCTCTGCTGTGGCCAGGGAGTGCAGTGGAGGATGGCCCAGGTGCTTGGGCCCTGCACCCCATGGGAGACCAGGAAAAGCACCTGGCTCCTGGCTCCTGCCAGGATCAGCGCGGTGCGCCGGCTGCAGCGGCGGCCATTGGAGGGTGAACCAGCGGCAAAGGAAGACCTTTCTCTCTGTCTCTCTCTCTCACTGTCCACTCTGCCTGTCAAAAAAAAAAAAAAAAAAAAAAAAAAAAAAAAAAAGAAAACATACATGGAACATTTTTTGTTTTGATTAAATTACATTTATTCATCTCTGGGAAAAATGATAGTACCTACTTCATAGGTTAATGTCTGTCTCATAGGATTAACAAGGTAATTTATGTAAAGTGTTTAGTATAGCATTTGACATACCACAAGTACATTTTAGGAAAGAATGAGGTGTTATTAATTTTTAAATTAATTTCTTCCTGATTACAGAACATAAATGTTCATGGTAGAAAATGTAAAATAAGGAAAAGAAATTAAAAATCACCATAAACTCTAACTTACAATGACTTTGTCCCTAATGTTGACAATTTAGTCTACTCAGTCTTGTTTCTTTTTTCCTACATGAAATGTATCTTTTAGATGTGGAAGCCACAATTTTACTGGTTTGAAACCCACTTTCTATACTTATTATATTAGTAATATTTCCTCATGTCTTTGACTAATCTTCCGTCACATGATTTTAATGGCATTTTAGTTTGTGTATGTCCTAGAACTTGCTTCATCTATTGTTAGATATTTTGTGTTGTTTTTAATCTTTCATTATTTGTTAGTAATTCTGTAGTGACTATTATCTTTCCTTGATCTAAAAGTTCTTGGAGAGGTATTACAGAGTCTAAAACTGTACATACTTTGTACAAATTATAAAATTTCCCTCTAGGTAAGTTCTATAAGTTTGTATTCCCACTTAAAATATATAAAATTTGATGCTTACTCTTTCTAACACTGAGGCATTATAATTTCCAGAAGTTCTTAATTTGATAAAAATATTTTTGCGTGAAAGTTTCCTTTATTTTCTAATGATGTTGGATTTCTGTAGAAACTGTTATTCTGAGACTGCTTGTGTATGTCCTTTGCACATTTTTGGAAGCTACTGATCTGTTAAAAGCTCCTTATTTTTTAAGGCAATCAGCTACTAATCAAGGATATTGTTAATATTTTCCCCAGTTTTCAGTTTATATTTTAAGTTTGTTCATAATGTTCTTGATGGAGATATTTGGGTTTTCGTAGTATTTCAGTCTTTTCCTTTACCGTGTCTGCTTCTGTGTTAAACTTAGGATGTCTGCCTCCACTCCTAGATTATGTGATCATCTGTGTTTTAGGTCAGTTTTTCTATCACACACTTTAGTTCCACAAGTATTCAGTGAGTGAGTCTTAATGTGGCAGTGTTGAGTCAATAGGGAGAGAAAAAAGATAGAATCTTAAACCCCCACCCCCTTTTTTAAGAACTTAATCCTTTTTTTTAAAGATTAATTTATTTATTTGAAAAGCAGAGTTAGAGAGGGGTAGAGGCATAGGCAGAGAGAGATTTTCTGTCTTCTGGTTCACTCCCCAGATGGCCACAATGGCCAGATCTGGGCTGATCCGAAGCCAGGAGCCAGGAGCTTCTTCTGGGTCTCCCACATGGGTGTAGGGGCCTAAGGACTTGGGCCATCTTCTGCTGCTTTCTCAGGCCACAGCAGAGAGCTGGCTCAGAAATGGAGCAGCTGGGACTCAGGCACCCATGTGTGATGGTAGCACTACATGTACGCCATAGCACCAGCCCCTGAATTTTTACCTTTTTATACCTTCAGTTTACTAGAAAATAGATCTTAAGGAGGATATTATGCTAAGTGAAGTAAACTAGACACAGAAAGAGAAGTACCATGTGGTTTCACTTATAAATGGAATCTAAAAGTCAAATTCATAGAAACAGCAGAAGAGGGGTTATCATGAATTAGGGCTTGGGGCAGATAAAGGGGTGTTGGTCATAGGGTACAAGGTTTGGGTTTTAAGGTGAATAAATTCTGGAGACCTCATGTACAGGATGGTGACAATAGTTAATAATAATAATAATAATAATGTAAAGTTTACTTGAAATCTGCTCTGAGAATAGATCTTAGCACACACAAAAAAGTGCCTGTGAGGGGTTCCCTATGTTACTTAGCTCGATTATGGTAATCATTTCTTAATGTATATGCATATCAAAACATCTTACTATATACCTTAAGTATATATCATTTTCATTTGACAATTATACTTCAATAAAGCAAGCAAGAAAGAAAATAGATATTAATTTCTTTAAAATTTGCACAAATAAAATTAAAACTGTGGTGAGTATTATGAAGGAGAGGTAACTGTGATCTAAAAATGCCTAATGAGAGTGACAGGTCTGCTCAGGGAGGTCTGGAGCACTTTCCTGGGGCATGGCTGAGTTCAACCCTGAAGCAAGGTTATAGCTCAGTTATGGTAAGGTGTCACAGAGATTCCTTAAGGTGAAGCAGGATTACTTCAGGATTATGGCTGGAGAAAAGCCAGACCGTGTAAAGACTTGTAGGTCCTGTTAAGGATTTTGATCTCTTGTCATGAGAGCCGTGGGAAACCACTGATGCGATTTAAGGAAGAGATTCAGGGTAGATGACATGATGATTTCTTTAACAAAATATGTAACTCTAATCCATTTGGAGTTTATTTTCTGAGGACTACAGATTTTCTTTCTGAGTAGTTAATCATAGTTTCTTTACTTTTAAGAAAGATCTGTCTTATTCTTTTGAAAGGCAGAGTGACAGAGAAGGAGAGAAAAAAAAGATCTTTCATCTGTTGGTTCAGTTCAACTCCACAGTGGCTGGGAGTTGGGCCAGGCTGAAGCTAGGAGCTCAGAGTGCCATTCAGGTCTCCTGTGTGGGTGGCAGGGGCCCAAGCACTTGACCCATGTGCTTCTGCTTTCCTGGGTGCATTTGCAGGGAGCTAGGTGGGAAACAGAGCAGCCAGGACTCAAACCACTGCTGTGCCACAATGCTGGCCCCAGTTTCTTCATTTTACAACAAATTTTTTACTTAAGCTTTTTCATTAAATTTGAAAGGCAGAGATGGAGAGAGACAGACAAGAATCAGAAATACACAGAGAGATCTTTCATCCATCAGTTTACTTCCCAAATGCCTGCAGTAGCCATGACTGCGTCAGATCAAAGCCAGGATCCCAGAACTCCATCCAGGTCTCCCACAAGGTGACAGGGACTCAACTACTTGAACCATCATCAGCTGCCTCCCAGGATATGCACTAGCATGAGGCTGGATTATAAGTAAAGTAGTCAGGACTTAAACCAGGGTCTCAGATATGGGATGCAGGATGCAGGTATCCCAAGTGGTGTCTTTTTTTTTCTTTTTTACAGGCAGAGTGGACAGTAAGAGAGAGAGAGACGGAGAGAAAGGTCTTCCTTTGCCATTGGTTCACCCTCCAATGGCTGCTGCTGATCCGAAGCCAGGAGCCAGGTGCTTCTCCTGGTCTCCCATGGGGTGCAGGGTCCAAGCACTTGGGCCATCCTCCACTGCACTCCCTGGCCACAGCAGAGAGCTGGCCTGGAAGAGGGGCAACTGGGACAGAATCCGGTGCCCCGACTGGGACTAGAACCCGGTGTGCCGGCGACACTAGGCGGAGGATTAGCCTATGTAGCCGCAGTGCCGACCGACCACGTGGTGTCTTAAGCCACTGCACCCAAAGCCAGCCCCAGTCTTTATTTTTTTATTGAAAAATTTTTTCCTTTTTTTCATTGATCTATATTGTAGTAATCATATATTACATGTAACTTTTGTCTTTTATGAAGTAAGATATTTGATAGGACTGTGTTTGAATGTTTGTGTGCCCCCAGAATCCATTATGTTGAAACCTCTCCAATGTGATTGTGTTTGAATGTAGTGCAGTTGGGAGGTGATTAGGTAATAAATATAGTACTCACTTGAATGGGATTGGTGCCCTTATGAAAGAAGCCCCAGAGACCTACCTTGACCCTTCTATCATGTGAGGCAAAATGAGATCTCACCAGACAGCCAATCCGCTTGTGTTTTGATCTTGAAGTTCACAATCTCCAGAACTGTGAGAAATGAGTTTCTGGTGTTTATGACTACCCAGTGTAAGATTATCCGAGTCACAGCACCAGTGTAAGGTCATCACAAAACACACCGAACACCGGAGTAAGGGAAAGGGTTTATTGGGGAAAACCAAGCAGACTGGTGGGGGAGGGCCGTGTGTTCAGGGACAGGTCCTTTTAAAACTTTGCTGTAGGGCAGGCAGAGAAGCAGGAGCGGAGAGGGGAGGCTAGGGAGAGAGAGCAGAGAGCGCAGAGAGAGCCATGTGTTCAGGAACAGGTGGACTTGTATGTTTTAGAGTCCCCTTTTGGTCTTTTAAACTGTAAGGCTAAGTACTGAGCACGGCCCAGAGCTAACTCTGTTTGATCGTAGTCTTTATTGGTTACAGGTCTGTTGTTAAAAGCAGGGATTGTCTGATGTCTTGTCCTAGTTATCTTTTTATGTGGGTGAGACTTTATTCCTGGATGATGTGAAAACCTTCCAGCCAACAACTGAGAGCCCACTATAGAGCCCACTGCTCATTGTCCTTGTAGGCCAAACTTTTTCAGTGATCAGCTAGATCTTGAGATTAAAATGACCTTAATACCATTGTATGCTGGGCAGTGAAGTTGGTGCAAATCAAAATGGAGTTGGTAGAAGGAAAGGGGTAATGATAAGGAAGCAGTTCCCCTCTGCCTGGAAAGTATCAGGAGGGAGTAGTTCGCTTCCCTTTGTGTTCAAGGCCTGGCTTCTGGGAGGTGGGGCACATATTTTGGATAGGTGGAGAAAATTCTCTTGTTTGTCCTTCCCCCCCAACTTTCTGTTTTAAATCTTAAGGTATCAAATGAACTTCTGTTAGCAGCTGTTTCTTCAGTTTCTTAAGAGGTCATTGAGCCCTTTTTTAAATCTCCAGGACTCTGAAAACATCAATGAGACAATGATGAGCCAGTAAGTGTTGCCTTCTTTTGGCCATTGTTATTCAGAAATCCTTTTTAAAAAAAATCCCTCTACTCCTATCTCAGATGTCTGAGAGACATTCACCCTTGGCAAGAATGTCTTGGCTTCTGTACAGCTTGGGGCTGGATCATTTTGTTGGAGTGAGATACAAGTTTACTTACTGATCAGTTTTATTATTATTGGCCTTATGGAAATGACAATATTATATATCTTGAAGCTTGTTTGAACTGGGTATTATTGATGACTCCAGTCCATGATCTTTTAGGTTAAAAACTTATGTATATGTAGGACATCAATTTGATTGAATATACAATTCTTTAAGAAGGCCCATTGGTCTAGTGAGCCATCAGCCTGAAGACTTCTATAAGCAGTTGTTTTGCAAATCAGAGTCTAAGTGCAGATGTCTTGTAGACCAACAATTTTCTGTAATTTTCTACTATGTACTCTTGGTTACTCTTTCATCCTGCTAAGGCATCTGATCATAGTCTGGTAGTGCCTGGAAGTATAATTTTGTTGAAGGGTATAATGCAAACACCTATTACCATTTGTAATGCTCTGTTTACTTACTAACTTGTTTACTATCTGTCCTCCCAATAGTCTTGAAGCACTGGCATATCTGTTTAATTGTCTGCTGTGAACCCACTGCTTAGAGCATTATCTGGTGCTTCATGGAGATTTTTTTGAATGAATGAATGAACTTGAAAGAGTTCCAGTACCTACAGGTTATAGGAAATTTTTAGATTTAAATTTTTGACTTTTGTAGGTTAACCTGTGACTTACATTAACTGGGTTCCAAAACCCTTGCGAGGGCTTGGACAAATGGTTTTTCTAGAGAAAAACAATCAGATGTGAAATGTGACTGGCTTGTGACTAATCTTAAAATTAATTAGATTATCTTCTAGCTTATCTAAATTTGATTTCTAGGGAAAAATTA
The DNA here is from genome assembly GCF_964237555.1 of Oryctolagus cuniculus. Taxonomy (NCBI): domain Eukaryota; kingdom Metazoa; phylum Chordata; class Mammalia; order Lagomorpha; family Leporidae; genus Oryctolagus; species Oryctolagus cuniculus. Next base: position 43,741,266 of record NC_091434.1, read on the forward strand.
TAGTGAAATGTGGAGGCCCACGAGAAAGGATGGGATTCTCTTCCCTTTGGTTCTCCTCTTCCTGGGGCCTGGGATGTAATCATCTCCCTTCCAGGGACTTAACCAAGCTAGGCAATAGAAAGAGTCTGGATAAGGTGACATGGAAACTTGGACACATCTTGGCCTCTAGGATTATGCTAAGAGGCTCGTCAAGAGGATGCCTCTGAGAATGCACCTGCAGTTTTTTTTCCTCTTCATTTTGTCAAGAGGAAGGATCAGGTCCTCACTGCCATTCTGGTCTCTAATCTTTCCATACAAGGATATTCTAATGGAGTCAATTGGTAGGGACTCTTGGCCAGCTGCAGAAGATGACAGGGAGCCTGGGTCATAGTGAGGGAGGGGCACCCTTTCTCCTTTCAAAGTGAATATGCTAGGAATTGAACTTGTGACTTAGGGAACAAAGAACTATTTTGTACATCCTCCTTACTCTATGCTTTAAGTCTTTCTTGCTAATGGATTGGATCTCTGTTTTCTCTGAAGTTGGAGGTTAGTCATTTTCCATGAGTGAGACAGATAGAGGTTGTCTGGAAGTTTGGAGAATGGAGATAGTAAAAAAAAAATTGCCATGAAAGTGCAAAGCTATAGAGAGAAAATCTAGAACAATTTCCATGCAGTCAAAGGCCCGAGGATAACTTTGGAGAATATAAATATGTTTTGACACAATCCTAATTGGTCAACCATCAACATCCTCCAAGAAGCCTTCTTTGACCATAAACCCTCATGTTTGATTTGTGACTTAATTTTGCCTAGTACTCTCATATCAACTTGGCCATACCTTTTAATTCTTACCATTTTGGGATGAAATATTAGTTTCCTACAGCTACCTACTCAAGGTAGCATTGCATATTTCCACTTTATCTGTAGGATCCAGGTTGTTCCCATCTTACATTAGGCTCTGGGTAATGTTTGAATTAATTGAGATAGAAAAAAAAAGGGTGGGAAGTGATTCAGGATTGTGTGTTAGCATGAAAGCTGGGGCATAGAGAATGTTAAGAAAGAGTGGTAGTCAACAGTAAGAAATACTAGTAAAAGAAAATTAGGAATGAGAAGTAATATATATGGTATGAAGGAAGCCACTGATGACTTTAGAGAGGAGAGCTGTAGGCAGGATTTGGAACCTGAAGTTCTAATGCTAAGGCTTCTGAAAATAATTCATGGCTAAGTATTATTTTGTTTGAAGAAAATTTAGTGTACTTTTTAGCTAAGTTTAAAAGAAGTTGATAATAATGTTTACCATTTAGACACAATTATGAGATACTATATTTAGAAGGCTTGAGATATAGTACTGAAGAGATATAAGTCTTTATGTAGAATGTGTGGGGAAAGATTATACATTTATAAAGAAGCATATTAAATCCAGGCATTTGTGTATTTTGAATTATTGGGAATAGAGTTTTTAGCTGTAAACAGAAGGCAACTTCTGCTGGACTGTGTCTACACAAATTAGTCTTTTTACTTCCTAGAGTGAAGTGATTCAAACTGCTGTTTTTTCTACAATGTGTCATTTTTTAAAAACTTTAAAGTGTTTGTTTGAAGTCTTATATAAATATTTGTGAAAAACAGTACCTAGTTCCATTTCTTTTCAATCAGTAGTCCTGTCCTTAGCGGTAAGCTTTATTGTGTTTCTTCCTAATAAAATGAAGGAGGTGTATCTCTTAGCTGTTTTCATTTTTTTTTTTGGTCCCTGAGGTATTGCATTTCTCTGGCTTCTTTTGAACTTGTTTAGCCTATAGAGATGTGACGGAGATGAGAGGAACCTTTGGATTTCATTTAACTTTATAGTTGTGGAGACAAATGAATTTTTATTGGGCAAAAAGACAAATGTCTAATTTCATCCTAAATGGAAGTTTGATTGTTAGGATTATCTTGGATACATTTCAGCAATAAGGCATGAAAGATTTAAAATCTTTGTTTATTCTTACTGGAAATTCTTTTTAGATATTAATCTTCCTGGTTGTAACTAAAGTTCTTTCACCATCTGTTTTAGTTAACCGTATTTGGTCTTAAGCTGTAGCAACTTTGCAGGGCAGAAGATAAGAGTTCTATATTCTCATTGATTACATACACCTTAAGTAGATGTATGTCTAATATATTGTAGTTCATTCTTAAAATGGAATTCTACTTTGCCATTAAAATGATGCTGTCAAGAAAAAAAATTATTACCATAAAATGATATCTTATATGTGTGTGTGTGTGTGTGTGATTTATTTATTTATATGAAAGTCAGAGTTAGAGAGAGGAGACAGATCTTCCATCTCCTGGTTCACTTCCTCAGTGGTTACAAAGGCCAGCACTGGGATCAGGTCAAAGCCAGGAGCCAAACGTTTAATCCGGGTCTTCCATGTGTGTGGCAGAGCCTCCAGCACTTGGGCCATCTTCCACTTCTTTTCCCAGGCCATTAGCAGGGAGTTGGATTGGAAGTTGAATAGCAGGAACATGAACTGGCTTCCATATGGGATGCTGGTGTTACAGGCGACAGCATTACCTGTTAGACCACAATGCCAGCCCCTTTGCAATATATTTTTAAGGCAATAAAGGTAGTTATAAAGTAGTATTTATATCTTGATCTTATTTTCCTTCCTATTTACCTTTTTATGAATAAGAAAGGAAGTTTGTATGGGTATATGCCAAAACATTAACAGTGGTCACCTCAGAGTGTTAGAGATGAGGATCACCTTCTCTTCATTCCTAATAACATTTATAGAGAATAAAAACTGTAGTGATGTTCTCTTCCTTAATTTTTTATTTCTTTTTTTACTTATTTTTACTTTACAAAAGTATGAATACTTAAAAATTTTCATAGAAAAATGGAATTAAAAGGTAAGTGCTTTTTTTGCAAAAAATTTAAAGTTCATGCATTATTTTTTCATAGTACTCATTTCCATGAATATTTTTAAGCCCCCTTGAAGCATTTGAAATGACAGAGAAAATAACTTGCAATTGTGATTCATTTCTGGGGGGAGTAAAATCGCTGTTAGAAATTGTATTTCAGTTGGGATCAGAAAACAAAACTGATTATCCCATGAAGTCCAGATGAAGCCTGAAGTAGGAATTCAGATCTAGCTTAGACTATAGAGCAAAAGGTAGACGTTCTATTGGGGATACCTCCATGTGGCCAGGGCACTAACAGTAGGTGAGTTAACAAATTGGTGTCAGATTCCCATCAGAACTGCAGACTGAGATACAGTCTGGTTTTAAAAATCAGCAAGTAGGCAAGTGTAGACTATTGAGCAAATCTCACATTATGTCAACAGAAGAGCAAATCTTCTTTCATCTTTGAAAACCCACCAAGAATTGTGCAAACCTCCCAGGCCAGGATAGCCCAGCAGGCTACATTGCTTCTTCGAGGACCTTTGTTCATCAGGGAAGCCTGTTAACCAGAGCCTGACAAATGCCTGTCCCTTCAAGTGGTGGAATCATGCCCTTTTTCCCCTTCACCTGGCAGTTCACACACCCAAGGAGAAAGGGTCCATGGCCGGGCCAGCGCTGGATACTACAGCATTGTCTGGAACATATCAGGCTGGTTGGTAAATATTTTGCTGTGAGTATCAGTTCTTTTTCAGTGTTTCTGAGAAACAGTCTGTGGAGACAGTGTTGAGGAAAATTGCTTGTATTATGATCCACTTCCTGAGAACCTTTAAACAAAAAATGCTTTTCGTATGATAAAAACTGAAAGGCTTAGAGTCCATATGTGTAGATATAACTTTGATGTAGACATTGGAGGATGTAGGGTTGTTAAAAAGTGAGACTGGTAAATATCAAGAAGATGTGGTTTTTGACTAGTTCAGTGGGATGTAGATTAATGAAGAATTCTTTAAACATTTATTTTATTAATTTGAAAGACAGAGTGACAGAGAGAAAGTGAGAGACAGAAAAAGTGCTTCCTTTTGCTGGTTCACTCCTCAAATAGCTGCAAAGACCGAGGCTGGGCCAGGCCAGGTCTCCATGTGAGTGGCAGGGGTCCAAGTACTTAGGCCACCTTCTGCAGCTTTCCCAGGTGTGTTGGAAGGGAGGCCAATTAGAAGTGAGTAGCTGGGACTCAAACTTGTGCTTATATGGGATGCCAGTGTCACATGTGGCAGCTTAACACACTACAACACTGGCCTTTGGACTGTTCTTTGAAACTATTTAGAAATGTAAATATGGGGCCTTTGCTGTGATGATGCGGGTTAAGCCTCATCTACATTTCATATGGGAGCCCGTTCCAGTCCAAGCTGCTCAACTAATGATCCATCTCCCTGCTGATGTGCTTGGGAAAGCAGTGGAAGGCGGTTCAAGAACTTGGGCCCCTACACCACGTGGGAGACCCAGATGAAGCTCCTGGTTTCTGGCTTCAGCCTGCCTGGCCCAGCCCTGGCTGTTGTGACCATCTGGGAGTGAACCAGCAAGATGCAAAACTTCTGTCTCTGTCTCTGCCTCTCCCTCTCTGTAACTCTTTCAAGTAAATAAATAAATAAAAATAAAGGTAAATACATAGATGAGTCTTGAAAAAAACCCTGAGTGAAAGAAGATCCTAATAATATATTACAGTGGAATTCCACACACTGCGTTCAGTAAAAGGCAAAGCCAAACTTTGTTAGTTAGGATGTGTTTAAAAGTAGTTAAAACTAGCAGGCACCACGGCTCAATAGGCTAATCCTCTGCCTGAGGCGCCGGCATACCATGTTCTAGTCCCGGTCGGGGCGCCGGATTCTGTCCCGGTTGCCCCTCTTCCAGGCCAGCTCTCTGCTGTGGCCCGGGAGTGCAGTGGAGGATAGCCCAAGTGCTTGGGCCCTGCACCCGCATGGGAGACCAGGAAAAGCACCTGGCTCCTGGCTTCGGATCAGCGCGATACGCCGGCCATGGCAGCCACTGGAGGGTGAACCAACGGCAAAGGAAGACCTTTGTCTCTGTTACTATCCACTCTGCCTGTCAAAAAAAAAAAAAAGTAGTTAAAACTGTGACCGTGACCTAAAGGAAGGAAGTTGTTTTCCTGAAAGGAACAGGGATACCTCCTGGTGGAAGGAGGGATATTTGATCAGGAAGGTGCAAGCAGAGGCTCCAGGCTGCTGACAAGGCACTGCTTCTTGACCTGAATGGCTGTTAGACTTGTCGTCATGTTATGGAGACTTATGTCATAAGCATTTTTAGGTATCTGTTATATTGTACAGTAAAAAGACTTAAAAAAGGAAGTAAAAAAAAAAAAAACTATAGTCGGTGCCCGGCACCGTGACTCACTTGGTTAATCTTCCACCTGTGGTGCCAGCATCCCATATGGGTGCCGGGTTCTAGTCCTGGTTGCTCCTCTTCCAGTCCAGCTCTCTGCTGTGGCCCGGGAGGACAGTGGAGGATGGCCCAAGTGCTTGGGACCCCGCACCCGCATGGGAGACCAGGAAGAAGCACCTGGCTCCTGGCTTCGTATCAGCGCAGCGCCAGCCGTGGCGACCATTTGGGGAGTGAACCAATGGAAGGAAGACTTTTCTCTGTCTCTCTCTCACACTGTTGACCTCTATCTGTCATAAAAAAAAAAAAAAACCCGAAAAACAAAAATCAAAACAAAAACAACCTGTAGTGAAGGTATAGTCTTTGGTCCTCAAAGGGCTTCTAAGTTTCTCTTAAATTGTTTGCCCTCAATAAATTCATATGTATCCCCTGTACCTCAGCATGAGATCTTATTTGGAGAAAAGGTTTTTATAGAGTAATCAAGTTACAATGACACTAAGGGCAGGCAGTAATGAAGTATAATTGGTATCCTTATAAAAATGGAAAATTTGGACAGACACAGAGGACCATGTGAGATATAGGATGGAGGCAGCCATGGATGAGCCAAGGTGGAGGCCTGGAACAGATCCTTCCTTCACACTCATCAGAAGGAACCAAACCCTGTTGATATCTGAATGTGTTTGAGAGACAGTGGAGTGTGGAAAGGGATAGAGAGAAAAAGAGTGAGTGCGCTTCTATCTGCTGGCGCACTTCCCATGTGTTCACAATGGTTGGGACTGAAGTCAAGATCTAGTATCCAGGAATTCAATCCATGCTCCCACATGGGTAAAAGGCGCCCGATTTCTTGAGCCATTATTGCTGCCTCTCAGGGTCTGTGTTGGCAGGCAGCTGGAGTCAGGAGCTGGGAATTGAACCCAGGTACTCTGATGTGGAGTGCAAGCCTCTTAGGCAGTAGGATAAATGTGTGCTTCCATGTGCTGCTGATATCTTGATTGTGGACTTTTAACCTCCAGAACTGAAGGGATAACAGCTTTTGTGGTTTAATTCAGACAGTCTATGTTATTTTTTATGGTGACCCTAAAAAAATTAGGCAGTTCAAAAGACTAATAAAGATTTTATTTTATATTTTAATCAGTGGCTTTACTGATTAAAATGGCCTGTTTGGGGTTTTTTAAAGTAGAGCAGGGACAGCTGCTGTTCCCAGGTAATTGAGAAAGTCTAGGCATAAGGATGTGATTTATTTATAGATCATCCAGCTTTTGTGTAATATAATAGTTGCCTATCTTTCAGATTCAGAGACTTGATTTTTTTTGGCCATTTCTGTTTTTGTAAACATGTATTTTATATCAAAGTTTGTGATGGATGTCTTACTGGTATTATTTAAGCAATGGGTTGCAATTCTATATTAAAATCACCCATCCATGATGGGTGCTCATCATGGCAGCTAAGAAATTGCTTGGGACAGCCACATCCCATCCAGGAGTGCCTGGATTTGAGTCCTGTCTTGGCTTTTAATTCCAACTACCACTAATGTGAACTTTGGGAGGCAGCATGTGGTGGCTCAAGTACTTGGGTTGCTGTCAACCACATGGGAGACTTGAGTTATGTTTCAGCCTCCTGGCTTCAGCCTAGTGCATCCTTGTGTCTCTGTTTCTCTTGGTCTGCATCTTTGTCTCTTTCTTTCAAATAAATGCAAATAATTAATATAAAAAACTCCCATGTAGTGAGGGACAGACTTCACTCAGGTTCCCTCAGGTGATGAGAATGACACAGAGAAGAATATCTGCACATAATGGATTATAGTTTAGTTCCATTTAGACTGCTTAGTTGCTGCTATTGTACATTAGTCTCCTTGCTGCCTTGAATCTGGGCATGATTGTGTCATAAAGTCTAACTAGTGGGTAAAGAGTATGTCCCCCATTTTTCTTTCCTTATTTTTTTCAAGATTTTTTTTTTATTTATTTGAAAGCAGAATTACAGAAAGGCAGAGGCCCAAATGGCTGCAATGGCCAGAGCTGAGCCAATCTGAAGCCAGGAGCCAGGAGCTTCTTCCTTGTCTCCCATGTGGGTGCAGGGGTGCAAGGACTTGGGCCATCTTCTGTTTTCCTAGACCGTAGAAGAGAGATGGGTTGGAAGTGGAGCAGCCAGGATTTGTACTGGCACTCATATAGGATGCTGGCACTATAGGCGGTGGCTTTACCCAGTGCTCCACAACACTGGCCCCATTTCTCTTACTTTCTAATGCAGTGGATAGATTTGAAATAGCTGTATGGAGCTGTAGGTGGAAGCCTTTTCTACCTGGATTACATTCCTCAGGACTATTAAATGTAAAACATAAATGCTGCCCTTGTTCAAGCTACTTCACCTTTTGGTTTCTTTGAGACTATCCCCCCAGTAAATGTACCCTGATACATAGAGGTAGGAGAGTTCTAAGGCTTCTCACTAGCACCGCCACCTCTAGACATGAAAGCAAAGGTTTATTGTAAGAGGGCACAAAATATAAAGTTTGGTAAGTTTAATAGTCTATATCTCTGTCCTTTTAGGTGCTTCTTGTTTGCAGAAGAGATTCATTTGAGGCAAATATGATAATATTGTAGAGACAGGATTCAGACTTAGAGTTGGCACTGGACAACTGGAATCTCTCAAATAAATACTACCTGAGTGCAGTATCTGGCCTGGGGCCCTATTCCTGAGTCTGTCCTTTTGAACTTGTTAATACCTTCATGGAATATTTGGGTGCCCTGGAAATATTTCTAGCCAATTGATGTCTTGATCATATAAAATTTCAACAATAAAAATCTTATTTAAATATTCATTTTGATAATTGACAGCCTCAGCCCTTTATTAGACAAAAAGATAGCTGAAGACATGTGTTAATGTTTAGAATAGTGGTTGAGATGCCAACATCCCATTTTGGAGCACCTTGAGCTTATTCCAGACTTGCCGGTGCCGTGGCTCACTAGGCTAATCCTCCCCCTTGCGGCACCAGCACACCAGGTTCTAGTCCTGGTCGGGGCGCCGGATTCTGTCTGGGTTGCCCCTCTTCCAGGCCAGCTCTCTGCTGTGGCCAGGGAGTGCAGTGGAGAATGGCCCAAGTCCTTGGGCCCTGCACCCCATGGGAGACCAGGAGAAGCACCTGGCTCCTGCCATCGGATCAGCGCAGCGCTGGCCGTGGCGGCCATTGGAGGGTGAACCAACAGCAAAGGAAGACCTTTCTCTCTGTCTCTCTCTCTTACTGTCCACTCTGCCTGTCAAAAAAACAAAAAAACAAAAAAACAAAACAAAACAAAACCAAAAAAAAACACAAAACAAGCAAACAAACAAACAAACAGACTCAAGCTTCCTGTTAATGCAGAACCTGGGAGGCAGCAGTGATGCTGAAGCAGCTGGGTTCCTGCAACCCACATGGGAAACCCAGATCAGACTCCTGGTTCTTGACTTTGGCCTGGCCCAGCCCTGGTCATTGCAGACCTTTGGGGATTGAACCAGAGAATGGAAGCTCTCTCTTGCTCCCTCCCTTGCTCGTTCTCTCTGTGCCTGTCTGTCTCTTTCTTTGTCATTCTAATAAATGCATGAATAAATAAATAAAAGATTGCTGGAAACTTGTAGGAGCTGTTCTTAATGTGGCCTTTTGATTCATTGACTCTTCATGCTGTATTGTCAAGGAAATTTCAGACCACATCACAGTAGTTGTAGCACTTTCCTGATATTTGTCTCAGCTTATTTCTATGTCTTTTCCTTAACCTCCCTTTCTCTGCAGTCTTACCAACTCCTTCTTCCTGTGGTCGTCATAGTTTGTGCTTTGTGCTTGTTCTTGGCTTCTGCTGCTTTAGGTTTAGTTCCTTTATTTCTATTCTTCTGATAGTTCTCTCTGTAGGAGTCACATTCAAATGAGAATTGTTGAGCTGCCTAATCACTGTTCATACTACTTTATCCTTCCTGGGGTGGAGCTCTCATGCTTGCCCACATTGAACGCCAGAGATCTTTGTCATGTCCAGTCTAGTGCTGACACCTTTAAGTCAGGCAGGAGCCCGATACACATCGTTGCAGTTAGGGTTACAAGGTATACTTCACACAGGTTGAAAACTTGTGCACAAGAATCTGTTTACATACCCCTTCTTCTTGAAAGGAAAACAAATTTCTAAGACTTCTCTGCAGTGGTTTCCTTGATGTTTGACGCTGAATGTTGATATATAGGCCACAAACCTGATATTCTGGTAAAATTCTGACAGATGTAGTTAATTAAATCCACTCAACTAATGTTTATAGAGTGGCTGCCAGACACTGTGCTAGACTAGTCATCATGTCTTCCAAAGAGCTAAGTCTAGTGTGGGAGACTTGCAAACAAGTGATGGCAGTTGTTTGAGGGAAAAGCAACCCTGTGCTTGTCTCTGTGGCATAGGTTAATTAGGACAGGGGATGGGGGAAACAATGTTATCGGGAGGTCCTTGAGATTTTAACCACAGATAAGATTTGTGCCTAAAAGGAAGAGGAAAAGTAATATACTGCAGCATTTATTTGCATAAAGTCAGCTAGAATGGGAGCTAAACTTAGAAAGGTGCATATACTATCATCTCAAAAATTTTTAGTAATATAAAGAGAACAAATTTTATGTATTTCATAGGTATAGTTCCCAGAAGACACCCAAACTTCCACTCACTTCCCTGACCCACCACAAATCCCCTTCTCTGCTACCCTTTCTTCATCAGTTTTGCAAAAACACAATTTAATCTACTCTATATTCACAGGCTTAATAGACCATTAATCATAATATCCAACAAGTAAAAAATAGGAAGACCACAATTCCATAGGAGTATAAATAAGGGCTAAAAATGACAATCATATCCCAAATAAACCATTTCATTTCTATACACTTTTTGATATTCTATATTAATTGACACATAACAGAGAAAAACATGATATTTGTGTTTTTGAGACTGATTTATTTTACCAAGCATAATAGTTTCCAGTTGTATCCATTTTGTTACAAGACAGGACTTCATTCTTTTTTATGGCTGAGTACTATTCTGTAATGTATTTTCTTTATCCAGTCATCAGATGATAGACATCTGGGTTGATTCTGTATCTTAGTTATTGTGAATTGAGCTGCAATAAACATAGAAGGAACAAATAACTCTTTCATCTGCTGATTTCATTTTGTTTGGTTAAATTCTCAGCAGTAGGATGGCTGGGTCATATGGTAGATCTATTTTCAGAACTCTGAGGAAGCTCCATACTGTCTTCCATAATGATGGTACTAGTTTACGTTCTCACCAACAATGGATTAAGATATCTTTTTCCACACATCATTGCCAGCATTTATTTTTGATTTTCATAACTAGGGTGAGGTGATGTCTCATTGTGGTTTTGATTTGCATGTCCATGATGCCTAGAAATCTTGAGCCTTTCTCCATGTGTATATTCGCCATTTGTGTTCCAACCTTTAAGAAATGCTTGTTCATGTGTTTTGCCCATTTCTTAACTGGATTGTTTATTTTGCTGTTGTTGAGTTTCTTGAGATTTTATTCTGGATATTATCTTTGCATAGTTTGCAAATGTTTTTTCCTGTTCTGTTGGTTGCCTCTTTACTTCGTTGAGTGTTATCTTTGCAGAGCAGAAGCTCCTTCGTTTGATGTAATGCCATTTATCTATTTTTGCTTTTGTTGTTTGTGCTTCTGGGGTCTTTTCCAGGAAGTCTTTGCCTATGCCAATGTCATGCAGGGTTTCCTCTATATTTTTCTCTAGTAATTTGATGGTGTCGGGTCATAGATTTAGAGCCTTGATCCATTTCAAGTTGATTTTTGTACAATGTATAAGGTAGGGATTTTGCTTCATACTTCTGAATGCAGAGATCCAATTTTTCCAGCACTGACCATTGAAGAGACTTTCTCCAGGGATTGATATTAGCTCCTTTGTCAAAGATTAGTTGGTTATAGAAGCCTCTGGGGTTTTTATTCTGTTCCATTAGTTCACATGTCTACCTTTGTGCCAACTCCAGGCTGTTTTGATCACAGCTTCCCTGTACTGTGTCTTTAAGTCTGGTATTGTGATACCTCTTGCTTTGTTTTTGTTGTTTAATATTGCTTTAGCTAATTGGAATATCCTGTGTTTCCACACAAATTCTAACAAAGTTTTTTCCATATTTGAGAAGAACGTCATTGATCGCAGTGAATCTGTAAATTGCCTTGGCAGGATGGACGCTCTGATGGTATTAATTCTTCCAATCTATGAACATAGAACATTTTTCATTTTTTGGTGTCATCTTTATCTTTTTTAATGTTTTATAATTTTCATTGTAGAGATCTTTCACCTCCTTGGTTAAATTTATTCCAATTTATTTTTGTGCTATTGTGAATGGTACTGATCTTACAAGTTATTTCTCAGCCCTGGCATTTTCTGTGTATACAAAGGTATTGATTTTTTTTTGACAGGCAGAGTTAGACAGTGAGAGAGAGACAGAGAAAGGTCTTCCTTTTCTGTTGGTTCACCCCACAAGTGGCTGCTACGGCTGGTGCATTGTGGCCGGCATGCTGCGCCGATCCAAAGCCAGGTGCTTCCTCCTGGTCTCCCATGCATATGCAGGGCCCAAGGACCTGGGCCATCCTCCACTCCCTTCCCGGGGCCACAGCAGAGAGCAGGACTGGAAGAGGAGCAACCGGGGCAGAATTTGGTGCCCCAACCGGGACTAGAACCTGGGGTGCCGGTGCCACAGGTGGAGGATTAGCCTAGTGAGCCGTGGTGCCGTCCCAAAGGTATTGATTTTATATCCTGTAACTTTACAAACTTTCTTACAAGTTACAATAGTCTCCTACTGGAGTCTTGATTCCCCTATATATAAAATCATGTCATCTTAAAATAAGGATAATCCTTCCAATTTGATCCCTTTGGTTTCTTTTTCTTGCCGAATGGCTCTGACTAAAACTTTCAGGATTCTATTGAATAGTAATGGTGAAAGTGGGCATCATTGTCTGGTTCCAGATCTTAGTGGAAATGCTTCCAGCTTTTCCCCATTTAGTGAGAAATTGGCTGTGGGTTTGTCATGAATTGCTTTGATTGTGTTGAGGAATGTTCCTTCTATGTCCAATCTGCTTAAGGTTTTTATCATGAAAGGATGTTGTATTTTATCAAATGCTTTCTCTGCACCTATTTAGATAATAATATGGTTTTGATTCTTCAATTTATTAATGTGATGTATCACATTTGTTGATTTGCATATGTTGAACTATCCCTGCATACTAGGGATAAATCTCATTTGATCCAGATGAATGATTTTTCTGTTGTGTTGCTGGATTCAATTAGCTAGTATTTTGTCAAGGATTTTTGCATTTGTGTTCATCAAGGATCTTGGTTTATAGTTCTCTTTGTTTGCTGTATCTGTCTCTAGTTTTGGAATTAAGGTGATGCTGGCTTCACAGAAGGTATTTGGGAGGATTCCATCCCTTTTAATTGTTTTGAATAGTTTGAGATGAGTTGGAATTAGTTCTTTTTTAAAAAATCTGGTAGAATTCAGCAGTGAAGCTATCTGGTCCTGGTTTTTTCTTTTTTGGGAGCGTCTTTATTACTGATACAATCTATGTCTTGGTTATTGCTATATTTAGATTTTCTTTGTCTTCATTACTCAATTTTGATAGGTTGTTCATGTCAAAGAATCTATCCATTTCTTCTAGATTTTCCAATTTGTTAGCATGTAGCTGTTTATAGTATTTCCTGATGTTTCTTTTTATTCCTGTGGTATCCATTGCTACATCTCCTTTTTCATCTGATTTTATTGTTTGGAGCCTTCTCCATCTTTTTTTTTTTGTTTGTTTGTTTCTTTTGCCGTTATTGTTTTTTTTTTTTTAGTTGGGCCAAAGTGTTATCAGTTTTGTTTTTTCAAAAAATCAGCTCTTCATTTCACTGATCTTTGGTCTCTTTTATTTCAATTTTGTTTATTCTCTAATTTTAATTATTTCTCTCCTCTTATTAATTTTGGTTGTGTTTTTTTTCTTATGTTTTTAGGAACTTGAGATGCATTCATAGATCGTTTATTTGATGCCTGTCCAATTTCCTAATGTAGGCATTGATTTATATAATCTTCCCTCTTACTGCTTTTGCTGTGTCCCATAATTTTTGATATGTTGGGCTGTTATCTTCATTCATTTCCAGGCATTTTTTTGATTTCCCTTTTGATTTCTTCTATGACCTACTGTTCAATCAGGAGCATGCTGTTCAGTCAATATCTGATTGCATGTTTTCTAGAGTTTTTTAATTCATTAGTTTCTAGCTTCATTCCATTGTGGTTGGCAAAGATACAAGATATGATTTCAATTTGTTTGAATTTACTGAGACTTAATTTATGGCGTAGCATATGGTCTGTTCTAGAGAAATTTCCATCACTGATGGAAAGAACGTGTATTCAACAGCTGTGGAATGAAAGGTTCTGTAGATATAAGTTAGGTCCATTTGGTCCAAAGTCCCCCATTATTAATGTATTACAGTCTATGTGTCCCTTTAGATCCATTAACATTTGTCTTAAATAGCCAGGTGCCCTGGGATTGGGTGCACATATACATACTATAGTCACATCCTCCTTTTGAATTGATCCCTTAATCATTACATAATGCCCCTCTTTGTCTATTTCAACAGTTTTTTTAAACTGTTTTCACTAGCATTTGTCTCTTCTTTTTAAGGATTTATTTATTTATTTGAAAGGCAGAGTTACAGAGAGGCAGAGGCAGAGAGGGAGAGAGGAAGAGAGGGAGAGAGGGGGAGAAAGAGAGGGAGAGAGAATCTTCCATCTGCTGGTTCACACTCCAAATGGTTGCATTTATTTATAAATGAGAGTTTTGCTGAGTATGGTACTCTAGGTTGACATTTTCCTTCTTTGAAGACTTGGACCATATCTCTCCATTCTCTCCCAGCCTGTACAGTTTCCAGTGACAAGTCAGCAATTAGTCCTTTTGGGGATCCACAGCAGGTAATCTGGTGTCTCTCTTGTGTACAATCTAGAATCTATTCTTTATGTTTTACTGTTGAAATTTTGACTATAATATGTCATGGTGAAGGTCTTTTCTGACCATATCCATTAGGAGTTCTATGTGCTTCCTGTACTTGGATGTCCTTTATTCCTCCAAATTAGGGAAATTTCTGCTACCATTTCACTGAATAGACCTTCTAATCCATTGTCTCTTTCCAGGGCTTCAAGAACTCCCAAGACACATATGTTTGTTTGACAGTATACCATAAATCTCAAATTTTCAATTTTTCTGTCCTTTTTTTTGTGTCTAAGATATTTATAAGGATTTGTCTTCTAGCTTGGACATTCTGTCCTCTGCCTCACCAAGTCTGTTGAAGTTTTCCACTGTATTTTCTATTTGACATATTGAAGTCCTCATTTTTTTAAAAAAATTTATTTGATAGAGTTACAGAGAAGGAGAGGCAGAGGCAGAGAGAGAGAGAGAGAGAGAGAGAGAGAGAGAGAATCTTCCCATCCTCTGGTTCACTCCCCAAATGGCTGCAATGACTAGGGCTGGGCCAGTTTGAAGCCAGGAGCTACATCTGGATCTTCCATGTGAGTGCAGAGGCCCAAGGACTTGGACTATCTTCTGCTGCTTTCCCAGGCATATCAGCAGGGAGCTGGATCAGAAGAGGAGTAGCTGGGACTTGAACCAGCATCTATATGGAATGCCAGTACTATTACCTACTGAGCTACAGCACTGGCCCTGAATTCTTTATTTCTAATATTTCAGTTTGATTTCTCTTCAATATCTCCATCTCTTGGCAAAATTTTTCATCTATATCATGTATGGAGTTCTTTATCCCATGAATTTATTTCTCTATGCTTCTGAGTAATTTTATTCTTTTGAATTAATTTTCAGGCATTTCATTATTGTCTTCATCTTCACATTCTAACGTTGAAGTATTGTGTTCTTGTGGAGTCATATTTCTTCCTTGTTCCTGCCTCTTGTATTTATGCAAATACTTATTTGTTTACTCCTCTGATGGTTTCCATCCTTGAACTATGCCTCTGAGGCTCTGTGGAGTGTCTGCTCCTTCAGGGGACATCCAGAGACATGTGCTGGGGCGGGGGGAGGGGGGCAGGGAGCTCTGTTCAGTGCCCAGGGGTAGGATGAGAGTTCAGGGTAACACCCAAGCCGGCGTGGTAGATCTCCTCTATTGTCAGCAGGAGGGAGTACCTGATCACATCTGCTGGTGCAATCGCAGCCTCACTTCCTCTCTTCCATGGTGGTCGATACCTGGAGTTAGCCCACAGTGGCTTTAACCCCACCCTTGCAGGTGCATGAACCTCACAGAGGATCTGTGGTCCTCAGTGTGAGATCAGAACCCTCCTCAGTGACCCACCCCAGGCAGTCAGGGAGCTCTGAACCTCTGAGGCCAGACACAGTGATTGCTCAGAGACCCAGCTATGTATTTCCTATTGTGCAGTCACAGAATTCCCACAGTTATAGCACTCAGTGCTCCCACAGTCACAGGGAGCTTTGGATTCACTCTCAGCCCTGCAAGCCTCCTCTGACAATGGAACCAGCTACCTGTTGATGTTCCTGCCTGGTAGTTTGAGTACAGGCACCAGTGATATAGAGGGTAGCAGAGCACCTCACAGGGTTAAGTGGGCACCCTGTCCCCTGCCATCCCTCTAGTCCAGACTCAAATTCAGGAGGGACCATGGATTTATCCCTCAGATAAAATCACCTAGTCACATGTGCGTGAGCCACGGCATCCTGTACTTGCCTTGTAAGATAGCACTTCTTCCCTACTATTTGCTTGGATCCCTTGTTGAGGGAGATGGGAAGCAGGTAATGTGCTCTTGCTTTACTGGTTTAGATGGGCGCCCTGTCCCCTACGAGTGCTCCAGGGAAGACTCAAACTCCATGAGGTCCAGAAGGTTCTCCTTCAAGCAGTATCACCAGTGGCATGGGCTGTTGCAGTCTGCTTTCATCTCGCTCTCAGAAGTGTCTCCTCCAGCCTCTGGCTGCAGAAGTTGCAGCTGGTATCCCTACTCACTGCTGCATGTTTTCCCTATTCAGCCATTTTGGAATCTCTGTACTATTATTGTCTTATCCTGTGAATTTGTTATATCAGTGAGTGTAAACATCCCTGTGTCTTTGAAATAATGAGTTTTTTTTTTAAATCACCTTAATCGAAGTGTGAGAGCTAGATCTTCTTAATTGAAAATACCCTAGATATATCCTGATACTTGGAAATATTGGTGTTGATCATTTTTTTTTTAAAGTAAATGATTTTTTGATGCTAGAATTCACTGGAAGGAATTCATTGCATTTAATTTTAAGGAGTTCTTTTGGGCAACATACAATTTAATAATCTACTAAGTGGTTTTTGATTACTCTCAGTACTTGGTATCTAGTGACGCATCCCCTTAAGAACTTGGGAACAATGGAAACCCAATTGCCTTCTGAATTTAAAGTTGCTGTGTAATGGAGCAGAGACAGAATGACCGAGGTCTGCCAGACTGATTTGGTATGTGAGTATGGCTTAAGAAAGAATGTGTCAGTAGCAAGTGGGATTGGATTGGTCAGCAGAGAAGAGTATCTAAGGATGCACCCTAGTAGAGATTTGGATGCATTCAGTTACTCCAAACTAATGCAGATCAAATGCTAAAAACTTAAACTCCCACTCTAGTATATTTTTCCTGTCAAAAAACTCTCATGTGTAAATCAGGACTTCTTTTTGTTTGCAGAAGATGAGCCCACCTCATATTGCCTTAAGCAAATGGAAGAATTCATTGCCTTTCATAAAGGTGAAGTTCAGAGGGTACCCTGGTTACAGGCATGGGTTGACTCCCATCTTAAACCTTATTATCATACAGCTACCTTCTGTCCTTTCACTCTGCCCACCTATTGGACTTTGTTTCCAGTCCATACTATCTCTCTGAGGTGGCCTCTGCAAGTAGCAGCTCATATCCTCACAGTTTGGCAATTTTATGAATCACTAGGGCAGTTTCAGCCCTGGGACAGGTCAGTCTGGGGACATGTACTCACCCAACCATATAAATTGTAAATTATCATAATGGGGGATGAGCTCCCACACATACAACTTTGTCATCTGAATAAAAGGGAATGATTTGAATAGGCAGAAGTAGCAGGGTTCCTTCCTCTGCAGTTAGGACTGTTGCTTGATTTGTGTGTGATATGCCTGTGGAAGGAATTTTTCCTGTGAATTAATACATTGGTATTTGTGTGTGTGTGAGAGAGAGGGAGTTTGTGTGTGTGATGACACATTCAGCCATATGTGTAGATCTTACACTAAGACGAATTTTCCTCCAAGAGAGGGATATACTCTGCACGTGGTAGGCAGTCAGTCTCCAAAGCCTCTCGGGCTGAGATGTGAGGTCTGGGTTTGGCTGAAAACAAGGTGTGAGGTTCAGGACTCTGTGCCGTCTCTTTCCCTTCCTCCCTGTTGTTTCTTGCTTTGGAACTCCCACGCATTCCCACACTGGGTGTGTGGAATGCCAGTTTTCAAAAAGGGCATGGCCATGGGAAGAGGAAATTGCCACAGCGAATCAAGCCTGTCATCTAGCCAGCTTTGTGTTGAATAGAAATGCCCTCTAGAGACGTCCAGTTTGAGTTGCTGTTTAAGAAGTAGCACTATTATTTTTCCAATTCTTGCATCATGCTTTACAAATATGACTTTGGATGTAGTTCATTCCTCAGGAATGGTACCTGTGGAATTGTGAGGTAATTTGGCAGATGTGGGTTGAGACTTAATGGGGATGACAGTGAGCTGTGAGAGGAGGGAGGAATGTCTGTGCAGCCCTACCCTTTCCATTTTCGCTCTGCATTCCCTTTGCAGTAAGGGAGCCATGTTTCTTAGCTCAAGGACAAATGGGACCTCTGGCTTTTCCCAGATGGTAAACATTTCACTCTGGCCTTTCAGGGGCCCATTGAGCTCAGCGAGGGAGGCCAACTTGTAGTGGGCAGTTGTTCTGCTGGAGATAGGGCTGGTGCCTGTCATCTCACAGGGCTACTGTGTTAGGGCTTGGGTGAGGAGCAAGGATTCACGTTGTCTTGATCTGAATTGAGCCATGCTGACTCTCCTCAGGCAGATGGGTTATTTTCCTTAATGCTGACTGTCTTTGTTTTCTAAAGAAGCCATGGTTTAAAAAATTAATTTATTTTTTTCATTTTATTTGAAAGGAAGATAGATGGATTGATGGATACAGAAACAGACAGACCTTCCATCCTTTGGTTCACTCTCAAAATGTCTGCAACAGCCGGGGCCGGCTCAGGCTGAAGTTAGGAGCCTGGAACTCCAGGTATCTTGTGTGAGTGGCAGGGACCTGCGTACTTGAGCCATCACCTGCTACCTCCCGGTTTACATATTAGCAAGAAGCCCCACTTGAATGTGAAATGGCTACTTGAACTCAGGCCCTCTGCGATAGGGTAGGGTCGTCCCAAGTAGGGTCTTAACCTCTGTACCAAATGCCTGCCCCTGGGTGTGGTTTTTATAGTACTATCTTCAAAGCTGCTTGAAGTAGTCACTTGGCCTCTTTTGTCTCTATATCCTCTTTGCCTAGCAAAGTCCTGAAATGTGAAACATGGGGCTCTTTTGTGGAAGAATTGAATGCTGGGAAAAGGGTGCCTGGGTTTTGAGGGAATTGTTTTTCTTTCTTTTTTTTTTTTTTTTTTGCAGTTTTTTTTTTTTTATTTAATAAGCATAAATTTCCAAAGTACAGCTTATGGACCACAATAGCCTCCTCCCCCCACCCCGTGTCTTCCTTCCCATCCACAACGCTCCCCTCTCCCACTCCCTCTTCCCTTCCCCTTCACATCACAATTAATTTTCAATTATCTTTATATACAGAAGATCAATTTAGCGTATGTTAAGTAAAGATTACCACATTTTGCTTCCACACAGAAACATAAAGTGTAAAATACTATTTGAGTACTAGTTATAGCATTAATTAAACACCTAAGAGTAATTGTGTATTAATTACAGAGCTCAACCAATAGTTTTAAGTAGAATATAAAACGCATCTTTTGCATTGTTGTGACTTCCCCCCGACCTCCCTCCCTCCCGTGGCCCTCCCCTCACCCACTTCCTCTCCCCTCTCCCCCCTTCATCACGTTTCATTTTCAGTTACCTTCATATACCGAAGATCAATTTAGTATATACTAAGCAGGGATTTCAACAGGTTGCACTCACACAACCGAACCAGGTATAGGGTATTGTTCGACTAGTAGTGTTGTTTTTGAGTTTCATAGATAAACATATTAAGGACAGAGATCCTGCGAAGGGAGCATGAACCCATTGACTCCCGTTGTTGATTTAACAATTGGCACTCTTATTTATGACGTCAGCAATCACCCGAGACTCTTGCTATGAGCTGTCTAGGCTATGGAGGCCCCTTGAGTTCACCAACTCTGAATTTGTTTAGTCAAGGCCATATCACAGTGGAGGTTCCTTCCTCCCTTCAGAGAAAGGCGCCTCTCTCCTTGATGGCCTGATCCTTCTGCTGGAGTGTTGTTCGCCAAGATCCTTCATTTAGATTGTTTTTTGCCACCGTGTCATGGCTTTCCATGCCTGCGAGACTCTCATGGACCTTTTAGTCAGATCCGAATGTGAGGGAATTGTTTTTCAAGAGATATAGTCTTTCTCTGGTTTCTGGGGCTTGATGATTTGGAAGTTATTAAGGTGTTTTGTATGCACACTCACCAATCTTTTTTTTTTTTTAACTTTTATTTAGTAAATATAAATTTCCAAAGTACAGTTTATGGGTTACAATGGCTCCCTGCCTCCATAATTTCCCTCCCACTCGCACCCCTCCCATCTCCCGCTCCCTCTCCCATTCCATTCACATCAAGATTCATTTTCAATTATCTTTATATACAGAAGATCGATTTAGTATATATTAAGTAAAGATTTCATCAGTTTGCACCCACACAGAACACAAAGTGTAAAATACTGTTTCAGTACTAGTTATAGCATTACTTCACACTGGACAACACATTTAGGACAGATCCCACATGAGGAGTAAG
This sequence comes from Oryctolagus cuniculus, assembly GCF_964237555.1. Lineage (NCBI taxonomy): Eukaryota > Metazoa > Chordata > Mammalia > Lagomorpha > Leporidae > Oryctolagus > Oryctolagus cuniculus. The sequence continues at coordinate 43,761,500 of NC_091434.1, forward strand.
TACACAGTGACTCCTGTTGTTGACTTAACAATTTGACACTCTTGTTGATAGCGTCAGTAATCTCCCTAGGCTCTAGTCATGAGTTTCCAAGGCTATGGAAGCCTTTTGAGTTCGCCGACTTCGATCTTATTCCAACAGGGACATAGTCAAAGTGGAAGTTCTCTCCTCCCTTCAGAGAAAGGTACCTCCTTCTTTGATGTAGGACTGATGTTTTCTCTTTGAGTATGTTTCTGCTTATTGGAGTTGCTCATGTGCTTTCTTACTTAGGCCATACCCATAATGTTTCCTCCATGATTTCCAACTCATTTCTTCATTAGAGAATATACTTAAAGACTCTTAGGAAAAAACTGAAATACAGTTTTTTTCTAGAATTTTGGTGTAAGCTTCTGGTGTTGTAGTTCTTGGTATGCCCACATCTCATATTGGGTTTGAGTCCTTGCTCTGTTTCTAAATCTGACTTCCTGCTAATTTACACCATGGGAGACAGCAGGTGATTGCTCAAGTGGTTAGGTCCCTTCCAGCCATATGGAGGAATTGGGTTGGATTGTAGGTTCCTGATTTTGGCCTGGCCCAGCTTGGGCATTTGGGGAAATTTGAGAAATTGAACCATGGACGGAAGATCTCTTTCTATGTTTTTCTCCCTTTCAAATAAATAAAAAAAGGAATGGCTAAAAATATTTTAAAAATGAAAAAAATTCTAGAATTTTAAGATTCCACCATTCTTTTTTTTTAGATTTATTTTTATTTATTTGAAAGGCAGAGTTACAGAGAGAGGTAGAGAGGTAGAGAGGTAGAGAGGTAGAGAGGTAGAGAGGTAGAGAGGTAGAGAGGTAGAGAGGTAGAGGTAGAGGTAGAGGTAGAGGTAGAGGCAGAGAGAGAGAGAGAGAGAGAGAGAGAGAGAGAGAGAGAGAGAGATTGAGAGAATTTCCACACACTGGTTCACTCCCGAAATGGCTGCAATGACCAGGGCTGGGCCAGGCCAGGAGCTTCTTCCCAGGCTCCTACATAGGTTCAGGGGCCCAAGCACTCAGTCCATCCTCCACTGCTTTCCCAGGTGCATTGGCAGGGAACTGGATTAGAAGTGAAGCAGCTGGGACTCCAACTGGTGCGCATATGGGATGCTGGTGCTGCAGGTTGGGGCTTTAACCCACTCTGTCACAGTGGTGGCCCCAATTCCCCCTGTTTATTTGACAGAAATATTTTTAGTTATTTTCTTTTTGCCAAAAGTTTTGTCTAAAGCATCTAACTTGTTTTTGATAGATACAGTCACTCTTTTTCTCAAATTGCAGTAGTTTACATATCATTAAATTCTACCAGTAAATCACATTGTTAATTTCATTGTGTAATTAAACTATGTGATTACTTCAACAAGTAGAACTGTCATAAACAGATTTGGGAATAAGCGCAGTTGGTTTTTGGGAGTCTATAACTCACTCAGTTGGTGGGAACAAGTGCATAAGAGGCCTACAGTTCAGTTCTCAGAAGGTCCAAGGGCATTGCTCAATGTATTTTATGGAGGGAATGAAGAGCACTGGCTATGTAGGGTAGTGGGTTAAGCGAAAGCTGGGATGGAGGAGATTGGCAAGAGAATTTTTAGTATAATGATACCAATGGTTGGAAGGCCATAGGTAAACTGAGGATGGTTTTTTGTTCAATCTCTTGGCACAACATTAACTTTACAGCTTGTTTTTTTTTCTAGTTTCTGTTATTCATATTCTTTATTTCTGAATAAGATGACTAATCTTTCTTTGTGTGAATGTTCTGTGGAGAAGGTTTGGGATAAAAAATATTGTACTTCTATATATATATAATATATGTATATAGTGATTTCTGTTTCAGAAAAATGTATAATAAACAAAGTGGTGTTTGAAATTTAGATTCCTTATGCACAAATGTTCCTCCTCTCTCATACTTGGTTTATAATATTCTTTTTTTTTTGACAGACAGAGTGGACAGTGAGAGAGAGAGAGACAGAGAGAAAGGTCTTCCTTTGCCGTTGGTTCACCCTCCAATGGCCGCCGTGGCTGGCATGCTGCGGCCGGTGCACTGCGCTGATCTGAAGCCAGGAGCCAGGTGCTTCTTCTGGTCTCCCATGTGGGTGCAGGGCCCAAGGACTTGGGCCATCCTCCACTGCACTCCTGGGCCATAGCAGAGAGCTGGCCTGGAAGAGGGGCAACTGGGACAGAATCCGGTGCCCTGACCGGGACTAGAACCTGGTGTGCTGGCGCAGCAAGGCGGAGGATTAGCCTATTGAGCCGCGGCGCTGGCCAGTTTATAATATTCTAATCAGTTTCATTGACATTAACAGATTTCCTTGGAAATATAATTTAAAAATTAATAAGGAAGTCATTAGTGGGTAAAATAATTACTTGCTCTTTTGATTTTTAAGTCTCGATGGACTAACAATCATGGTGATAAAAATATTTGTTTATTTATTGATAAAAACATTTTATGGAAAACTCTTAAATGCTTCCTATCACTGAAGCCTGACCTCTCTCCATGAGGAGGATGGGGAGAGAATATTATCTTCATTTTATGCATTTGTAAAATGAGCATCAGAAGTTAAGTGATTTGCCCAATATCCAACAGAGGTTGAACTCGTCAGCAAGAACTTAGGAATCTTCAGAATTTCTCTACAGGAGTGGGCATTTCACTTAGTGGTTAAGATGCCACTGGGACACCTGTATCCCATATTGGAGTGCCTGGGTTTGAGTCCTTGCTCTGCTCCTGATTCTGGCTTACTGCTAATGAGTACCCTTGAAAACAGCAGGTGATGCTTTGGTAGCTGTGTCCCTGACATCCATGTCAGAGATCTGGTTTGAGTTCTTGACTCCTGGCTTCAACTGGCTCAGCCTTAGCTGTTGTAGGCATTTGGGAAGTGGATTAGTAGATGGGAGCTGTCTGCCAGTTTTGCTTTCTTTCTGTCTGTCACATTAAAAATAATAATTTCTCTACAATCTACCTTTATTCTTAGCTTAGGACTTTGGGGTACTTTTGCACTCTGACACCATTCATAACACTTGGGCAATATTTTCTTACTGTTATAGTTAAAAAAATTGGCTAGACTTTTCAGAATACCACTTTTCACTGTTGAAAGGACTTGGTGTCTTTGTTCAGAGGTATTTAGAAAATACTATATTTTTCCCACCTTCAGATGGCACTTAAGCTTCCAAGAGAGCCATTATGGTGGTAGGTTGCATTTGGTATGGAAGAGATGGCTACTTCCTATGTGAGTGCTAAGCTTATATTTTGGATAAATTTTGATGCCTGCAAGACAGCCTCTGTTCTTTCTCTTGCCACCAGAGTTACCCTTCATACAAAAATGAAGGTACCTGGGAGAAAAACTCAACACATACAAAAGTAAAAGCATCAGAACATGTTGGTTCATAAAATCATTGTGTAGCTTAAAACCATGAAAGTTTTCGATATGAAAAGTAATTTTTTTCTAAATACTCAAGCCTGGTCTTGGAGAGGTACTGACTCCCTCTGTGACCGACTTAGTTCCAAGATGGTGGCTGGCCTGCCACAAGAGTAATTCAAGTCATAGTCACAAGTCTATTGTAAATTGTAATATGGGACCAGTTCAGAAAAACTCCTTTTCCAACACCTTTCCCATGACTTCAGAACACATGGCACACTTTTTATGCCACTTAGAGGAATGTAAGACTGCTATGCTAGATAGCAAATTGCCCTTTTTGATACCAACCCATGGTTCTTTGGCTCTCTTACAAACAGAACGTGGCAACAAGCCAGTGCTCAACCTTGAGAAGGTTTATTGGGGACTTATGTTTGCACACAAAACAGACAACATGGCAGGAAGTACTTCTACCAGTTGGCTTCTTGTCAGTAGTTGAATAGGGTTTTACTAGGTTGGAGAGATGGCTATGACCTCTTGGTCTCCACTCAGAAGCACATGGCACTTTGATTGGCACCTGGCTCCATATTCTAAGTGCAGTTGGTTCTTTTCACATAACATGCAAGTGTATGAGGAGGGTCATATATTGGTCATCCTCGGCTACTCTGGGCATGCATGTGGGTTGGGGAAATCTCTAACAGGGCAGTAGGGAGTCTTTTGCAGTTTGAAGGTGGTTGTTCCTTGCTACTGATTGGTTTGGAGGTGGTGGAACAACCTGTGGTCAGAGATGGATATGTGTTCCCACGGGAGATGGATACATGTGGGGTTAGGTGGGGTTTGATTGTGAGTCTTGTTTCTAGCCTGTCTCAGTTTTACTGCCCTCGTAGTCACTTAGTGTTTGCCGAAGTGTGGTCCATAACTGCCTGCCTGGAACAGAATTTGCCTGGATTAGAATCTCTTGGGATTGGGCCTCAGGTTGTGCATTTTAAACAAATTCTCCAAATGTTCATAGATACTCTAAAACTTGGCAATCACTATCTCCTTTATCATTTCTCTTGTTTGTCTTTATTGCAAAACACTGGGATATACTAAGACTCAACTGCTTTGTGGAAGAGGGTGAGGAGGTTACTGGAGAACAATCTCTGTAAGGCAGAGATAATTTGAGTTTTTCTTTTTTAAAGATTTATTTATTTATTTGAAAGGTAGAATTACAGAGAGGCAGAGAGAGAGAGAGAGAGAGAGGTCTCCCATTCATTGGTTTACTCCCCAAATGGCCACAACGGCTGGAGCTGAGCCTATCTGACACCAGGAGCCAGGAGCTTCTTCTAGGTCTCCCACATGTGTGCAGGGGCCCAAGGACTTGGGCCATCTTCTACTGCTTTCCCAGGCCAGAGCAAAGAGCTGGATTGGAAGTGGAGCAGCTGGGACTTGAATCAGCACCCATATGGGATGCTGGCACTGCAGGCGGCGGTTTTATCTGCTACACCACAGTGCTGGCCCCATAATTGGGGTTTTTGACCATCTCTGTTAGACTTCTTAGTCTGTCTTTTGAAGGCTGTTAAGCCACACATTAGCCTGGCCTGTTCTCTGCCCTAGTTCATGATGTCCTTGGTTTTCTGAGAAGTTTTTCAGAATTACAATCATCTGTGTCCTGTCGGGTCTGCTTGACAGGCCAAGGGCTCTGCCACTCCCAATTCCTTGCTTCAGTTGAATTATGACTTTTTCAGATCTGCCTGGCTGGTTGCGAGGTTGGATATTCGAATTCCTCTGGGGTCCATTGCTTTCCATTCAGAGACTTTCTATCTTCCTACCTTCCACCCTGTCCCCATACATCCACAGCACATTCTCACATTGTAAACAAGTTTTCCCAATATCCTTTGTAAGTTTTTTGTTTATGGTTAGGAGCATGTTTTCTTGGAAACTCAGTTGGAGTATTTAGATATTCCTGCTTTTTTTTTTCCACCAAAGCTGATGCAGCTCATATAGTAAATGAATTTTTGTTTTTAGGAGCAGGGGGCTGTGATATGGAGGGAGAAGAAAGAATAGCATTCTTCTTTCTGGAATGAGAATGAGTTTAGGCAAGATTGAGCAGAAGGGAGTTGGTTTTGCCTCCTTCTCTACTTTGCCTAGATCCACCTTTCCTGGCTTCTCTATTTGCAGTTAGGCAGTCAACCTTTGAAATGTGGCTGATGTGTGCCCCTGCTAAATCGTAGGAGCTCTGGATTTGTTTGGTTACAGCTGATTCTGTCTTCTACTTAATAGCATTGCTGATATTACCATACAAGATTAAATGAATGGTAATGGCCTTCTAACTTGGTAGGTCAATGCTCAGTGTATTCATGGCCATTTGGCAGGTTAATGGTGACCTTGTTGCTCTAATAACCTTGTCCAGAGAGTTGGATCATGTACCCTCTAAAAATAATTTTCTGTGTGACGTTTGAGCTGTGTAATCTCCATTTTCCTTTCAAGCATGATCTGAATCATGGGAGGAAAATGGTAGATTCTTCTGGTGACTCAGAAAAAAAATTTTATTCTTCTTACTGTTTATTAACAGAATTTTGGAAGTTGATGAGAACAGAGATACATAGGAAGCAAGGGTTTTGAGAGGCAGCTTTTATGCCTGAACTTGGGAAAGCAAGTGCCCACTGACATTTATGATCTTTTTAGCTAGCTCTCTGGTCTGGTCTAGTCCTCTATGTAGAATGCTGTCACAGTTCAGAGTGATGAACCATGTACCAAGAAAACTAATGAACTCAAAATTGGACAAAACCAGAGGGAGATGGATTGTTAGGTTGTCAACCTATAAGCCTACTAATCCTTGATTTAGTCAATGTATCATACCTGCCTTCAGCCATCTAGAAAAATAAGTATTTAACTTCCAAGAACTTGAGCTCTTAGGATGTTATATAGGCCCCAGGGCCCATATTATCTTTCCAAATTGCATAAAGTGCTTGCAAGTTATTGAGCTGCAATCATCCATTTTTCTTCTTCTTTAGTCGTTCTTTGATAGGTGCTAGAGTACAAAATAATGATATTATTTTCTTCATAACTTAGTGATTTCCTTGCAGGTATAATTAGTGGTTGTTACTAAAATCTCTATTTGATGATACCAGAGGCAATGTACCATATTGAAACAAGCAATTTCACACATTCTAGATAAAAGTTAAAGTACAACATAATGAATTATGACAGCTTGTCCCAGAGGTCTAATCCTATAAACTGTTTCTTCTTTCTCTGATTTTTCCTCTGCTACTTTTTCAACTCAAAGTATTGCTATATTTCCAAAGTAGCTGTAGTGACTGAGGATAGGTAAGCAGAGGGGAAGGAAAGGATAGCTGGGACTATTGTATATTCGTTTAGGATTGACTGGGTCACAAATATGAGACCTAGGCATATGGTCAGGGGATAAGGGATTTTGACGCAGCATTCTTACATATAGTCTCTAAGTAAACAGAACTTGTAGCTTATAATTAAATTGCCTTATAATTTGTGTTTAACAAGCCTATTTATCTTTCAGTATGTCATCTAAAGTACTATACTGAACTCATCCAAACTCTTGTAATGTGAATTTGATGTGACATAGTTTTGTTTCTAAACATTGATGCATTTGGAATACTTTGATATGTATTATGTTAGAGCCAGAACTTAAGAAATAACAAAACCAACATGGTAAACATCCTGTATTTCTCTCTCTGGTAGCAAGGGCCTACCTACAAGAATTTAATATTGGTCTTGATTTTGTGTTTATTCAATTGAAGTCTTTGCTAACTTTCTGAAAGCAGCACTGATCTTCACAAATTTGGGAATCTCTTTTATGTTGTGAGAAATGAAGCCAACCAACAAAGCTTTAAATATAAATTTTAGGGGCTAGCTTTTTTAGCAATTGAAGAAGAATGAAGATCTTTGATTGTTATAGGGACAACTTTTTTTCTCATTTTGTTGTGAAAATTGGTATAGATGGAAGGAAATACTCATTAGCTTTGGAGTTAGCCACTTTGTTAATTTAGTATTTGCCATTTCAAAAATGTCTCCATTTAGATGTGGGGGACAATTTGGCAATTGAAATAGGATCAGATTTTGGAATCTTGGGCTTGTTGGGAAATGTTTGCCCCTACCTGGCTTATTCTGGTCAAACCTTGCCCTGCTAGGGGAAGTCGCTGGAATAAGCACAGTGAGCACTCCCCTTGTTTCACAGTAGCAGGACCATGGAAACACTGTCTGAGGCTGTGGCAGGCAGTTGTGTTAGGCAGGTTCTTGGGAGCTACTTTTAGCTCTTTGAAAAATTTATATCTCAAAGCCCCAAATCTCCTTTCTGCGTCACAGCAGCTGGCCTACATTTACTAGAATATGCAGAATCTATTCTGATATTTATGGGAGATAGAGTGAAGCATAAGAGAATAGAAGAGGATTAGCTATCATTTCAACCCCCACTCTTGTTTCTAAAGCTGAAAATACTCTTTCCTGGTCCTTAGGTATGTATTATTTAAAGAGGAGAAAAGTGACAAATTTCTCCCTGATGTTTCACACTCACTGAATTCAGATCTCCCAGTGTGTTGCTACCAGTAATTTATGCCTGTTTATTAATGCTGACATATGAGTGGTTTAGTGTTTGTGGTTGAGAAGAGCTGCATTATTTAGGAGCAAAGCCAAGATTTTTTGCTGCACTAGGGCAAGAGGCCCTGACACACACTGAAGACTCATTTACAGGCAGACTGAAGATTTCCTGTGGTCTGGAATTACATCTATGAGACAGAACTATAAGTGGCTGATTGTAAAGGATGTTAAAGGCTGTGATTCTGCTTTCAAGTTGTCTGATCTCCTTTAGTTTAGGACACAAAGTTGGGATATCTTAGCAGACACGTTATCAGTAAAAGCAGATGAAATCACGAATCTGGGAATAGTGTGCAACGGTAAATCAGAGCAGTCATAGAGAAACAAATCAAATCCACAGCCAAGCTGATAGCTCATGAACAATATCAAAGTAGCAGATACACTGGGTCAGATAGTTCATGGGAATGAGGATATAAATTATGTACAACAATCATTTTCCACAAGGCTAGTATTATATTTTTATCTCAAGCAAAATCTGTCTTATTTTTGATGCAAAGCAAAATGGAAGTAATTATAAAGCTTTCATTTTGTGCTCTTAATTAAATTCTAGAATCTAACATCTACTCGATAATTTTAGTGAAATAAATTGAGCCAGAAAAAAGTCAGCCTGGTTTAAAATGACGATTACAGAGCTACTTGCCTAATTAAATACATTGCTAATGGAAGATCAAGATTGAAATTACATCTGTATGTTCCCTTTCCTGTGTGATGGACAAGAATACATACGATTTTGCTGAGATTAAGGAATAGGAGCTCTGTTTTTCTGTAGCCTGCAAATGAAGGGGAAAGCAGGAAGGTGGAAAGAGAAGTGAGAAGGTTACAAAACTGTGGTGGCTACTGTGATTCCTAATGATTTAAAGGGCAAGGTTTACTTGTGGTAGATGAAGTTGTTTCCTAATGTAGAGAGGCTCCAGAATGTTCCATGTCAGCAATGAGCATTAGTGTGTTAGAAACTTTGCAATGACATTGGCTGCTAATTCTCAGTGTAAGGATTTTCCTACAGTTTCTCTCCACGAGGTAAGATGACTTCTGGTTGGACATTTTCATAGAATTATAATTTATTAGTACACACACACACACACACACAATCAACATCTCAGGCTGGACCAGGCTGAAGCCAGAATCTGGGAACTCCATCCAGTTCTACATGGGTGGCATGGACCCAAGTGCTTGAGCCACCATCTTCTGCCTTCCAGGGTGCACATTAGCAGGAATCTGGATTGGAAGTGGAAGCAGAACTTAAACAGAGGCAGTCTGGTAAGGATGCAGTGTCCCAACAGCAGTTTAACCTGCTGTACCACAATACCCACCACAGCTAAACAACACAGCTAAAATGCAATTGAAGTTCTATCTGGGATGAAGATAGTAAAAGGGCATTTAGTTGGCTTCCATACTAAAAAATTATATGCTATGGATATGAAATAAATTCTAGCTAAAGAAAACCATATGTTTGTTAATTTTCTTCAATTCCCTCCCCAAAATATTTCGAATGTATTTTCTTTTTTTTATTTTTATTTTTTATATATTTTTTTATTTTTTGACAGGCAGGGTGGACAGTGAGAGAGAGAGACAGAGAGAAAGGTCTTCCTTTTGCCGTTGGTTCACCCTCCAATGGCCGCCGCGGCCGGCGCGCTGCGGCCGGCACACCGCGCTGATCCGATGGCAGGAGCCAGGAGCCAGGAGCCAGGTGCTTTTCCTGGTCTCCCATGGGGTGCAGGGCCCAAGCACCTGGGCCATCCTCCACTGCACTCCCTGGCCACAGCAGAGAGCTGGCCTGGAAGAGGGGCAACCAGGACAGAATCCGGCACCCCGACCGGGACTAGAACCCGGTGTGCCAGCGCCGCAAGGCGGAGGATTAGCCTAGTGAGCCGCGGCGCCGGCCTCGAATGTATTTTCTTAGCAAGACATTTTGGGGAACAGCCTACACTGAAGACTTCCCTAAGCCATGTCAGTTGATGCCAAACTAACCTGTTCCTCCTCCATCCTCAGTTCCTTCCCCCTCTTATGTTCTCCTCCTTCTCCTTCTTATTAGTACTATTATAAGTAAAATACAATAACATCTGGAACAATAGATTACAGCCTGGTCACTGACAGGATCTTTCCAGATGTTGCTGTGGCCATGCTAGAGGGACGTGCCCTGTGTGATCACAGTGTGAGGATGCAGTAGTGTGTGGGGCACAGGGTTGATGCCACAGTATAGCAGTGAACAAGTGAGATGTAGCTATCACTGCAAGCAGCTTAATGTTTCTCAGGAAAGAGACTATTAGCAATCTAGGAGCAGTAGAGTGTGTTGACAAAATGATGAGAAGTATGCAGAGTCTAATACTGGAGTACTCAGTGAAGATCTTGTGGACTTTCAAGATCAGGGAATATCTCTGTGAAGATTATCTTTAAGCTGTAGAGTGTGTTGACAAAATGATGAGAAGTATGCAGAGTCTAATACTGGAGTACTCAGTGAAGATCTTGTGGACTTTCAAGATCAGGGAATATCTCTGTGAAGATTATCTTTAAGCTGCAGTCAGGCTAGTAGTAAGCTAGGTTAGCATTTGGAGGTAAGAAGAATATTCCAGGCTCAGAAAACAGCATATGAAGAATCAGGTGAGAGAGAACACTGGTCTGTTTGTAGTCCTGAAGAACATTTAATATAGTAAGTGTATTAAGGTACAAGCTGAGTAGCTCTAGTAAATCATTGCAAATTTTAGTAGCTTGAACAAAGAAGACTTTTATTTCCCACATTGAAATAGCCTGGAGTTGGTCAACAGGTCAGGGTAGATGGCTGGTTCTACTCTTAAAGATTGCTCAGGAACTCAGGCTCTTTTAATCTTGATTTCACTAATGAAAAATTACTTCTGGCATGCCTCATACTGACTAATGAACCACTGGTACATAAAATGGTGGCTGGAAGTTATTGGAATATGTATCAAGGGGATACAGTCTTAGGACTCAGTCTTAGGACTGGAGATAATCTTTCAGTGGAAGTGAGAGCTAAAGTAGAAACTTGCCCAGGGACTGGCATTGTGGCACAGGGGGTTAAGCCACTGCTTGCAAGGCTGGCATTTCAGAGTGCCAGGTGGCATCCCAGTTACTCTACTTCTGAACCAATTCCTTGTTAATGTGTCTGAGAAAGGCAGCAGACGATGACTCAATTACGTGGGTCCCTGCCACCCTTGCAGGAGACCAGGATGGAGTTCCTGGCTCCTGGCTTTGGCTTGGCCCAGTCTTGGCTGTTACAGATATTTGGAGAATGAACTAGTGGATGGAAGATCTTTGTCTCTCCTTCCCTCTCTGTCCCTTTGCTTAATTAATTAACTAATGAATTAATCTTATAACAAATTGGTCCCATGAAGATTAGGAGATGGGAAAGTTCCAGGGAGAGGGAAGAATACGAAGAACTAATGGTAAGAGGGAGCCTGAGTGTTGAAAGAACAGAAAACACTAGGTGTAGTGTTAGGGCCTAATGTAAGGTGCCGCAAGGAAGAGATCACATGTTAGAGTGACTTAAACTAAAACACATTTATTCCCCTCCCACAGGACAGTCAGGATTTGGGATAGTAATTTCTAGAGGATGGATACCTGCATAGGGTCTTTGCAGTGTTGACAGAAGTACATTTCTGATTAGGAAACTGAAATGTTAACTGTCTCTGGTTTCTCGCTTTCTCTCTCCCTCCCTCCCTCCTTCTTTCCTTCCCTCCTTCCCTGATCTGTTATCTCACTAGATAACTGTATTTGGAAGTAAATTTTAAGACTGCTCCCCAAACAATGGTGAGGCATTAGCAGTTTAGGTAAGAAGTTTAGGATTTATCCTAAGGTTCAGATAAAACTATTGCAAAGGAGGGTACTAAGTTTATAATTTTGGAAAGTGACTATGATTTTAATGCTGTGAGGGAATAGGTCGATAAGATAGAAGGTTGGAAGACTACTGCTTTAAAACCAGGTGAGAAGGGATATTGTGGTCTATACTATGTAAGGATGGTTATTTGTTAGTTATAGTGTGGTGAACAGGCCAAACTTAGTGGAGAGCAATTTGGTAGAAATTAACTATTTTAATATATTGCTCCTTGGATTCAAATTTCATGACATTATATAACCCCCTTCCCAAGTTTAAATGTTCACAGATTTATATAATGAGTCTTGCACAGTGAAATATTTATTAGGACTTGCTTAGAGTAAGAAAACTAAGTAAAGCAGGCCTGCTATAATAGTGGGAGGCTATGGGGAACTAGATAGAGCATGGGCCTTCCACAGGGGACAAGTCTATTTAGTTCCACCCAAGTGTTATATTTCCAATTATTTTGTAAATAAGAACTCATTGTTGTGAGATCCTTTTTTTTTTCCCCAAAGAATCTTGGATGTAAAATGTCCTCATCTTTAAATGTTGACAACTAAGTAGAAATTAAACATATAGAATATTGTGTAGACAAGCACTGAAAAGATCAAGCAAATTATATCTGTAAATGGGATTTAGTTTGTCTCGGTTCATTTGTAACCTCTGTTTTAGGTCCTAATAACTGCATTAGTTAAAGTAGGCTGATGTAACAAAGAAATCCAATAATACAGTGGCCAAGAGGGCAGAGCTGTTTGTTTTTCATGCGACAGAGTTCCAATGTGAGTGAGTCAGGTGGCCAGACATGAGCATGCCCCTTATCTTTAGGCCTTGGCCATATCTTCATAACAACCACTAATATTTACATATATTTCCCAAGAATATCTCCTTGAACATTTTTTCCCTTATAACTTTTTGAGCCTGATTTGACAAGTAAAGAAATAAGGTTCAGAGGTTCAGATAGGTTGTGACTTTCCTGAGATCACAGGGAATTGGTGGCAGAAAGATCAAAATCCATGTTAATTCTCTTTTTAAAAAAATTTATATATTTATTTGAAAGGCAAAGTGAGAGAGAGAGAGAGACAGACAGAGAGAGAGATAGATCTTCTATCCACTGGGTCACTCCCCAAATGTCTGCAATGGCCAGAGCTGGGCCAGGCTGAAGCCAGGAGCTAGGCACTTCATCAGGGTCTCCCACGTGGGTGAAGGGGCCCAAGTACTTGAGCCATCTTATGCTATTTTCCCAGACTATTGGCAGGGAACTAGGATGAAAGTGGAATAGCCAGGACACGATCCAGTGTCCACATGGGATGTCTTGTCACAGGTGGTGGTTTAACCTACTACACCACAACAGTGGCCCCTAATTCTCTTTTAATAATAACAAAATGCCACTTAAATATATTTATGATAATTTGAGTTCCTCTTGCCAAACAAAATTGAGTCACCAAATTGTGAAAAGAGATAATAATATATATATATTTCTTCCTAGACATACCTAGAGATACCCTTTCAGAGTATCATTCTTTTTAAAAATATGTATTTGTTCATTTATTTGAGAGGCAGAGAGTGAGAGTTGAGAGAGACAGTGCTCCAATCTGCTGGTTCACTGCCCAAATGTCTGCAATGGCTAGAACTGGGCTGAGGCTGAGGCCCAGAGCCAGGAACTCAATTGCAGTTTCCCCCAAGGGTGATAGAGACCCGATTACTTTAGCCATCACTGCTGCCACCAAAGGGCTGCATTAGCAGGAAGCAGGAGTGAGCCAGAGGTGGGTGTCAAACCTATATGGTATGAGATGGGGGAGTTTTAACAACTGGTCCAAATGTCTGCCCCCAAAGTATTGTTCTCCATCAATGCAAGCATCACTTAGGGAAATAGAAATCAACAGTTCTTTGGGTACTTAGCAGGATGGTTTTGCTCTGGCAGTACCAGAACCTTTTTCTGTCTTAAAAGTTACTGTTTAATTGTGTGCAGGAACATTGATTCCATATGGTGTGGTTTCTGCATGTGGTTATAACCCTCAACCTCATTCAATATCTGTTTCTGAGAAAACAGAGTGTGTGATGGCCAGAATTGCTCTCATTAGTCAAATCACTGTCCTGCTTCTGGGTGACCACAACTTCTCTGCACAGATAAAGGAAATCTCAGTTGACAGTTTTGGGAGCATTTCACTAAAACAGATCAGAGAAAGCCATAGAATTTCCAGATATGTGACTACTCATTCTGTTAGCCAAGCCTTTGAATGAAACTTTAAAATAGGGAGTTTGGAGTTCTACACAATGAAAAGTTGTAGGGATGTGGAATTCTCTCCTCTTGCTTCTGTTAGAATTAAGAAAGGAACCAGGCATGACCACGCAGTTGTGACTGCTCTGATGAAGAATGGGCAGAACAATGGAACAGTGATGTGTTGACAATGCCTGGGATGTGCACAATAGAAAAGCCTTCTGTGCTTTTTGGTTTGTTTTGCTTTGCTTTTTGAAGGAGCATCATGTTCTGTTGGTGGAGCTGGGAGTAGAATGCCAGGTTGTCAGGGTTCTAGCCCTGGTGCTTCTGCCATTGACGATCAGGGATGATTTTGCAAATCTATGAGCTTTTTGCTGCTTGAGGCAACAAACTGTAAATAGGGGACGCCCAGCATGTTGTACCTCCCACAAGAACAGGATGGTGGTAATGTAGCTTACGTATAACTTAATTTCTATGATTAAGAATAGTATGTCTGACTTTATTTTCCATTGACTAGTCAAATCCCAACAATACAAACATAAACGAATTGAGAATCACATGCTCTCTAATAGGTGTTAAAGCGGGAAGAGTTGCAGCGAGGAGGGATTAGCCCATGGGATTTACCTTTGGGGAAGGATTATGGGAAACTCTGAGCCCCAGGCTTTCTAGCACTAGCTGTCCTCCACAAACTCGTGTGAGCTGATATTTGTGAGGCTTTGGGAAGGTAGATTAGGAAGATTTCTAAATGAGAACAGGAGAATTTCCACAAGTTTTTGCCTTATAATACTGCTTCTACTACCGATTATCTAATATTTTCTTTATATTTACTTTTTATTTAATGTAAGGAAACTGATTATAGAAGATAACTCTGCACGCCTATTCATTAATAAGGAAGGTACCTGTAACATCGTTACAGTGAAAACAAACTTCTCACTGGATACTGAGTCTTGCCATAGGCATTAAACTGAATTTCTACCCTTTGTTAACATGAAAGATTAGTCATATTGGAGAATTATTAAAGACAACCTTCATTAAACAGACTGTGTGTCAGTAGCAGTATTGAAATAAAATTATTACTTTGTGTATGTATTAATTTAGTTTGAAAGTGAATTATTGGCTGGCGCCATGGCTCAATAGGCTAATCCTCCACCTAGTGGTGCCGGCACACTGGGTTCTAGCCCCGGTCAGGGAGCCGGATTCTGTCCCGGTTGCCCCTCTTCCAGGCCAGCTCTCTGCTGTGGCCCGGGAGTGCAGTGGAGGACGGCCCAAGTGCTTGGGCCCTGCATCCCATGGGAGACCAGGAGAAGCACCTGGCTCCTGCCTTCGGATCAGCGCGGTGTGCTGGCCGCAGCGTACCAGCCGTGGTGGCCATTGGAGGGTGAACCAGCGGCAAAAGCAAGACCTTTCTCTCTGTCTCTCTCTCTTTCACTATCCACTCTGCCTGTCAAAAAAAAAAAAAAAAAAAAATAAATAAATAAAATAAATACATAAAAATAAAAAAAATAGAAAGTGAATTATTATAAGTGGTATGATCCTTACCTTGATTTCCCCTTAGATGGGGGAGGTATTATTTCACATTCCCTAATAAGGAATTCACACCTTCCATATTGAATATCTAGAACTTCAAATATTGTTGTAGAACTCTGCCTTGAAAGATTTAATTAGCCTAAGGGACATGAGGAATGGTTTTTCATCTGGGAAATGTGTGCTACTTTGTTTGGATGCATTGTGGGAAGCCCAGGAGTTGCCAATGTTGCAGTGGCCCCAGGACACTGGGTTGTCCAGTCACCAGGCACCCCCACATTTCTCTGGAGGTTTATCTATTATGTTAGATAATAGTAGGAAGTAACTGAAGAAGAAAGTGGACTTCCTCAAGCTGTAAAACAGACTTTGTGCCTGCTGGATAATGTATGTTTCTTTGGCTGAATTTAGTCTGTGACTTGATTTCATTCTAATAACTGCCTGGTAGCAAGCTCTTGAGCCATGGGATGTACAGCCTTTATCTAGCATAACTGATGCTTGCTAAAAGTCTCAGACCTCTTCTAAACAAACCAGCTTGCAATGACTTTCTTCCTGTCTGATTCCAGGTAATTTAATGCCTAGTCTGTTACCAAGCAACACATCCTGAATTTGGAAAATATGGCCCTAGGGAAAGCTATAATTGTATAACTCCGGCTGGTTTTCTAGCAGGCTAGAGTAGATCAGTATTTCTCAAATTATCTGTGGAGCAGGACCAGTTTTTCTTTTTCTAAATTTTACTTCCCAGCACATTGTGGACTGATACTATGAATTACTACTACAAAATAAAGCAAAAACCAGATATAACAAAATATAAGCCTGGACTTTTTAGTATTAAATTAAGCAGACAAAATTACATTTCAATAAATAACAAAAGATCAAAAAACCCAAATAATATAGGAAAAAGGAAAAAAGTGCAAAAATATACTTAAACTATATACATGTTCCTTGGAAGTGCATTTAGGAAACCAATGAGAATTTTTATTAAATTCATAACTTGGTTGTCCTACAATTATAACTATATTTAAATGAAGTAGTGACTACCAAATTAAAAATTCATATGTACACTATAAATATAACTTGAAACATGCTAGTGTTAAAATTGTTTAATGCTACAAATGAGCTTGCTCTCTGCTTGTTAACTTCTCATCTAGGTTGAACTGATGATAAATGCTTCTCAGAAGGTCTAATTCATACCTAAAAATGTTTTAGATTTATTTTAATGACATTTAAAACACAGAAACCTATCTCAAAGAAGGGATGTTTATGTTCTCTCAAAGAAGAGATTTTAAAAACAATTTATTAAGCTTAGGATATTCATTTTAAACTTTTGTCTAGAGTGAAGCTATTATTTTCAAAATTAATCTTCTATTCTTTCTCAAGAACCACTTTCAACCATTTGAAAATAATGACTTGCCTCTTGAAGACATAAATGGTTTCTGGGTTTTATAAACTTCTGGGTTAGCCTGAAGTATTATATGTCATAATGTTCTGCACAACACTGGCAGCTCATGTCACACATGTCCCAGACCATGAATTTGAATAGTGCCCTTACTGGTCTGTGATCTGCTCATTAAGTGAAGTCCATGGGCTGTGAGCTTGCAATTTCAAATGTTAGAAAGATTTCTGACTGCTTTCTCCTTCTGTACTTAACATCATAGACCAATGGCAAACCATTTGCCAATGGATACCGGTATGTAGACCACTCTTTGAGTTGCAATGATGTGGATGAAATTTTTATCCACCGTACATCTCCACATATGAATTTTCCCCATCTTCCATGCCTATCAAATTCTTCCATTAACCTAGCCTACTGTTGTGGTTTCTTACTATGTTCATTTGTTGTGCATGGCTAAGTATGTCATTGTTTAATGTTTTGTATTCTCATTGTAAATGGATGATTTTCTCACCAACTAGAATTAAGCTTTGTTTGAGGACAGGTGCTTGGCATTGTGCTGAACACGTAGTAGATGTTTACTGACTATTCATCAGGTGGATTACTCTAGACGGTAAAACCATACCATCATCAGCTTTCTCATACAGTAACCATGGTTTGGTCTTTGTTAGTCTTCTTTGTTCTGGGATTTTTTTTTATAGCACTGTTGCCTCTGCAGTCACACCTACCATAATATGCTTATTTATTTTATTTCAATCTGTAAGCTCTGAGATGGTCTTTGTTTTGCTCACCACTGAATTCTGAACCCTGACTACCCTCTCTAGCATATAGTAGACATTCACATGTTTGTTGGATGAATAGTATGAAGGTATTGGTGCAGCAGGCTGGAGAATAGGTTGTGGAATCAATTTTTACCTCTGCAGTGTGCAATACATCATTTGGTTTTAAAGTCCACTGCTATTTTATTGATTTCAGAAAATGAATGGAATTATTTATTGATATTTTGATAAGTTTATTTAATTGTACTTTTAGTGTTTTTGATTTCACATTTAGAAATTTCATATTTTAGAGTTCCAAAATAAGTTATTTACTGAATCTGCATTATCATCAACTAGATTACAAGGTCTAATTTTTAGAGATTTTTCAAGAGGGCAGGGGAGAAGTCCTCACAGTCCTTACTGCTAATTGCTTGTGGTTATAAATATGCAGGGAAAAGTAAGTCACTGTTAAATTAGTTTTATACTACTAATTAAAACCACAGAACTACACTATAATTAGAAGTGCTGGTCTATAGCTTTTCTGGGCTTTTGATCGCACCATATGAAAAAATAGATGGCAAGGTAAAAAATCCCGCATTTGTGGAAAATCACTACAATAATCCTACCTCAAAAAATTAGATGGGCCAGCGTTGTGGTACAGTGGGTTAAGCCGCCACCTGCAATGCTGGATCTCATCTGGGAGTGCCGATTTAGTGTCCTGACTGCTCCACTTCTGATCTAGCTCCTTGCTAATGTGCCTGGGAAAGCAGCAGAAAATGGTCCACATACCTGGACTTCTGCACCCATGTGGAAAACCTGAATGGAGTTTCTGGCTCTTGGTTTCAGTCTGGCCCAGGCCTGACTGTCACAGCCATTTGGGGAGTGAACCAACAGATGGAAGATCTCCTTCTCTCTGTCACTCTGCCTTTCAGATAAATACAAAATAATACAATCTAAGAAAAGCTTAGCATCATTAATGTTCAGGGCTCGAATGTTTTTATTTAAAAAGTTTTGAAATATGACAAGGTCATTTTAAGAAAGAAAATTCTTCCCCCCCATAACTTCCCTCCCACCCGCAACCCTCCCAACTCCTGCTCCCTCTCCCATTCCATTCACATCAAGATTCATTTTTAATTATCTTTATATACAGAAGATCAATTTGGTATATATTAAGTAAAGATTTCAACAATTTGCACCCACACAGAACATAAAGTGTAAAATACTGTTTCAGTACTAGTTATAGCATTAATTCACATTGAACAACACATTAAGGACAGAGATCCTACCTGAGGAGTAAGTGTACAGTGACTCCTGTTGTTGACTTAACAATTGACACTCTTGTTTATGGCATCAGTAATCACCCTAGGCTCTTGTCATGAGTTGCCAAGGCTATGGAAGCCTTTTGAGTTCGTGGACATTGATCTTATTTGGACAATGTCATAGTCAAAGTGGAAATTCACTCCTCCCTTCAGAGAAAGGTACCTCCTTCTTTGATGGCCCATTCTTTCTACTGGGATCTTACTCGCAGAGATCCTTCATTTAAGTCCTCTTGTAATCTTGTAATCCATAAGATGTACTTTGGAAGTTTATATTTACTACATAAAAGTTAAAAAAAAACAAAAAAAAGAAAGAAAATTCTATAACTAAACCATTTTTTAATTTTCCTACATTTGAGTTGGAAGCTCATTTAAACAATTAATAATTCATGTTTGTCTTGCAATGGGTAGAGTTTTTTGTGCAGAGTAGTAATTTTTTTTTTTTTTTTAAATTGATGAAAATATAAGGAGGGGCCGGTGCTGTGGTGTAGTGGGTAAAGCCGCTGCCTGCAGCAGTTCGAGTCCTGGCTGCTCCACTTCTGATCCATCTCTCTTCTGTGGCCTGGGAAAGCAATCGAGGATGGCCCAAGTCCTTGGAATCCTGCATCCGCATAGGAGACCTGGAGGGATGTCCTGGCTCCTGGCTTTGGATCAGTGCAGCTCCGGCTGTTGGGGCAATTGGGGAGTGAACCAATGGATGGAAGACTTCTCTCTCTCTCTCTCTCTCTCTCTCTCTCTGCCTCTCCTCTCTGTGTAACTCTGACTTTCAAATAAATAAATAAATAAATCTTTTAAAAAATTTAAAAAATATTAATAAGAAACTCTGTAGGAAGTACTGGCATTATCTTTAGAAAGGGAAAAGTGGAGGAGAGATGAAGGAAAGGAATGATTGTGCTCATCAGGGAGGGTGCCTCTGGGGTACAAGGTGATGGAGGGGAAAGGGCAGAAGTTACAGACCTGGGGACAGATACTCTGGGGTGCTTTGCATATCCTCACAAATATTAGTGGAAGGCTAGGATAAAGGAATTAAATCCTCTAAAGAACCAAAATAGTGTTCTTTCTTATTATACCCCACCTACTCATCCTACACTCAACCCTCTGCACACACAGTGAAGCTTTTTATAATCCGTGAACTTTGAGAATCAAACACTTCCTGCCTATCAGCTGCAGTGAGAATTCAATCCAATAGCTTTCTTTTGCCAGCTCTTAAATTGTGATCTTGAAGGCTGTGTTTCGTGGTTTAGTTTTATAATTTGTATTTTAGCTGCTCCACACGGAAGGGTGGAAATATTTAGTATGTTTGCCTCTAGCATACCCAGAGATTGATGGACACAAGCTATTCTATATTTGACACAAAATACCTTATTAACTGTTTTCTTCACCTCTCTGCAGTTGGAGTAAAGGAATAGAAACACGTTAGAAAAAGTAGGTCAAGGTAGTTAACTGAAGAAAAATAAAGTAACGTGTTTATGCCTCCTTCCATTTTTCAAATAGCAGTACTCTTTTAGAACAGTTGCAGAGGGATAAAAATATGTTTGTTTAAAGTAGTCCAGTTTTCCCCTGGTACATAAATTGTGCAAATGGCACAAGCAAACAGTATTTAAAACACATTAGCCTGTGACAAGATTTCTCAGGACAGCTGAAAATAATGAACCCAGGTTTCCAGAACATATTGAGGTCAACGAGGAATGTTCATGTCACAGGAGAAAATTGGCTGGACAGGCACTCTGATGGACTGCTGTTAAAGCATCTGGCATGGCTGGGTGGTGGAAGGAATGCATTAACTTTCTGGTGTCAAAGTCATTTTTCTGGAGGAGGAACACTCCTTTCACAGTGAGCTGTCTTCTCTCTCAGTCGTGACTGTTCACGTAGGTATAGTGTTTAGGTACATCTTAGAGTTCATTGGAATTCAAAATACATTTTCCCCCAAGAGCTCCAGTTGCACAATCGGTGAGTGCGCGGTACTTACATGACAGTGCAGGTGGAGCAAAATACATTTTCCCCTAAAAAGAATGTATTTTTAAAAAAGATTTATTTGTGTGAAAAAGTTGGAGGGAGGGTGAGAGGGAGGGAGAGATAAAATATCTTCCATCTGCTGGTTTACTCCCCAGATGGTTGCAATAGCCAGGGTTGGGCTAGGCCTCAGCCAGGAGCCAAGAGCTTCTTCTGGGTCTCCCACATGGGTAACAGAGCACTTGGGCCATCTCCCGCTGCTTTATCCAGGCCATTACCAGGGAGCTAGATCAGAAGAGGAGCACTCAGGATGTGAACTGGTTCCCATATGGGATACCAGCTTTATGTACCACACCATAGAGCCGGCCCCACTTAAAAGAAAACCTGTTGAAGTGAAATGGACACTATGAGAAACAGTGACTTGATCAGCCCTTGTCCTGTCAAGGAACAACTTACTATTTTATTCCTTTTAGTGTTTTGTTGTTGTTGTTGTTGTTGTTGTTCTCCTTAATACCATTGGTTGAACTCTTTAATTAACACACAATTATTCTTACTCATTTAAATTTAACTGAAAAGTGATCCCTGCTAAATATAAGAGTGGGAATAAGAGAGGGAGGAGATGTACAGTTTGGCACATGCTCACTCGGACTTACCCCTAATGGTAGAGCTAGAAATGTGCCAGGGGATTCAAATTCAATCCCATCAAGGTGGCATTTACCAACCATCTTACTAGTCAAAGTGATCAGTTTAAGTTCACAATTGATCAAAAAGATAGGATTAAGTGTCAAAGAGATTACATAAAAACCAGTGTCTGCAAATAATAATTGATAGAATTAAGAAGGAGAGAATGATCCTACATGGGAAGCAGGATACACAGCAGACTCATAGAATGGCAAATGCCCTAAACAGCGCTCTGGCCTCAGAATCAGCCCTTAAGGCATTCAGATCTAGCTAAAAAGCCCATGAAAGATTCGTAGGCATGGAAAGCCAAGACATTGTGGCAAAACAAACAAACAAAAACAAAAAACAAAAAACCACCTAAATGAAAGATCTCTGTGAGTGAGATACCAGTGGAAAGAATGGGTCATCTAAGAAGGCAGTACCTTTCTCTGAAGGGAGGAGAAAACTTCCATTTTGAATATGGCCTTATCTAAATAAGATTGGAGTTGGTGAACTCAGGAGTCTTCCATAGCCTTGGCAGCTCATGACAAGAGCCTTGGGTGATTACTGACATCATAAATAAGAGTGTCAATTGTTAAATCAACAACGGGAGTCACTGTGCACCTGCTCCCCATGCAGGACCTCTGTCCTCAATGTGTTGTTACTATGAGAATTAATGGTAAAACTAGTACTCAAACAGTACTGTATGTAAACTTTGTGTGTCTTTGTGGGTGCAGCCTGTTGAAGTCTTTACTTAGAATGTACTAAATTGATCTTCTGTATATAAAGATAATTGAAAATGAATCATGATGAAGAATGGAATGGGAGAGGGAGTGGGAGATGGGATGGTTGTGGGTGGGAGGGAGATTATAGGGGGAAAAGCTGCTATAATTCAAGAGTTGTACTTTAGAAATTTATATATATTAAATAAAAGTTGAAAAGAAAAAAATGTATTTTTAAAAAGATGTATTTATTTATTTGAAAGGTAGAGTGACAGTGAGCGACAGAGAGAGATCTTTGTTCTGCTCTCCATTCTCCACATGTCTGCAACAGGAACTGTTCCTGCTAAGCCAGGAACTACATCTGGTTCTCCCAGCAGGCTGATGTGGGCATATGGCTTAGCCTGTTGAACAACAGTGCCCCAGAAATAATGTTGTAATTCCGTGGTGGGGATGCTATATAGTGTAATGAAAAGAGCAGTGGACTTGGAATTAGATTTGGAATCAGATGTTACATTTTTTATAAGTCAGTCAACTTCATTACTATTGGAATTTTGTACTAGATAATTGTTTACCATCCAGGAACTGTCTTGTGCATTCAACATAGGACATTTAACAGCATCTCTGGCCTCTACCTACCTGATGCCTGTAGTAGCCTCCCTAGCTGTGACAATTAAAAATGTCCTCAGACATTGCCAAGTGAATCCTGGAGGACAAAATCATCTCCGGTTGAGAACCACAGCACTAAGTGTGAATTCTAGGAACTTGATTATATGACATTACACCTCTCACCTCACAAGTGATAATGAATGGTTTTGAAATATGCATTGTAATATATTCCTATATCCCTCTCTGTGTACATATTTGATAGGCACGTATCATCTTTATCCCAAATGCCACGTCATTCTTTTATTCCAGTATTCTATTTATTTCTTACATAAAACTTGACCTACTATGTAGTAGAATTTCCAACATTATATTTAAAATTTTTATACCTGGTGTCCTAAGTGGCCTTGACCTATAGCAATATTTCTTAAAATATTGTCCTTATGCCAGTTCCAAATATTGGAAGAGACTGAACTACTCTTTGGTATTTATGCAGAAAAATATTTAAAACATTATAATAATTATGTAGTTATTTTAATTGATCTTGACAAGTGATACTGATTTTTGATAGTAATGTAAGTTTACCTTTTGAGGTAGTCAATTTAAATAAACATTAAATATGATTTTTATGTACTATAGATGATATTTGGAAACATCAGAAACTGTGAAGGTGGCACCTGAATGACTGAAGTTTGGGGACCATAGGCTTATAAAGTAAATGTGTAACTGGGAGTACACAGCATGTGCAGTAGATACAGGGGTGATGGTGGTGATATGTATACCCAGGTCTGGTTTGTTTTACAGATTCTGGGAACCTCATAATCAGTTCTTCCAAGGCATGATAGAAGTCACCTAAAAAGTCATTTGGACCCTTTTTAAAAAATAATTTTTCTAATTTCTCCTATAATTATGGCTGTACAGTATTTTTACCTCTTTTGGGTCTTTTTTTTTCCTTAAAATGCTTCTTTCAAAATGTACCTCAGATCATGGAAACCATACCTCTCCTTGTGACTATCCTTGCTGAACTTGAACAGGCTGAGCACTTACCAGTTCCTTTCCTCTTGACCCCTGTGACTCTGTCTTTCCCTAACTGTGTCTGGGAAGACATGCCCCCTTCCTCGTCTCTCCATTAACTGTCTTCACTTTCCATAATAGTACCCATCATCGTAGGATGTGCTGCCACTGTAGCCATTTGGGGAGTGAACCAGCAATGGAAGATCTCTCTGTCGCTCCCTTTCTCTCTGTAGCTCTGCCTTTCAAATAAATAAATAAATAAACAAAATCTTTTAAAAATGACAAAAATAAAAAGTTTCTTTGTATATATGTTTATGTATTTTTGCAAATATATTAAAATTTAAATTAAAAATACTGACATTTTGGTATAGTTGAATAAGCATCTCTTTAAATGCTGCTGCTCGTGTTTTCTTGTGTTTGTGTTTCTGTCCCTCTGAATTGGGTAGAATTGACTTTGAGCATTAATTTCCTCCCAACTCCCTTCTTCCCCTTCTCTCCTCGTGATGGCTCTGTGCTGTGTTCTCTGCTCTTATAGGAACACCAGTTCTTGCAGCGGCAGTCTATGTAACATCTCCCTTTTCCCCTTGCTTTGCTGCTGCTGGCTGGCTGGATGAGTGGGAGGAACGCCGGTGTGGGGGTGGTGGTAGGGCTTACTTGGTGGCACAGTCCAGGCCTCTGGTTCTTCACTTCTGTCCTCTCTGAACTACTCTTAACTGACACTGCAAAATAGAAGCTACCTCTGTGCTTCATGATCACAATTCTGTCCTTAGACCTGGGCAGTAGGCCCAGAGGCCATTGTGAAAGTCAAGGTAAAAGAATAGAACATGTGGGTGTTTTTTAGCTTGACTTATAGCTTTTAAAAATGCCTAAGCATACGTTTAGACATATGGGTGTGGGCCTCCATGTACACTCTTTCCCTGAGCTATGCAGAACATTCAGGGTGGGCTTGTGTAAACACAGTGCCCCATTCCCACTCTTTACTGCCTGTTGGTTTTGGGAGGATCCAGCTGGATGAAGAGCATGCCTCTCCTTCCAGATGTAAGCTCCATGGGTCAGGGCCAATGCCTGGTGTGCAGCTGTTAAATGAAGGAAAGGTCATGGCATCCGAGCAGTAGTAGAAGGGAAGGAATTGTTCAGAAGCCCGAGGGAAGAAAAGGGAAGTCCCCTTCCCAACACTGCTGTTACACTGCGTGTAATGGGCCAAAGAGCTGCTGCAGGATGCTCTCCTCCATATCCATTTTCCTCTTGAATCTTACGAAATTTGAAATTTTGTATATCAATTAGGGAGTCTGTTATATGAATTTGACAATATGTTCTTATTTGACTCTGTGACATATCTTCTTTCTGAGGGAAGGGAAAGTCACAATAATTTCCTAATTTGGATTTTCATCACAAATACCTATTGTAAGATGATATGCAGCTCAGTTAGGTTGGAAGAAACAAAGTAAACTGAAACAAACAGAACTCCAAACCACAAAAGTTGGTTAAGTAAAGACAAAGAAGTAAGAAATATGTCATTTTAAAATGTTGTAATTGCTATTGATCATTGAGACTGAATGTTTTAAGCAGGTTTTCATGTAAGTACTAGCACTATTCTGAAAACATTTTAAAAAATGCTTTTAAAAAATGTTTGTTTTCGGCCGTCGCTGCAGCTCCATAGGCTAATCCTCCACCTCGTGGCGCCGGCACACCAGGTTCTAGTCCTGGTCGGGGCTCCAGATTCTGTCCTAGTTGCCCCTCTTCCAGGCCAGCTCTCTGCTGTGGCCGGGGAAGGCAGTGGAGGATGGCCCAAGTACTTGGGCCCTGCACCCCATGGGAGACCAGGAGAAACACCTGGCTCCTGCCTTCAGATCAGCGTGGTGCGCCGGCCGCAGCGTACCAGCCGTGGCGGCCATTGGAGGGTGAACCAACGGCAAAAAGGTCTTCTGTATATAAAGAGAATCGAAAATGTATCCTCATGTGAATGGAAGGGGAGAGGGGGTGGGAAAGGGGAGGGTTGCGGGTGGGAGGGACGTTATGGGGGGGAAGCCATTGTAATCCATAAGCTATACTTTGGAAATTTATATTCATTAAATAAAAGTTAAAAAAAAAAAGGAAGACCTTTCTCTCTGTCTCTCTCTCTCACTATCCACCCTGCCTGTCAAAAAAAAAAAAAAAAGTTTGTTTTCATCTACTTGAAAGGGAGAGAGAGAGAGAGAAAGAGAGAGAGAGATATCATCCATCCATCCATCCACTGGTTCACTCCCCAAGTATGTGCTACAACTAGGGCAACTCCATTGAGTTTCCCAAGTGAGTGGCAGGGGATCAAACACTTGAGCCATCATCTGCTGCCTCCCAGAGTGTGCATTAGGAGAAAACTGGATTAGAAACAGAAAAGCTAAGACTGCAACTGGCACTGTGATACAGGATATGGGTGTCCCAAGAGGCAACTTGGCCCACCCCTGAAAGCATTTTTAAGATAACCAAAACTATGTGAACTAGATTCAGGGAAATTCAGGACTCTTGCACTGAAGAACACCTACATGAATGGGATTTGAGTAATGAAGTTTGCTTGTAATCTTAATTATTTTTGGGGATTCAGGGAGTGTGCTAAAAGAGAAAGTGAAGTAGGATGCATCTTGTGTCCTGTTTCCTTCTGCGGACATGCGGTAGCTGTAGCTTAGTGAATTCTAATTTACCATTCTTGTTTCTGGCTTTGGAAATTTATGCTCAAGAGAAGTTTAAACATTGATAGTTCCAAACCAGAAGATATTATTTTCCTCTTATATTTAATTACAAGTAAGCCCAAGTCACTTAATGTGTTAATTTATGATAGTACTCATGAGTTTAGATACTGAGAGTCTTTTACATTCAAGAAGAATTTTTTGAAAAAGTCAAAGCAGAAGAAACTCTGTGCTTTAATAAATATAAATGTGAACACATGGAAAACTAAGTTTTTAGTTCCAATTTGAAAATTAGTAATTTTTCCTAAAAATTTCCTTTTTTTTCAATTTCTATAATTGTAGCATTACTTCCAACAGTTTCTTCAGTACCATGCAACATTTGAAAGGAGAATATATATGACAATTTAAAAAATCTTAGTTGCTCTTTATAATAATAATAAAAAAGCTATTCTGGGGGGCCAGCACTGTGGTGCAGCAGATTAACACCTTAGCCTGAAGCACCGGCATCCCATATGGGTGCCAGTTCTAGTCCCAGCTGCTCCACTTCCTATTCAGCTCTCTGCTATGGCCTGGGAATGCAGTAGAAGATGGCCCAAGTCCTTGGGCCCCTGCACCCGCGTGGGAGACCTGGAAGAAGCTCCTGGCTCCTGGCTTTGGCTTGGCACAGTTCTGGCTGTTGCAGCCAATTGGGGAGTGAACCATCAGATGGAAGACCTCTCTCTCTCTCTGCCGCTCCTCTTTCTGTGTAACTCTGACTTTCAAATAAATAAATAAATAAATATTTTTTAAAAAAGCTATTCTGATATTTTAGAGTTTTAGTTAAAGAAACAAAGGAAGTGGCTCTTGAGGCTCAGTACCTTAAGCCACTTGAATTGCCTGCATCCCATATTGGTGTCACACTTCTTAGCCAGCTTCCTACGAGTGCACCTGGGAAAGCAGCAGATGATAACCCAAGCGCTTGGGTCTCTATTACCCCTCTGGGAGACACAGATGGAGTTCCTGGCTCTGGCTTCCACCTGGTACCACCCTGACTATTTTAGGCAACTGGGGAGTGAACCAGTGAGTGGAAGATCTCTCTTTGTGTCTATGAGCCTCACTTTGTCACTCTGCCTTTCAAATAAATTTAAAAAAATTTAAAAAAGAGATGATAGAGAAAATATGCTTTTCACTCTGGCCTCAGAATCAGCCCTTAAGGCACTCGGATCTAGCTGAAGAGCCCATGAGAGTATTTTAGGCATGGGAAGCCAAGACACTCTGGCAAAAAAAACAAAAACAAAAACAACCAAACCTAAATGAAAGATCTCTGCGAGTGAGATCCCAGTGGAAAGAACGGGCCATCAAAGAAAGAGGTACCTTTCTCTGAAGGGAGGAGTGAACTTCCACTTTGACTATGACCTTGTCTAAATAAGATCGGAGTTGGAGAACTCAAGAGGCTTCCATAGCTTTGGCAACTCATGACAAGAGCCTAGGGTGATTACTGATGCCATATAAAAGAGTGTCAATTGTTAAGTCAACAACAGGAGTCACTGTACACTTACTCCTCGTGTAGGATCTTTGTCCTTAATGTGTTGTTCAATGTGAAATAATGCTATAACTAGTACTCAAACAGTACTTTACACTTTGTGTTTCTGTGTGGGTGCAAACTGTTGAAAGCTTTAGTTAATATATACTAAATTGATCTTCTGTATGTAAAGAGAATTGAAAATGAATCTTGATGTGAATGGAATGGGAGAGGAAGCAGGTTGGGAGGGAAGTTATGGGGGGGAAGCCACTGTAATATAAAAGCTGTACTTTGGAAATTTATACTTATTAAATAAAAGTTAAAGAAAATATGCTTTTGACAATATTGTTAGATTACTTAATTTATATGAAAATTGTTACTTTAATTTCTGAAAAGATCACCTCCTAAATAAGGATTAAGTCAGAAGTTTCTTTACACTGTTGCTTATATTCACTTTATCTCCTTTCTTTATTCTGCTTTGTTTCTGTATTACATTTCTAAGAGAAAAATATTTTAGGAAATGATTTAACCCCGCCAGTTAGGGCAGGAAAATAAGGATGCCCCCATGATTGGAACTTTGTCCTCTGTCTCTGGGTTTTGTGTCCTTCCAAGCAAGCCTGCCTCGACCTTGGTTTTTGATGTGTTAAGTCCCAGATAGATGACTGGCCTTATTGACAGACACTGGGTGATGGACAGAGGGAACAAGTAGCAGGGAATGTGGACAAGAAATGGAGATGTAGTGGGGAGTGGATTGTGGTTGTTATTATTAAAGCAACTTAAGCAATTTTAGAAAATGAAATAAATTGTACTAGTTTTTTTTTTAAACTTTGACAGAAAGTCAGTTTCTTTGTCCAGAAAGTGTGTTTGGAAATTTTACTCTTCTGTGTATCTATCCCAGAAATCTACCACTAACTCTTTTAGTGATAGTAGCAATTACTTTACCAGCATTTTCTTTTTTCCTAGCAGTGAAATTGTTTGTGTTCAAATTATTTGAAGTGCTCACTTCCTTCAATGGTGGAAGATTTTATGTACACATGTGTATGTTATGAATATGTATGTATGACATAGACCAACACTACTGCCAATGCATATGTTTTCTTGAGGTCATGGCATGGGAAACTGAGCTTTAAGTTTGCTTTTTTTTCCCTAATATTCGAAGTTTTGGGTCTATGTAAAAAGTATGGAAAGTTGTAGAGCTCTTTGGGGGCATTTTTATATGCATTATCCTATTTCATCCTTAGAACTTGGAGTCATAGAGGTAGCATCATTTTTTAAAAATTTATTTATTTGAAAGAGAGAGAGGTTCAGAGAGAAAGAGAGAGAGAGAGAGAGAGAGAGAGAGAGAGAGAGAGAAAGAGAGAGAGAGAGAGAGAGGGAGATATTCTGCTTGTTTATTTCTCAAATGGCCACAAGCCAGGAGCCAGGAGATTCTTCCAGTTCTCCCATGTGGAATTCAGGGCCCAAGTACCATTAACTGGGAGCTGGATCAGAAGTGGAGCAGTTAGGACTTGAACCGGCGCCCATATGGTATGCCAGCATTGCAGGCAGCAGCTTAATTGGGTATGGAAGAAATATTCCTCAACACAATCAAGGCAATTTATAACAAATCCACAACTAGTGTCTTATTGAATGGGGAAAAGTGGGCAGCATCTCCACTAAGATCCAGGACCAGACAAGGATGCCCACTTTCACCACAACCATTCATTGTTGTCCTAGAAGTTTTAGCCATAGCCATTAGGCAAGAAAAAGAAATCAAAGGGATACACTCTTCTCATGTCTATAGGAAACAATAATAAAATTCATATGGATGTTCTCCCTCATCTGTGATAACTAATAGAGCACCTAAAAGGTAATCTACAGAAATGAAGTTGACACTTTGAGATGTTAGGACTTTGAACAGCCCTTGTCTTGACTGTTGAGGAACATTATTTTTTCATACTATTTGCTGAAGTCTTTACTTAGTATACAGTCAATCATATGTGTATAAAGTTAATTGAAAATAGATCTTAGTAAAAAATAAGAATGGGTATAGAGGGAGGAGGAAGAGGGGGGAGAGTGTGGGTGGGAGGACAGGTATGGCGGGAAGAATCACTATGTTCCAAAAGTTGTATTTATGAAATGCATGAAGTTTGTATTACTTAAGAAAAAGGTTTCTGAAAAAAAAAGATTGGCTAGTTTGGGAAATTTGGTTAATGAACTTCAGTGTGAACGACTCCATTTTGATGTTTAGCCTAGTCTGTTGGGGCCTAATACAAGATCTTAATCAAAAAAAAAAAAAAATACACTGATGTGGGGAGATCACAGTCTTTTTCAAATGGGTATGTAAACATGTGAAAAACTCATAATATAAAACTAAATAAGGAATTCTGATATTGTTCTTAGTGGGAACCACAAAGATTCATATGCAGACAGAGACTCCAAATAGCTAAAGCAATCTTAAACAACAAAACAAAGCCAGAGGCATCACAATACCAGATTTCAAGACATTCTATAGGGCAGTTATAATCAAAACAGCCTGGTACTGACACAAATATAGACATGTAGACCAAGGGAACAGAATAGAAACCCCAGAAATCCAATTAAGGTTTTTATCATGAAAATATGTTATATTTTATCAAATGCTTTCTCTGCATCTATGGAGATAATCATATAGTTTTGATTCTTCAGTTTGTTAATATGATGTGTCACTTTATTGATTTATGAATGTTAAACTATCCCTGCATACCAGGAATAAATCCCACTTGGTCTGGGTGAATGATCTTTCTGATGAGTTGTTAGATTTGATTAGCTAGTATTTTTTAAAAGATTTATTTATTTGAAAGACAGAATTACAGAGAGAGATAGAGACAGAGAGAGGTCTTCCATCCGCTGGATCACTCCCCAGATGGTCACAGTGGCCGGAGCTGCGCTGATCTGGAGCCAGGAGCTTCTTCTGGTTTTCCCACGTGGGTGCAGGGGCCCAAGAACTTGGGCCATCTTCTACTGCTATCCCAGCCCATTGTAGAGAGCCAGATCAGAAGAGGAGCAGCTGGGACTAGAAATGGTGCCCATACAGGATGCTGGTGCTTCAGGCCACAGCACCGGCTCCTGGCTAGTATTTTGTTGAGGATTTTGGTATCTATATTTATCAGCATTATTCGTCTATAGTCTATAGTTCTCTTTGTTTGTGTATCTTTTTTTGTTTGTTTGTTTTGGATTTAATGTGATGCTGGCCTCATAGGAGTTTGGAAGAATTACCTCCCTTTCAATGGTTTTGAATAATTTGCAAAAATTAGAATTAGTTCTTATTTAAAAGCTTGGTAGAATTCAGCAATGAAGCCTGTGCTTTTATTTATTGGAAGAGTCTTTATTACTTATTAAATCTCCATCTATTTAGATTTTTTGGTCTATTTAGATTTTCTGGGTCTTCATGACTCACTTTTGGTAGATTGTATGTGTCTAGAAATCTATCCATTTCTTCTGGATTTTCCAGTTTGTTGGCATATAGCTGTAGTAGCTCCTGATTGTTTTTATTTCTGTGATATTTGTTGTATCCTCTCCTTTTTCATCCCTGATTTTATTAATTTGGGTCTTTTTTGGTTAGTTGGGGCAATGGTCTATCAATTTTGTTTATTTTTTTAAAATCAGCTCTTCATTTCACTGATCTTTTGTATTTTTTGTTTCAATTTTGTTTATTCTGTAATTTTGATTACTTCTTTCCTCCTACTTGAGTTTGGTTTATAGTAGTTTTTCTAGGTCTTTGAGATACATTGATAGTTCATTTATTTGATGCTTTTCCAATTTCTTGATGTAGGCACCAGTTGCTATAAACTTCCCTTTTAACACTGCATTTGCTATATCCCATAGGTTTTGATATACTGTGTTGTCATCTTTGTTCATTTCTAGGAATTTCTTTTTTATTTTCCTTTTGATTTATTCTGTGACCCATTGTTTTTTCAAGAGGATGTTGTTCAGTCTCCATATGTTTCCATATTTTCTGTAGTTTCTGAAGTTGCTAATTTCCAGCTTCATTCCATTGTGGTCAGAAAAAACACATGGTATGATTTTAGTTTTTTTGGATTTGTTGAGACTTGCTTTATGGCCTAGCATATGGTCTGTTCAAAAGAATTTTCCTTGCACTGATGAAAAGAATGTGTATTCTGCATCTGTGGATGAAATACTATTCATATATCATTTAGGTCCATTTGATCCATAGTGTAGCTTAGCTTGGGTCTTTGATTTTTTAATTTTTTTGTCTAGTTAAGCTGTCAGTTGATGAAAGTGGGGTTTTGCCTAAATGAAAGATCTCTGTGAGTGAGATCCCAGTGGAAAGAACAGGTCTTCAAAGAAGGAGGTACCTTTCTCTGAAGGGAGGAGAGAACCTCCACTTTGACTATGACCTTGTCTAAACAAGATAAGAGTCGGAGAACTCAAGGGGCTTCCATAGCCTTGGAAACTCATGACCGGTGCATAGGGAGATTACTGATGCCATAAACAGGAGTGTCAATTTGTCAAGTCAACAACAGGAGTCACTGTGCACTTACTCCTCATGTAGGATCTCTGTCCTTAATGTGCTGTACATTGAGGCTTAATGCTATAACGAGTACTCAAACAGTATATTTCACTTTGTGTTTCTATGGGGGTGCAAACTGTTGAAATCTTTACTTAATGTATACTAAACTGATCTTCTGTTAAAAAAAAAAAAAAGAAGAAATTAGCAATTCCCAACTTGACTCTCGTTGGGATTAAACATGACAATAGGTCTGATCTGATTTCATCATCATTTAAAAAATCATCTATTATTTTTCACTTTATGTTTCTGTGTGGGAGCAAACTGTTGAAATCTTTACTTAATGCATGCTAAACTGATCTTCTGTATATAAAGAGAATCGAAAATGAATCTTGATGTGAATGGAAGGGGAGAGGGAGTGGGAAAGGGGAGGGTTGTGGGTTGGAGAGATGTTATGGGGGGGAAGCCATTGTAATCCATATTCTGTACTTTGGAAATTTATATTCATTAAATAAAAGTTAAAAAAAATAAAGTGGGGTTTTGAAGTCCCCCATTATTATTTTTTATTTATTTATTTATTTTTGACAGGCAGAGTGGATAGTGAGAGAGAGACAGAGAGAAAGGTCTTCCTTTTTTGCTGTTGGTTCACCCTCCAATGGCCGCCATGGCGGGCGTGCTGCGGCCGGCGCACTGCGCTGATCCAAAAGCAGGAGCCAGGTGCTTCTCCTGGTCTCCCATGGGGTGCAGGGCCCAAGCACTTGGGTCATCCTCCACTGCACTCCTGGGCCACAGCAGAGAGCTGGCCTGGAAGAGGGGCAACTGGGACAGAATCCGGCACCCCGACCGGGACTAGAACCTGGTGGGCTGGTGCCGCTAGTTGGAGGATTAGCCTATTGAGCTGTGGTGCCAGCCCCCCCCCATTATTATTGTGGTAGAGTTATGTCTCCTTTAGATCTATTAACAATTCCTTTAAATAGCCAGGTGTCTTGGTATTGGGTGCCTGTACATTTATTATAGTCACATCTTCCTCTTCAATTGACCCTGCATTCATTACTTGATGCCCTTATTTTTCTCTTTTAACAATTTTTGTGTTGAAGTTAATTTGATCTGATATTAGGATGCTACATATCTATTTTTTTTTTACTTCCCATTAGAATGGAATATCTTTTTTCCATGCTTTCACTGTGTTTATCTTTGTTTGTGAAGTGTGTTTCTTGCAGGCAGCAAATAGATAAGTCTTATTTTTTAATCCATTCAGCCAATCTGGATTTTTTTTTTATTTGACATGTAGAGTTATAGACAGTGAGAGAGAGAGACAGAGAGAAAGTCTTCCTTCCTTTAGTTCACCCCCCAAATGGCAGCCACGGCCGGCACGCTGTGCTGATCTGAATCCAGGAGCCAGGTGCTTCTTCCTGGTCTCCCATGTGGATGCAGGGGCCCAAGCACTTGGGTCATCCTCCACTGCCCTCCCGGGCCACAGCAGAGAGCTGGACTGGAAGAGGAGCAACCGGGACTGGAACCTGGCTCCCATATGGGATGCCGGCGCCACCAGCGGAGGATTAACCTTCAAGTGAGCTATGGCACTGGCCCCAAATCTGGATCTTTTAATTGGAGAATTTAGGCCACTTACATTCAAGATTGTTATTGATAAGTAACAACTTGGTCCTACCATTTTCCCATAAATATTCCTTTTGTTTGTTTTGCATTTCCTTTATACTTTTAATAGGACATTTTCTACTTTACATTCTTTCATAATGATGACTATCTTTCTGTTATTCTGTGTGTAGCACATCCTTTAGCATCATTTGTAATGCTAGATTAGTGGTGACAGATTCTTTCAATTTGTGTTTGTTATAGAAGGTTTTATCAAAGACAGAGTTACAGAGAGAGAGAGAGACAGAGAGAGAGAGGTCTTCCATCTGCTGGTTCAGTCCCCAGATGGCCTCAATGGCTGGAGCTGCACCGACCCGAAGCCAGGAGCCAGGAGCTTCTTCTGGGTCTCCCACGTGGGTGCAGGAGCCCAAGGCAATGGCAGAGAACTGGATTGGAAGAGGAGCATCTGGGACTAGAACCGGTGCCTGTATGGGGTGCTGACGCTTCAGTCCAGGGCTTTAACTCGCTGAGCCACAGTGCGGCCCCACTTCTCATTTCTTTTTAAGAAGTTGGTGTCTCCTCCTGATGCTGATTCTGATACTGGTCGTGGAAGAGAGGAGCACTACCCAACTTTTGCTGCAGAGTATAGTGGTCTTCAGGAGGGGAGGAGGGGAGGAAGCATGTTGGCTTCTCTGCTCCAAGTCTGGCAGTTGCTCAGACCCCTGTCAGCTCCCCAGGCTGAAGTAAAAGTGAGTGGATGACTGTGGTATTCCTCTCAGCTAAAACTGCAAGCAGCGGGGTGTGCAATGATGTCTTCCTACCTTGTCATGGTATGATGGCAGCTCACAGCTGGCAGCTGGCTGCACTGCATAGCTGGCTGCAGCAGTGTCTCTGTCTTCTCTCCTCTTGTCCCATGGAGTCTTCATTGTGTTTTCAGTAATTTGCTGAAAATTTCTGTCAGTCAGGTCCCTGGAAACACGGTCCTCCCTTGCTCATTTCATATCCCAGAGCAGCTCAAGTTTGGCTACACTCTATTCAGCCATCTTGGATCTCCAGAACTTATGTTGGGGCTTTGTCAACATTAGTGTTTAATGTGTAAGTACTTTAAATATATTTGTCCTTTTAAAATGTACATGTATTTAATATATTATTGAGTCCAACAGTGAGAAGCAAGCCCTAGAATTAATATAATATGAAAATTTAGAGTGAAGGACCCTCAGTTTGCCTTTGAGGTTAGTGGTAAGGATAAAGTGAGACTGACACTGACTGTAAAGTCTATGAATAAGCCCAACACCATTTTTCAAGTTAAGCCCCAATCTAAATAGCCCATATCCTTGTTTTCTCTTTAAAGGGCACCCTTACTTTGAAGCTGTTATATGCACAGGGCATAATCCACATTTCTAATATAAAATACATTGTTAGTATTTGTTAGTAAACTAGCATTAAATGTGAAAAAATTAAGAATAATTAATGCTGACAAAGATTCAGTAAAGTTAGTACCTTTTTTCCTATAGTGAGAATGAATTTAAGGTTTTATTTGTAATTTATAAGCATAGACAATTAAAAATATGACCTTTTTCTTTCTATTTCTGGTTCTTATACAAACCTTTATTTCACAAAGATGTTTACTGTTATTATTATTAACTATTATTCTATTTCTAGTACAATTCCGATGTAGTCAAAGAATAAGATCATTATATAGTTTTTAAAATGATGCATGCTGGCAATTATTAATTAAATGAGAGAACACTTATGCTAGAATATCAGATGAAAAAATAAGGAAGGTTCTAAGATTTGTACATCTTTCAATTATTAAGAGTAAGAGTAGCTCTCGAAGTTCCAGGATTCCTTTCCCTTCTTGGTTAGTTAGTATTTTATCTTTGTCTAATAGTGGCCTTATGATTTATTCAGTTAAATCAGCAGTCATTCATTTCCAGTATACTCTGCTAGATATTGAGCTGGTCCCTGAGACACAAAGATGACTAACTTAGGAACTACAGTATTTGAATGCAAACTTGATATTTACTCATACATATTTACTAGTAAGCTCTAACATTCTGGTCAAATGTCACAGCCTGGATTTCTCTCCTAGATTAAAGGCTTTGCTTGCTTTAGGATCAAGGTGCTGCAAACTATTAATAACAGAAAAGAAGTCAGGAAATACAAGTTACTTCAGGAAAAATTTTTTAAAGAAAAATTTAGTAATTTTTTTGAACAGCTGAATTACAGAGAGTGATAGACACACAGAGAGATCAATCTTCCATGTACTGGTTCACTCTTCAGATGACCTCAACATCTAGGGTGGATCAGGCCAAAGCCAGGAGCCTGGAACTCCATCTGGGTCTCCCATGTGGGTGCAGGAGCCTAAGCACTTGGGTCATCTTGTGCTGCTTTCCCTGGCACGTTGGCAGGGAGCTGGATCTGATGTCGAGCAGCCAGGACTCAAACTAGCACCTATATGGGTTGCTGGTGTTGCAGGTGGTGACTTAACCTACTCTACCACAATTCCAACCTCTTTTTGGGAAATCTTAAGTAAGTGATTTGGTTAGAACATTGTTAGAAGGCATATTTTGGAGCACCCTTTAGATCCTAGGATTGAGATTTGGGAGTGAAATTTGATATGCTATTAAAGTTGTATATATATTTCCGCCTCCTGTGGACTCTTAATGACCAAGTTTGGTTTGTATTAGTCTGTGCTATCAATAGGGAATATGTCTGTCTTCCCCATTTAATTTTGAATTTCTTAAAGGCAGGTACCAAGATTTACTAATCTTTTAACTCCTTTGCCTAGTTTTTCATAGCATCTGGCAAATAATTGGTACTCAATAAATGGGAAAAAATTGCTGATATATTTATAATTAGAATAAAATTGTATAGAATATGTGGGTTGAGAAAAAACTGGTTGACATTTGAATAACATGCAAAAGTCATGGCTTGTGAAATGCTGTCACTCTTCTGGGGTGAATTTTTAGGGAGAACATTTACTTCTCTTTTCAGAAAAGGGAGGTTATATAGTATTTCATACCTACTGTCTCTCAAGGACTTAGCAATCTTGAGACAAATTATAAAGTAACATAAGCTTCTTGGAAGAAAAGTGCTATACATATCTGAATTGGAAATTTGGTTATTTTTAACTCTAGTGGGAGTTCAATGGCAAATGAAGAGTGAGAAAGGACTTAAGATTTGGATGAAAACATGCTGTAAAAATATATGAGCTCTATGTGTGATAATTATAAAAACTGCATGAGATTAGTCATCCTGGTGGGATATAAACATGAGAATTACTATATATGTATGTGTGCATATATAAATATATGTATTACATATACATATATATGGAAAAAGTTTATTGGTATTTCTCATATCAGCATAGTATATTACAGTTATTAATGAAAATAAAACATTATTAAAAATAAATATTCTCTGAACATTGTTTCCAAAAAACTATACTAGTCTCTGAGGCCATCATGGCTGAAGGACTTTATACTTTCCTAGTGATACAACACACACACATGTAAACACACACAAATTAAAGTAAGAAATATATATGCAAGCATGTGCTGTAGGAATTTCAACCAGTTTTTAAAAGCAGGTCTAGAACTAGTGTTTTAATCTCTCTCTCTCTTTCTTCCTCCCTCCCTCCCTGCTTCCTTCCCTCTTTTGCAGTTGCTGTTTCTGCCTTTCAAATAAATAAATAAATCTTAAAAAAAGAAGAAGAATGAACTCAAAAGCCTTGACTTCTAGGAGATATAACTGAATTCCCGCCATCTTCTATGTTTTCAGTTTGATTCATACTTAAAATTGAGTTCTAGTTATCTACCGAGATGACTGTTTCCCCTCTTAGATGATGAGCAACTTGTCTTTGTAGTCTAGTACCAGGCATGTAACCACTGAACAGTTGCTCGGTTAATGCTTACATTGGGAAGCCTGTCCTCAGTAGTAATACATAGGCTTTTTTTTCCTCCTCCCCCTAAATTTAGGAGCTAATTTTGACTGTGTTATAAATCTGTTTACAATCTCACTCATTTAATTCTCAATTTTTGCTTTTTACAAAGCACTTTAAGTACCAGGCAAATGCTACTTTTCTGTGTCTCTAGCCTAAATTATGGCCAATCGTGCTTTTCACGGACAAGAGAAACATAAACATTTTTTCTTTTAATTGTTTAAAGTTGTTCACTTAAAATGGCTGTTTGGTGAATGAGTCCACATTGTTTTTGAACTTGTGCATTTACTATGAAGGTTTCATACTGTGTTTTCTTGGAAACATATACTTAAAACAGATGGACAGTACTTATACAGTATTATCCTTCTTTTACTCTTTCAAAAGATAATCAGATTGAAAATTCAAATACCCAGGGACTCAGTGTTAAAAATATTTCTAGTAGTGTGTATTCAGTGGCAAAGATCTATCTGAATTTCTGTTGATTATATCATCCAGTTCTGATATTGTTGGAAATGTGCAAGCAGGTTGCCCTGAAACCTCCTGAATGTGCTTGTTTCAATCAGTCATCCTCACTCTTCTCATATAACTTTACAGCGAAGTTTTTGTCTTTATTTTTTAAGAGTGAAGATGCTTGTTAAAATTACAGCTCTGTTCTCTAGCATCACAAGCTGGAAAGGCCTTTGTTGTCTTTGTCAGTAGAAATAAGTCTTTGGAATATTTTTTGTGAAATTTTTGTCAAATCAACAGTTTGCCTACTTCAAAGGTATGTAATACAAGATGAAAGATGATGAGGCCCATGAAGGTGACAATACTTACCTGCTGCTACTGGTGTTAATCTCTTTTGATTGCTGTTCTATCTCCTAAATTTTCTTTAAAATTCAGGAAAGAGAATACTTGGGTAATAACAGTAACACCCTTGACTTAGTACATTAGAGAAAAAAAAATGTATTTAATTTGAGTCCTTTGCCTCTAGTCCTGTGGCCTCTGGTTGAGGATAAATTTGCCAGAGAGTTTTATCATTTCAGTTTGATAATTTATTCTTCACCAGGTTGATGCTTTATATATATATATATATATATATATATTTTTTTTTTTTTTTTTTCAATTTAGTCTACCCTAATTTGCTTTCAGGTCTTGCCATTCCATATGATGCTGGATGTTTTCCAGGATGGTTATGAGAGTTGAGGAGTGTTCGTGGGGGCCAGAAACATCTCTGTCCAGCAGCATGGGATCTCATGATCTGGGAAGCTGTGCAGCCTAGTTGATGTCCTTTGTTATGTCAGCCTTGCTGATCACAGTGTACCCTTTATATCCAGAAAATTCTGCAATGGCTGCAAATTTATTTTTCCTAAGAAGCATTACTTTCTTTTTAAAAAAAATTATTTTATTTATTTGAAAGAGAGTTACAGAGAGATGCAGAGACAGAGAGAGAGATCTTCCATGCGCTGGTTCACTCCCCAGTTGGCCACCACGGCTGGGGCTGCGCCGATCCGAAGCCAGGAACCAGGAGATTCTTCCGTGTCTCCCTAGGGTGCAGGGGCCCAAAGACTTGGGCCATCTTCTAGTGCTTTCCCAGGCCACAGCAGAGAGCTGGATTGGAAGAGGAGCAGCTGGGACTAGAACCGGCGCCCATATGGGATGCCGGCACCTCACAGGGCTTTAACCCGTTGTGCCACAGCACCAGCCCTAAGAAGCATTACTTTCAAACACAAACACTGGTTTTCTCTATTTGCAACAATGTTGATTTGCCTTCATTTGTTTTATGCTGCTATAACAGAATACTCTGGACTGGGTGATTTATAAATAAATATTTTTTCTCACAGTTTTGGAGGCTGGGATGTTCAACACTGAAAGTCTGCATCTGATGTCGGCCCTCTTGCTGTGTTGTAGCAAGGTGAGGGGTATCACGTAGCAAGAGAGTACACATAAGAGAGGAAACGTAGTGAACCCCTCCTCTCCTCTTTTGTAACTAACCCACTCCATGGTAACTGACCCAGGTCTATGATAATGGCATTAATCCATTCATGAGTGCTCTACCCTCATGACCCATACACCTCCCATGAGGCCTCA
The DNA here is from genome assembly GCF_964237555.1 of Oryctolagus cuniculus. Classification (NCBI taxonomy): domain Eukaryota; kingdom Metazoa; phylum Chordata; class Mammalia; order Lagomorpha; family Leporidae; genus Oryctolagus; species Oryctolagus cuniculus. The sequence continues at coordinate 43,801,709 of NC_091434.1, forward strand.
CTGCTTAATACTCTTAGTGTGGCAGTTGAATCTCATCATAAACTATGAGGACACAGTATTCAAATAATAGCCCTATGTTAAATCATTTCCCTTAAGAGATTGTATATTTTTATTTTAAGCATTAAATGGTATGTGCTATTTTAAAATCAATATTGTATTTTATGCTTGGCATTTTCAGTTTTAGAGATGTAATCCACCTTTTTGAGAAATATCTAAAGGAAATTGTTTCTTTGTTCTGTTAGTATTATCTTGACTGTAAATGAAATCTTAGAAGAGCTAATATGTGATTATAGTGCGTTTATTCCTTGTAATTATTACCTTTATCTTAGAAGCCAATAAATATTTGGGGGATAAATTTGTTTTTCTTGTTACACTAGTAGAGATATAATATGGAAAAGTTCGGAACTTAAGTTCTATCAGCTATCTTGAAAATTCATTTTGATCAGTTTTGGTTTGTTTTGTTTTCTTATAGACACAAAGCTCATCGTTAATATATCACTCAGAAGCCTTAAATTTCTCTGTTTTAAAAAATATTTTAAAAATTAGAATTCTACTATAATTTTGTTGAATGTTGCAGGAGTGAAATAAACCTTGTTTTAAATGATCTATATACCACAAACTTTTTCCTTACAGTTTTATTGAGATATAATTGATTCGACATAAAATTCATGCATTTTGACTGTATGATTCTTTGGTTTTTAGTAAACTCGCCAAGTCATACAAGCATCACCACAATCCGGTTTCAGAGCATTTTCATCACCACAGTGGAATTCGTGGTGACCATTTACAATTAATCCCTTTTCCCACTCCCAGCCCCAGGTAACCACTGTTTTGCTATTTTGTTTCTGTCTTCTTTTACTTGGCATAATGATACTTAAAGTCATTCAAATTGTAGCACATATTATTACTTCATTCCTTTTTAACATTTAAAAAATTATTTTGAAGGCAGAGCAAGAGAGTAGGGGTAGAGGGAGGAGGAGGAGGAGAGGAAGAAGGAGAGGAATAATAGTAATTCCATTTCCTGGTTTACTCCCCAAATGCTTGCAACAATTGGGACTGTGCCAGGCTGAAGCCAGGAGCCAGGAATTTCATCTGGGTCTCTCACGTGGGTGGAAGGGACTCAAGTGCTTGAACTATCCTCTGCTGGTGGCATTAGCAAGAAATTGGATCAAGAGGCGGAGGCAGGATTTAGTCCCAGGGACTCTGTTAGGATATGTGGGCATCCAAGTCACAGTTTAACTTGCTGTGCCATAGTGTCCACTCTAGGAATAAATCTTTTAAAAATGCTTTGAAAAGCACTTTCTAGGTCAGATGAGAGCAAATTTGTGAATGAATTTAGTTTTGGGGCAAGTGTATCTTCATTGTCAAGCTACAGATGAGGGAATGTATCCACTTTCATGAAAAAGGTAAAATAGAAAGGAAGGGATGGAGGCAGGGACATTCTTATGCTCCTTCTTTATAACAACTACTGCGTAATTGCACTTTAATTGTAGGCTTTTCAGAGCTTATCACACATTGTTACATGATATCCTTTTCAAGAAGGGCCCAGCCCAGAAGTGAATGGCATGTGGCAGGCAATGAGGCAACTCTGTCTTTTGTGGGGAAATGGAGCATTTTCCTCAGTGGGCTGAGTGTGAGGTGGTAGAGCTCTGACCTCCCTTACTTGGCTATGGTCATAGTAAGAGTGGAGTTGATCCTGCATAGTGTGTGTGAAAGAGCTCTCATGTGGGATATAGCAGAGTGCTTTGGCTTGAAATTTGTCTCTACCTTGACCTTGTAAACCGGTTGAGGTCCTGTGGCCATCCTAACCCACAGTTACCACATCCTCCCTGGCTCTTCCCTCTGCAGTTGAGCCTCAGCTAAAATCATGGAGGTTGAAGTACCATCGGAACCACCAGTGTGGCCTAGAGGGTAAAGCTGCCTCCTTCGATACTGGCTTCCCATATGGTGTGGGTTTGTGTCCTGGCTACTCTACTTCTGATCCAGCTCCCTGCTAATGGCCTGGGAAAAGCATCAGAGGACAGCCCAAGTGCTTGGGCCCCTTTACACATCTGGAAGACCTCATGGGAGAAGTCCTGGTTCTATGCTTCAGTCTGGCCCAGCCCTGGCTGTTCTCTCTCTCTCTCTCTCTTTCTCTCTCTCTCCCCCTCTCTCTCCCCCCACCCCCGTGTGTATGTGTCCCTATCTGTAACTCTTTCAAATAAATAAATAAAAACTTAATAAAAGGACCATCCAATAAAAAGAAGAATGTAGGGGACTGTGCATTTATTTTTCTCTGCTTTGCTGTGCATTCTCCCGAGTGTCTCTTTGGGTTATTATTATTATTTTTTTTGTTGTTAATAATACCTTTTTCCCAAGACTGGGCCCCAGTGGATAGGCCATCCTGGATTTAAAGTAGTCAAGGCAAATATGAGTATGTGAGGGGTAAACATTTGCAACCTGATTTGTGATCTCCTTCCTTGTGTTTGGAATATTTTTGTTTAATAGTTTGAAGGAAAGGATTTGGAGTGAGCATGTTAACCATATGGAGGTTAATTTCATTACTGTGTGGATCTATGATTTTGGTTCTCTAATCTTTCTTCTGGCTACCTGCTAGTTCTTCCAACACACGACTGAATTATCACAGCATCTTGGAGAATAGTTTTCTTTGAGGACCTTGGAAGAAAAATGGTACTTTGTGATGGAAAATGTAACTTTGTTATGATACGGTGGTTATAGATTCTTTTTTCAGTCCTTGAAAAACCTTACCATTTCTAGAATATCATAAAAATAAAGCATTATTGGGGCCGGCGGCGTGGCTCACTTGGTTAATCCTCAGCCTGCAGTGCCAGCATCCCATATGGGCGCCGGATTCTAGTCCTGGTTGCTCCTCTTCCAGTCCAGCTCTCTGCTGTAGCCTGGGAGGGCAGTGGAGGATGGCCCACGTGCTTGGGCCCCTGCATCCACATGGGGTCCAGGAGGAAGCACCTGGCCCCTGGCTTCGGATCGGCACAGTGCACTGGCCGTAGTGGCCATTTGGGGAGTGAACTAAAGGAAGGAAGACTTTCTCTCTGTCTCTCTCTATCACTGTCTAACTCTGCCTAATAAAAAAAAATAAAACAAAGCGTTATGTTAAAAGATTTGTTCAAGGGAGGAGAGAACTTCCACTTTGATTACGACCCTGTCGGAATAAGATCGAAGTTGGCGAACTCAAAAGGCTTCCATAGCCTTGGCAACTCATGACAAGAGCCTAGGGTGATTACTGATGCCATAAACAAGAGTGTCAATTTGTTAAGTCAACAACAGGAGTCACTGTGCACTTACTCCTCATGTAGGATCTTTGGCCTTAGTGTGCTGTACATTGAGATTTAATGCTATAACTAGTACTCAAACAGTATTGTTCACTTTGTGTTTCTATGTGGGTGCAAACAGATGAAATCTTTACTTAATGTATGCTAAACTGATCTTTTGTATATAAAGAGAATTGAAAATGAATCTTGATGTGAATGGAAGGGGAGAGGGAGCGGGAGGGGGGAGGGTTGCGGGTGGGAGGGAAGTTATGGGGGGGGGAAGCCATTGTAATCCATAAGCTGTACTTTGGAAATTTATATTCATTAAATAAAAGTTAAAAAAAAAAGATTTGTTCAGTATATGCTTCCATGAGCCTTCTAATTTATGATCTCATACTGGTATTTTTTAGGAGATTTTATTTATTTATCTATCTGTTAGGTAGAGTTATAGACAGAGGGAGAGACAGAGAAAGAGGTCTTCCATTTGCTGGTTCACTTCCCAAATGGCTGCAAAGGCCAGAGCTGAAGCCAGGAATCAGAAACTTCTTCTGGGTCTCCCATGTTGGTGCAGGGGCCTAAGCATTTGGTCCATCTTTCCCTGCTTCCCAGGCCATAGCAGAGAGCTGGGTAGGAAGAGGAGCAGGCAGGACACAAACTGGTACCCATATGGGATTGCAGTGCCACAGGCGGAGGCTTAGCCTACTACTACTACAGCTCCGGCCCCTCATACTGGCTTCTGATTAACCAAGTGAGAACAAACCAGGGACTCACTGCCTCTGCCAATTCCATGTTACTTGAGATCATATGTCTGTTTAAGAATATCTTTAAAAACTCAAATTTAAGATTATTTGGAATAAAGGAGAACTAACTATTTGCATTACTCCCAAATTTCTTAAAATTTATTTTAGTCAAACTAAGTTTTAATACAAGACAGTCTGTGTAGGTAATATTTTACCCTTGCTTTTTAATTTTTGTATATGTCAATTTATTTATTTATTTATTTATTTGACAGGTAGAGTTATAACAGTGAGAGAGAGAGAGAGAGAAAGGTCTTCCTTCCATTGGTTTACTCCCCAAATGGCTGCCACAGCTGGTGCTGCGCTGATATGAAGCCAGGAGCCAGGTGATTCTTCTGGGTCTCCCATGTGGGTGCAGGGGTCTAAGCACTTGGGCCATCCTCCACTGCCTTCCTGGGCCAAAGCAGAGAGCTGGACTAGAAGAGAAGCAACTGGGACTAAAACCCGGCGCCCACATGGGATGCCAGCGCCACAGGTGGAGAATTAACCAAGTGAGCCAAGGCGCTGGCCCTTGTATATGTCAGTTTTTATGCACTCAATTTTTATTTTAGTTTTTAAAGATTTATTTATTTATTTATTTGAATGGTAGAGTTACAGAGAGAGAGAGCAGAGAAAGAGAGAGAGAGAGAGAGATCTTCCATCTGCTGATTCACTCCCAAATGGCTGCAGTGGCCAGGACTTGGCCAAGCCATATCCAGGAGCCAGGAACTTCATCTAGATCTCCTATGTGGGTGTAGGGCCCAAGTACTTCTGTTGCTTCCCCAGGTGCATTTGTAGGGGGCTGGATTGGATGTGGAGCATATGGGACTTGAACTGGTGCCCCTAAGGGATGCCAGCATCTCAGGCAGTGGCTTTAACTGTTATGCCACAACACTAGCCACTGCACTAAATTTTTACATAAATTTCCATCAGATGCTTACTATGTGTAGGCTGAGATTTGTGCTATACCCAACTAACATTTAATTTAAATTCCACAAATACTCTATCTGAAGTTAGATGCTATTTTGACCCTAAAAGTCATGGTCATTTTAGAAAAATGGGAAAACCCTGAGAAGTAAATAGAAAAAAATCATTAGGAGTCCTGTGATGTAGGGATAATATTTTGGAAGAGTTAATTGTACCCTTTTCCCACTATGGTTTATGGATGCAGGTATGTTTTTTGTTGGGGCAGTATATGCTGTTTTGAAAAGTGCTTTTTATTATTTTAACAATATATAGTGGAGTGACTATTTCTCCCATGCCATTATATATTCTTTTGTAATATCAGTTGAACAATTTCCCTTGTATATTATAAAGGGAATAAAGCTTGTTGTGATTTGGTCAACTCAGAAGAAGAGGAAGAGATAGAATCACTATTTTATGTCTTTGCTTTGAGGGTTTTTTTTTTTTTTTTCCTATTCTTATCTCCTTTATGGGATGCCTTGGAGAATATGAGCAAGCTGACTTATATCTATATAGCTCTACTGCTCCTTGTGGTCATGATACTCTTCTTGAATACTGCCAATGTTAGAGTCTGCACATACAGTTTCTCATTTTAAAAAAGAAGTATATAGTAAATGAGGTTTCAAAATTACTTTCCTCTTAGAAGTGATCTTAGTTGTTAATTTTTTAGTTTTAGGGCTATACCTTATTATTACTGTTTTATTAAGTAAGGTTTATTCATATTCTTTGGGTCTGCTAATTTAATAATAAAATGTCTTGAAAGAGCTAAAGACTACTCTTAAAGCTGATGCACTGTAGACAAACATTACTATACCTTTGGGAATACTGCCTGTTAAATATGTTGATATAATGGAATTGCTATTTTTATATGGAAATTTTATCTCATAAAAATATTGAAATGTTTGGGCCATGCACTTGTAGTCAGTACTAGAGCTTTGAGATGATTAAATTCATCTAGTTTTTGGTTCCCATCTTTGTGTGCCAAAGTCAAATTCTTTGACGAAGCCTTGCTTGGTATGGGGTGTTATGGGAGGCAGTTATTTGGAGACTCCTCTGTTGGTGCTGTGGCTGTTGCATTAACTTCTTTCACTGGGGAGAGGGATGGTATTCCATGTCAGTACTAAGGTCTTAACATTAGTACATTGGACCATTAGTCAGCAAGGTCTGGGTAGAGTTAAATTTCCCTGGGGAAAAAAACCCAGGGTTTTTTCTCTTTATGAGCTAGCTTGAGTACTGGCACCCAGTACTGGCACCAGCTTGAGTACTAGATCTTTATTACTGATGTAGTAATAATTACCCATATTTCATGGCATTGTGTTGGTAATAATAGCAGTTAATTTAAATCCTTGAGAATTTAATATTAGTCACACTTTGCTAAATTAGTGAGTAGACTTTGTGAGGCTGCTTGAATTTTTGTACTTATATTTGGAATCTAATGGGTAAGAGGTAGTTACTGAGGATTTCTATTTTTGTTTGATAGTCCGCTTGCGTGTTGGTTCCTAGTCTTTGTTACCAGGTTAAATTATCATTCCATTCATTAAGCCTGTCTAAAATAAGGCAGAGTTTTCAGTAATAATTAAGGGTGCTTCATCCACATGTCTTTTTCCTATATCTGTCCCTTCCAGACAAAGGCTGCCACCCATGTCCTGGACCCTAGATGAATCTCTGTGTTGCTGCTTAGTTAATTTTACACTTAGTTAATTATACACTCATGTGTATAATGCTGGCAAAATGCATAGGCTTGAGGGCTTTCCATGTCATAATTTTTCTCTGAGCCCAGAGGGTTACATCTGCAGCTCATGACTGTGTGAAGCTTGGCTACCCTTGCTCTACTGGGACATTATGAGAACCTCTGATTACTCAGTCCCACTGGCCACCCTTAAAATTAGAAAATATGCAATCAGCTTGGCAGAAGACTCATGAGAGCAAGAAAATACCATTTAGTCAGCAAACAGAGATGCGACCCAACGTGAGGGCTCCTGCTAGAGCTTCCAGAACATTTTCTTACTGTTTGAGTTGTTCTTTGCCTTTAAGTTAGCTTGTTTTCTCCCTCCCTCCCTCCCTCCCTCCCTCCCTCCTTCCTTCCCTTCTTTCATTCCTTCCTTTCCAAAAGTCTGTAAGACTGAGACCTGTGACAGGTGCTGCCATACCAGGAGATGAGCCATCACAGGGATGGCAGAGTTGCTCCCTGGTGCCAGAATCTGAATTTAGAATCTCACTAGGACCCTTACAGAATCAACAAGAGTTGCCGTGTTTCCCCTCCTACTTCTGTGTGATATAGGTGGGGAAATTATTGATACTATGTTTGATATTGGTGAGAAATTAGACTAATGAAAGTTGATGAAAATTACTTAGTTATGAACTGGTTCAAGGATTTATTTTCCTGTGATTTTGTTCTTACATTTTTGACTTTTTCCCTTCATTTTTGAAATATTTTTCCTTCCTGCCTGACGCTTTTGATCACCCTTTTTTTTTCCCCAAATTTTTTATTTTCTAATTCATTTTTTTATTTTTTTTTATTTTTTATTTATTTTTTTTTTATCTTTTATTTAATGAATATAAATTTCCAAAGTACGTCTCATGGGTTACAATGGCTTTCCCCCCCATACCGTCCCTCCCACCCACCACCCTCCCCTTTCCCACTCCCTCTCCCCTTCCATTCACATCAAGATTCATTTTCGATTATCTTAGTATACAGAAGATCAGCTTAGTATACCTTAAGTAAGGATTTCAACAGTTTGTTCCCACACAGAAACATAAAGTGAAAAATAATAGATGATTTTTTTTAAAATGATGATGAAATCAGATCAGACCTATTGTCATGTTTAATCCCAGTGAGAGTCAAGTTGGGAATTGATAATTTCTTTTCTTTTTTTTTTTTTTTTTTAACAGAAGATCAGTTTAGTGTACATTAAGTAAAGATTTCAACAGTTTGCACCCCCATAGAAACACAAAGTGAAATATACTGTTTGAGTACTCGTTATAGCATTAAGCCTCAGTGTACAGCACATTAAGGACAGAGATCCTACATGAGGAGTAAGTGCACAGTGACTCCTGTTGTTGACTTTACAAATTGACACTCCTGTTTATGGCATCAGTAATCTCCCTATGCACCAGTCATGAGTTTCCAAGGCTATGGAAGCCCCTTGAGTTCTCCGACTCTTATCTTGTTTAGACAAGGTCCTAGTCAAAGTGGAGGTTCTCTCCTCCCCTCAGAGAAAGGCACCTCCCTCTTTGAAGACCTGTTCTTTCCACTGGGATCTCACTCACAGAGATCTTTTTGCCAGAGTGTCTTGGCTTTCCATGCCTGAAATACTCTCATGGGCTTTTCAGCCAGATCCGAGTGCCTTTAGGGCTGATTCTGAGGCCAGAGTGCTATTTAGGACATCTGCCATTCTATGAGTCTGCTGAGTATCTCACTTCCCATGTTGGATCACTCTCCCCTTTATTTATTCTATCGGTTAGTGTTAGCAGATACTAGACTTGTTTATGTGCTCCCTTTGACTCTTAGTCCTTTCATTATGATCAATTGTGAACTGAAATTGATCACTTGGAATAGTGAGATGGCATTGGCACATGCCACCTTGATGGGATTGAATTGGAATCCCCTAGTATGTTTCCAACTCTACCAATTGGGGCAAGTCAGCCCGAGCATGCCCCAAATTATACATCTCTTCCCTCTCTTATTCCCACTTTTATGTTTAACAGGGATCACATTTCAGTTAATTTTCAACACTTAAGAATAACTGTGTGATAATTACAGAATTAAACCAGTCATATTAAGTAGAACAGACAAAAAAAAAAATACTATGAGGGATAATGTATTAAGTTGTCCATTAGCAGTCAGGGCTATGCTGATCAAGTCACCATTTCTCATAGTGTCCATTTCACTTCAGGAGGTTTCCTTTTTGGTGTTCAGTCAGTTGTCACCGATCAGGGAGAACATATGGTATTTGTCCCTTTGGGACTGGCTTACTTCACTCAGCATGATGTGTTCCAGATTCCTCCATTTTGTTGCAAATGACTGGATTTCGTTGTTTCTTACTGCGGTATAGTATTCTAAAGAATACATATCCCATAATTTCTTTATCCAGTCTACCATTGATGGGCATTTAGGTTGGTTCCAGGTCTTGGCTATTGTGAATTGTGCTGCAATAAACATTAGGGTGCAGACCGCTTTTTTCTTTATCAATTTAAACTCCTTTGGGTAAATTCCAAGGAGTGGGATGGCTGGGTCGAACGGTAGGGTTATATTCAGGTTTCTGAGGAATCTCCAGACTGATTTCCATAGTGGCTTAGCCAGTTTGCATTCCCACCAACAGTGGGTTAGTGTCCCTTTTTCCCCACATCCTCGCCAGCATCTGTTGTTGGTAGATTTCTGTATGTGAGCCATTCTAACCGGGGTGAGGTGAAACCTCATTGTGCTTTTGATTTGCATTTCCCTGATTGCTAGTGACCTTGAACATTTTTTCATGTGCCTGTTGGCCATTTGGATTTCCTCTTTTGAAAAATGTCTATTGAAGTCCTTGGCCCATCTCTTAAGTGGGTTGTTGGTTTTGTTTTTGTGGAGTTTCTTGATCTCTTTGTAGATTCTGGTTATTAACCCTTTATCTGTTGCATAGTTTGCAAATATTTTTTCCCATTCTGTCGGTTGTCTCTTCACTCTCCTGACTGTTTCTTTTGCAGTAAAGAAACTTCTCAATTTGATGCAATCCCAATAGTTGATTTTGGCTTTGACTGTCTGTGCCTCCCGGGTCTTTTCCAGAAATTCTTTGCCTGTGCCAATATCTTGAAGGGTTTCTCCAATGTTCTCTAATAACTTAATGGTGTCAGGACGTAGATTTAGGTCTTTAATCCACGTTGAGTGGATTTTTGTGTAAGGTGTAAGGTAGGGGTCTTGCTTCATGATTCTGCACGTGGAAATCCAGTTTTCCCAGCACCATTTATTGAATAGACTGTCCTTGCTCCAGGGATTAGTTTTAGATCCTTGATCAAATATAAGTTGGCTGTAGATGTTTGGGTTGATTTCTGGTGTTTCAATTCTGTTCCATTGGTCTGTCCATCTGTTTCTGTACCAGTACCATGCTGTTTTGATTACAACTGCCCTGTAGTATGTCCTGAAGTCTGGTATTGTGATGCCTCCGGCTTTGTTTTTGTTGTACAAGATTGCTTTAGCTATTCGAGGTCTCTTGTGCCTCCATATGAATTTCAGCATCATTTTTTCTAGATCTGCGAAGAATGTCTTTGGTATCTTGATTGGGATTGCATTGAATCTATAAATTGCTTTTGGGAGAATGGACATTTTGATGATGTTGATTCTTCCAATCCATGAGCATGGAAGATTTTTCCATTTTTTGGTATCCTCTTCTATTTCTTTCTTTAAGGTTTTGTAATTTTCATCGTAGAGATCTTTAACGTCCTTGGTTAAGTTTATTCCAAGGTATTTGATTGTTTTTGTAGCTATTGTGAATGGGATTGATTTTAGCAGTTCTTTCTCAGTCATGGCATTACTTGTGTATACAAAGGCTGTTGATTTTTGTGCATTGATTTTATATCCTGCCACTTTGCCAAACTCCTCTATGAGTTCCAATAGTCTCTTAGTAGAGTTCTTTGGATCCTCTAAGTACAGAATCATATCGTCTGCAAAGAGGGATAGTTTGACTTCTTCCTTCTTGATTTGTATTCCTTTGATTTCTTTTTCTTGTCTGATGGCTCTGGCTAAAACTTCCAGAACTATGTTAAATAGCAGTGGTGAGAGTGGGCATCCCTGCCTGGTGCCAGATTTCAGTGGAAATGCTTCCAACTTTTCCCCATTCAATAGGATGCTGGCTGTGGGTTTTTTATAAATTGCTTTGATTATATTGAGGAATGTTCCTTCTATACCCAGTTTGCTTAGAGTTTTCATCATGAAAGGGTGTTGAATTTTATCAAATGCTTTCTCTGCATCAATTGAGATAATCATATGGTTTTTCTTCTGCAGTCTGTTAATGTGGTGAATCACATTGATTGATTTGCGAATGTTGAACCATCCCTGCATACCAGGGATGAATCCCACTTGGTCTGGGTGGATGATTTTCCTGATGTGTTGTTGTATTCTGTTGGCCAGAATTTTATTGAGGATTTTTGCATCTATGTTCATCAGGGATATTGGTCTGTAATTTTCTTTCAGTGCTGCATCTTTCTCTGGCTTAGGGATTAAGGTGATGCTGGCTTCATAGAAAGAATTTGGGAGGATTCCCTCTTCTTCGATTGTTCTGAATAGTTTGAGAAGAAATGGGATTAGTTCTTCTTTAAATGTCTGGTAGAATTCAGCAGTGAATCCATCTGGTCCTGGGCTTTTCTTTGTTGGGAGGGCCTTTATTACTGTTTCAATTTCTGTTTCAGTTATGGGTCTATTTAGGTTTTCGATGTCTTCATGGTTCAATTTTGGTAGATTGCATGTGTCCAGGAATCTATCCATTTCTGATAGGTTTTCCTGTTTGCTGGCATACAGGTCCTTGTAGTAATTTCTGATGATTCTTTTTATTTCTGTGGTGTCTGTTGTTACGTTTCCTTTTTCATCTCTGATTTTATTGATTTGGGTCTTTTCTCTTCTTTTTTTAGTTAGTTGGGCCAATGGGGTGTCAATTTTGTTTATTTTTTCAAAAAACCAGCTTCTCGCTTGGCTGATTTTTTGTAATGTTTTTTTGGATTCAATCCTGTTAATTTCTTCTCTGGTTTTAATTATTTCTCTTCTCCTACTAGATTTGGGTTTGGTTTGCTGCAGTTTTTCTAGGTCCTTGAGGTGCGCTGAAAGCTCATTTATTTGGTACCTTTCCAATTTCTTGATATAGGCACCTATTGCTATAAATTTGCCTCTCAATACTGCTTTTGCTGTATCCCATAAGTTTTGATATGTTGTGTTGTTGTCTTCATTTACTTCCAGAAAGTTTTTGATTTCTCTTTTGATTTCTTGAATGACCCAGTGTTCATTCAGGAGCATGTTGTTCAGTCTCCATGTGTTTGCATACTTTCTGGGGTTTCCTGAGTTGCTAATTTCCAGCTTCATCCCGCTGTGGTCTGAGAAGCTGCATGGTATGATTCTAATTCTTTTAAATTTGCTGAGATTTGCTTTATGTCCTAGTATGTGATCAATCCTAGAGAAGGTTCCATGCGCTGCTGAGAAGAATGTGAAGTCTGTAGATGTAGGGTTGAAAGTTCTGTAGATATCTGTTAGATCCATTTGGGCAATAGTGTCAATTAAATCTGCTGTTTCCTTGTTGATCTTCTGTCCGGATGATCTGTCTATTTCTGAGAGTGGAGTATTGAAGTCCCCCAGTACTATTGTATTGGAATCTAAATCTCCCTTTAAGTCCCTTAACATATCTTTTAAATAGACCGGTGCCCTGTAATTAGGTGCATATACATTTATAATAGTTACATCTTCCTGTTGAATTGAACCCTTAATCATTATATAGTGTCCCTCTTTGTCTCTCTTAACAGTTTTTGTATTAAAGTTTATTTTGTCTGATATTAATATGGCTACACCTGCTTTTTTTTGGTTTCTGTTGGCATGGAATATCTTTTTCCAACCTTTCACTTTCAGTCTGCATGCCTCTTTGTTAGAGAGATGTGTTTCTTGTAGGCAACAAATAGTTGGGTTGTGTTCTGTGAGCCAGTCAGCTAAACGGTGTCTTTTAACTGAAGAATTCAGACCATTAATGTTCAATGTGACTATTGATACGTAGTGACTTTGCCCTGCCATTTTCCCGGAAATATTTTCTAGTATATGCTTTGAGCTTCCCATGCTCTTTTACTGGTAGGTGTTCTTCCTTTCCCTTCTTTCATATTGATGGCCGTGTTTCTGTGTTTCTGAGTGTAGCACATCTTTAAGTATCTTTTGCAGGGCCGGACGAGTGGCCACAAAGTCTTTCAATTTCTGTTTGCTATGAAAGGTCTTTATTTCACCTTCATTCACAAATGAGAGCTTGGCAGGATATAATATTCTGGGCTGGCAATTTTTCTCTCTTAGCACCTGTGCTATGTCTCGCCATTCCCTCCTAGCTTGTAGGGTTTCTGATGAGAAGTCAGCTGTGAGTCTGATTGGAGATCCTCTGAGAGTAATCTGACGTTTCTCTCTTGCACATTTTAGGATCTTTTCTTTATGTTTCACTGTGGTAAGTTTAATTACCACGTGTCGTGGTGAGGATCTCTTTTGGTCATGTTTATTGGGGGTTCTATGAGCTTCCTGTACTAGGATATCTCTGTCCTTCTCCAAACCTGGAAAGTTCTCTGCTAGTATCTCACTAAAAAGGCCTTCCAATCCTTTCTCTCTCTCCATGCCTTCAGGAACTCCTAGAACTCGAATGTTGGTTTTTTTAATAGTATCCTGTAGATTCCCAACAATATTTTTCAGGTTTCTAATTTCCTCTTCTTTTCTTTGGTTTGACTGTATGTTTTCCTGTGCTCTATCTTCTAAGTCCGATATTCTCTCTTCTGCTTCACCCATTCTGTTTTTAAGGCTTTCTAATGTGTTTGTCATTTGATCTATTGAGCTCTTCATTTCATTTTGATTTCTCTTGACTATTACACTTTCCTGTTCTACTAGTTTCTGAGTTTCATTTTGACTCTTCCTTAAAATTTCATTTTCACGAGAAAGATTTTCAATCTTGTCCATTAAGGATTTCTGTAGTTCAAGGATTTGCTTTTGAAAACTTCTAAATGTTCTTATCATAAATTTTTTGAAATCCGTATCTTGCATTTCTTCTATCTCATCATCTTCATACTCTTGGCTTGGGGTGTTTTGCTTATTTGGAGGCATCATAGTGTCATCGTTGATCTTGCTCCCTCTATTTCTGTGTTTGTTACTCGGCATAGTTAATTCTTCTTGCGTCACAGTGCGCTTTTTTTTTTCTTTCTTTTTTTTTTTTTTATACTGTGTCCGTGTTAAGTGGACTGCCTGCTGTTGGAGGAGCCTTGGAGGCTTGAGATGGGTGGGGCCTGAGAGCTCTGCCTGGTTCTTCCAGGTTAAGGGTGTGCAAAGGTGACACCCTCAGGTTATGCGTGGTAAATCTCTCTCTTTTTATTTATTTATTTATTTTATTTATTCAGGGGGTAAGTAACACTGCAGGGCAGGGCTGTGCAGAATTGATGGTATTTAGCTTCCAGTCTTTGGCTCCTCTGGACTCCCACTGGGTTGCCTAGGCTACTGAATTGTAGTGACTCAGTTCCTTAACTCTCCCCCACTGATATGTAAATCCAAAGAGGAGGCCTGCTCTTTGTCTCTTGGGAATTCTTCAAGTCTTGCAGGCTTGTAACCTTTGCAAGGTTAGGGGGAAGAGAAACCCGGAAGCTTTTTTTTTTCCTTCTTTCCGGTAGTGAGTTTGCTGCACTTTCCGGCCCCCCTCTAGATTCTGACCCCCGTTTCCCCACCAATGTCTCGGGTTATTGAGCTCACCTCCCCTTCCAGCGCCGATGTGTGGACTCGGAGCCCTGAGCGTCTCAAGTCTCCCCGCTGTTTTCTGTGTGGCGTGCACTCTCCTTGGAGCACTGTCGCGCAGACCCTGGGGCTTCTGCGGCTGGGTCCCGCGACTTTGCTTCCATGCGGTGGGCGACCTTGTTCTCCCAGTAGGTCGTCCGATTCACGCCTGCTCCATTCAGAAGGGTTTCCCCTGCAATTTTTGTTTGGTTCTATTTTCTGCGGCTACCGTAACTCCCCTTTTATTAAACTAAATTTTCCCGGACTATCGGTGCGCGCCCTCACTATTCCGCCATCTTGGCTCCGCCCTCTAATTCATTTTTTTAAAAGAAACCATTTGTTTAGTTGAAATGCAAAGGTTGTGGTGGTGTTGGGGCACTCTGATCTGCTGTTTCACTCCCCAAATGCCTGCAATGGCTGGTGCTGGTTGGGCCAGGCAGAATCCTGAGGCCCATAACTCAATCCAGGTTTCCCAAGTTGATGGCAAGGACCTAACCACTTGGACTATATCACCTGTTGCCTCTCACCGTGCCTATTAATAGGAAGTATTAATAGCTTCACTATTAATAGTGAAGCTGAGACTCAAACCTAGGCACTCCGGTATATGGGATGTGAGTGTTGTACCCTGCATCTTATCCACTAGCCCAAGTGCCTACGTGTAATTGGTCTTCTAAACCTTGGCTTTTATGGTGATAAATCATTTCCCTATTTTCCTTATTATCTTCTCTCTGGCTATTTCCTTCCCAGTTGTTTTCTTTGATATATCTTATTCAGTCCACTTATTATGCATAGATGTTTGCTGTGGTCTGAATGTGTCCTTCAAAATTCAGATGTTGAAACTTCATCTGCATATGCTGCTTTTGGGAGATGATCAGTCAGAAAGGCTCTGCCCTCATGGAATGATTAGTCTTTTGAAAGGGCTGAGGAGTGGTAGCTTGGGCTCTTTTTGTTTTCTTTCCCTTCTGCCTCTGTCATGTTAGTACCTGGCAACAGGTGCCATCTTGGAAGCAGCGGGTCTGTGCCCTCACCAGGCACCAGACCTACCAGCACCATGATCTTGGACTTTTGCATACCCAAGTGTGAAAAATAAATTTGTTCTTTTCCATCCTCAGCTATTTTTGTTATAGCAGCAGAAAGACCATGTTCTCTCCTGTTATTGACCTGATGTTTTTCTCTTCCTGGTTTCAACTCTGCTGTGTTCCCAACTCAGATTCTCTAAACTGCACCTTTCTGTCAGCTTCTCCTTTTTTCCTTCACAGATACTTCACAATCAACATACCCCAGATGGAACTCATCGCTTTCTTCTGTTTTCTCTCTCCAGCACCTGTTTCTCTTTTGGTCCTGTCTTTCAGAAAACAAGGAGTTGTTTTGGACTCTTCCTCCTCCCAGAACCACATCCAGTCACATGCCAAGCCTGTTAGCTCTTCGTCCTTAATAACTGATAACTGTGCTGTCTTCTCCCCTACCCCCTACCCCCTTGCCAATCCTCCTGCTGCAATGAGTTAGACTTCCCTCACTTTTGACTTAAAATCATACAATAGATCCTTTCGAGTTTCCAGTTTTGCCACTCGCTTGGAAAGTACAGCCAGAGACTTATTTACCATATTGAAAATATAACTTCCCTGCTTGAATTCCTTAGTGGCTCCCATAGTTTGAAGTTGAAACTCTTGAATGTACATTCAAAGTCCTCTGTGATTTGATTTCTTCATGCCTTCTCTGTGTCCTGGGTTGCTGTTTTGCCATGTACATCTCATCCCCAAGCATCCTCACATATGCACAATACCCTCACACACAGATGGGCACAAATACACACACACATGTACTCTTTCTACATTACTTCCCCTTGCAGATGAATTTGGTGTGGTTCCCTGAACATAGCATACTTTTTCTTTGTTGATTTGGTTTTGTTGTCATGTGCTCCTCCTGATTACTCTTCCTTTGCTTCTCCACCTGTTAGTCTTGTGGTCCTTCTTTATGGCTCAGAGTGGGCATAATCTCTTCTGGGAGAAAACTACTACATTTTGAGTGTTAGATGCTCTTTTAAGTATTTTGTGCATCATTTCTCTCTTCACTGTGACCGTAGTCCTGTTGTAATAATTATCATTCTGCTTTGTAGTGATTTTTTCACTTGTCTGCATTTTAACTGAGCTGACTGTAAATTCACTTAGGGCACAGATGTATTCATTCATTCATTCATTCATTCATAAATATTTGAATGCCTTCTGTATGCCAGGCACTGGTCTAGATGACATTTTATTTCTTTTTTTTTTTTTTGACAGGCAGAGTGGACAGTGAGAGAGAGAGACAGAGAGAAAGGTCTTCCTTTGCCGTTGGTTCACCCTCCAATGGCCGCTGCGGCCGGCGCGCTGCGGCCGGCGCACCGCGCTGATCCGATGGCAGGAGCCAGGAGCCAGGTGCTTTTCCTGGTCTCCCATGGGGTGCAGGGCCCAAGCACCTGGGCCATCCTCCACTGCACTCCCTGGCCACAGCAGAGGGCTGGCCTGGAAGAGGGGCAACCGGGACAGAATCCGGCGCCCCGACCGGGACTAGAACCCGGTGTGCCGGCGCCGCTAGGCGGAGGATTAGCCGCGGCGCCGGCCAGACATTTTATTTCTGTTCCTCAACCTATACCAGTCCATCTTGTGCTACTTTAACTAGATAACTCAGGCAGGCTATTTATGAAGAAAAGAGGATTATTTATCTCAAAGTTCTGGAGGTTCAAAGCTATGACACCTGCATTGGTTCAGCCCTAAAGAGGGCACTCACATCATGGCAGGAGAACATGTGTGAGGGAGAGATCACGTTTTGAAATAGGAAGCCATTGAGAGTCTGGAATCCTACAGTTCCTTCTGATGACAGGCCCCAATCAATCCAAGGACCTTTCACAATGTCTCACCTCTTAAATGTCCCACTAAAATGCTGAAGACTAAGCCTTCAACATGAGAGGAACACAGTTTTGCTTTCTCTGTGTTAAATGGGCATAAGATAGAAATAAAGCTTTGCATATATGTACAAATAACCTTTTACAAGAGTGCCAAGTCTACATAATGCAGAAAAGACAGTATTTTCAACAAATGGTGTTGGGAAATGGATATCCATTTGTAAAAGAATGAAGTTGAACACTTATCTTGCATGCTATACAAAAATTATCAAAAAGTAGATTGAAGACCTAAACAGGATACCTGGAACTATAAAACTCTTGGAGGAAAATGTAGGAGGAAAGCTTCATGACATCACATTTGGCAGCGATTTCTTGGAGATAACACCAGAAGCACTGACATCAAAAGCAAAAATGGACCAATGAGACTATATCAAACTTTAAAACTTCTGTCAAACAACAGAGTGTAAAGGCAATATGTGAAATGAGAGAAACTATTTGCAAACCAGAGCATGACTATAAGAAACTAGGGACTGGCCGGCACCGCGGCTCACTAGGCTAATCCTCCACCTAGTGGCGCTGGCACACTGGGTTCTAGTCCCGGTCGGGGCACCGGATTCTGTCCTGGTTGCCCCTCTTCCAGGCCAGCTCTCTGCTGTGGCCCGGGAGTGCAGTGGAGGATGGCCCAAGTCCTTGGGCCCTGCACCCCCATGGGAGACCAGGAGAAACACCTGGCTCCTGCCTTCGGATCTGCGCGGTGCGCTGGCCGCAGCGCGCCAGCCGTGGTGGCCATTGGAGGGTGAACCAACGGCAAAGGAAGACCTTTCTCTCTGTCTCTCTCTCTCTCACTGTCCACTCTGCCTGTCAAAAAAATAAATAATTAAATAAACTAAGGACTGACAACCACTGGTGATGAAGGAAAAGATGTGGGGCCCTTGAGTATGCAAGTACCCATAGAAGAGAAGCCACTTCTATCACTTGCCATCCTGTGGACACAGGATAGACTGGGAGTTGTGATTCAAATCCAAGTCAAAGGGTTATTTGGTTGTATAGTCTTGTGTTGCCTGCCTACTGGTAGTTGTACTACCCTTGGCCTCCTACTGCAAAGAACTAAGTATTGGGGTTGTAAGCTGATGAGTAATTAATTGTCGGTCTCATTCTTATTGTGATTTGTTCTTCCTCACATTCTTTGTCTCATATTTCTTCTTCTGAGCCAAAACATTCCTTCCGTGACTCCTGTTTGCCAGGCTGGCTATCTGCTTCTGTTTTGCCCTAATCTGCCATCGTCTATCAGCCATACTCATGAAGTGTGGAACTTCTGTGGTGAAGTAGGCGTGGCTTTTATGCTCACAGAATGTCTTGATCTTCTGCCTCTTCTCTGGCTTTCTCATGTGGCATAGTCACATGAGACTCAGAGATGCCCTGTGTACACTACCAGAGAAAGGGGATGTGACATTTATTGTAGATCCAGTTCTTGGACCTTCCCTATCTCTCCCCAAAGTCTTGCAGTTCCTTTATAAATCTTTAGTTTGTTCTAGAATTCAAGTTGTTCCAAAATCTGATACCATATAGCACTTCCATTAGCAGGAGCAATAGAATCTTGACCATACATTATTTTACTTCATTTTGGGCCTAGTGATTAATTATGTTGTATATAATTGCATCACTCTTAAGAATTCTCAGTAACACTTTAACACTTTTTTTTTTTAAATTGAAAATCAAAGCCAGTGGTGCTGGAGCTGGCTGCAACACGGGGGACCTCGCCTTAGGTAATGTGGCCACTGCCACACTGACATTTCTTATTTTATTTATTTATTTATTTATTTATTTTGACAGGCAGAGTGGACAGTGAGAGAGAGAGACAGAGAGAAAGGTCTTCCTTTGCTGTTAGTTCACCCTCCAATGGCCGCCGCGGCCTGCACACTGTGACCGGTGCACCGCGCAGATCCGAAGGCAGGAGCCAGGTGCTTCTCCTGGTCTCCCATGGGGTGCAGGGCCCAAGCACTTGGGCCATTCTCCACTGCACTCCCTGGCCACAGCAGAGAGCTGGCCTGGAAGAGGGGCAACCGGGACAGAATCCGGTGCCCCAGCTGGGACTAGAACCCGGTGTGCCGGCGCCGCTAGGCTGAGGATTAGCCTGTTGAGCTGCGGCGCCGGCCCTCAGTAACCTTTTTTTTTTTTTTTTTTTTTTTTTTGACAGGCAGAGTGGACAGTGAGAGAGAAAGAGACAGAGAGAAAGGTCTTCCTTTGCTGTTGGTTCACCCTCCAATGGCCTCCGCGGCTGGCGTGCTGCTGCTGGCGCACCGCGCTGATCCGATGGCCAGGTACTTATCCTGGTTTCCCATGGAGTGCAGGGCCCAAGTACTTGGGCCATCCTCCACTGCACTCCCGGGCCACAGCAGAGAGCTGGCCTGGAAGAGGGGCAGCCGGCAGTAACACTTTTAAGTCTGTAATTGGACAGTTACAACTTTCCACGAACTGGTCTGATTTCTCCTTCTAAGATTTGCTTGCCTGCCTCTCTTCTTTCTTTGAACTCCTGGGGTTCTCAGTCTGTACTGTGGGTTTAAACTACTTGAGATTCTGTTTTTGTCAGCCCCTCTCCCCCGATAATTTTTAAATGTAGTGAGGATGAGAACTATTGCCTATACACGTCCTGGTGTGTCACGCACAATAGAAGGAATGTCTTACACTTCTTTGGAGTCAAACTGAACCTGGCATAAACCTAACAAATAGCAAATGATCACACTTCAAAATGTGCAGATTCGTGACTAAAAGTAGCTATTAGGGAAATGCACAGACTCCAGATGCTCTTTCAAAGTTTACAGTGTCGTTGACATTCTTGCTGGCTTCCCTGTGATATTTTCGTCCAGAATATGTACAAGTTTGCCATGGCAAAAGAACTTGCTTAAGAGTAACATCCAGAATTATTCACAGGCTTTACCCAAATGGTAATGCTTTCTACAGCTGCATAGACGGCTAGATGCAAACAGTCAAGTAATGTTGATCTCTGCTGTTCAATTGATAGAGAAATATTTGAATAATTAATTAGATTAATAGAAATAGTCATGTTTTGAGTGCTTCTTGGAGCATTTTAAAAGCATCATAGGAAGCATTTTACACTATCTCATTTAATTTTCACAAAATCCCTGCAAGTTAGATACTGTTATCTTCATTTTACAGATGACAGTCCAGAGCCCTCACATATCTGTATATGTACATATATGTTTATATATGATTATTCATATATATTTATAGACACAGTCATACACTCCTGCTCATTTAAAGGAGCAGAAAAAGGAGGTTTTTAATTATGCACAATATTAGCATATCTAAAAAAAACAAGATAAATGAAAACAGTCTTTTCAAATGTTTCAGAGTTAGGTGCTTCTGTTCATATCCTGGCTCTGCTACTTCTCAGCTCTGAAAACCTTTGACAAGTTGTGGGGATAGGAACCAACATTTGACTGATGATGACTAGCCTGAGGCTCAGAGAGGTAAAGGGTTTTGCCTAGGTCACACAGCTTATAAGTTACAGGGCAAGGACTCAAACTGGAGTTGCCTGTCCTGAAAGTATATGCTTCTAACCACTGTGTTTGATTGCAATTCAACATACGTTCACAGGATATGAGGGCCTTGAGTTTGGAATTGGAGGATATGATTGTAAACTTCTCCTTGGTGAAGGAAGTGATATAATTTTTATAATGCTAAACTTGATAAGATCCGTTATAAACATGCTTTGATCTTTAGATTACAATGGCTTAAAAGTCTTTGCAATTATACAAAGAACCTTCAAAAACTTTATGGAAAAAATGTGTGGATTTCAAAATTTTCTTGCACTCATATAACTTTCTTTAAGATTTCATTTTCTGAATGGGGCCATCAAAGAAGGAGGTACCTTTCTCTGAAGGGAGGAGAGAACTTCCACTTGGACTGTGACCCTGTCAGAATAAGATTGAAGTTGGCAAACTCAAAAGGCTTCCATAGCCTTGGAAACTCATGACTAGAGCCTAGGGAGATTACTGACGCCATCAACAAGAGTGTCAAATTGTTAAGTCAACAACAGTAGTCACTGTGTGCTTACTTCTCATGTGGGATCTGTCCTTAATGTGTTGTCCAATGTGGAGTAATGCTATAACTAGTACTCAAACAGTGTTTTACACTTTGTGTTTCTGTGTGGGTGCAAACTGTTGAAATCTTTACTTAATATATACTAAATTGATCTTCTGTATATAAAGATAATTGAAAATGAATCTTGATGTGAATGGAATGGGAGAGGGAGCGGGAGATGGGAGGGTTGTGAGTGGGAGGGAAATTATGGGGGGGAAGCCATTGTAATCCATTAACTGCACTTTGGAAATTTATATTTACTAAATAAATAAAAAAAATAAAATGTAAAGAACCTGGAACTTAAAAAAAAGATTTCATTTTCCAAAAAACTTTTTGAAATACCCTCATATAAGGTATATATTTATATATATAATATACCTATATAAACTAGGGATATATTATAATACTACATAAAAGTAAAGAAGTTATGACAACTGAGATCTAGAGTGAAATAAAGTGGAGGGAGTCCATTCTCATGGAAGGGTTAGAGAGAAACCTGCACTGGAAATTCTGATTAAGGAGGAGGGACACTGTTGATCTGTGTGGAGGGTGTGGATGCACAGCACAAGCATGACACATGCCCCCAGCATCTGAGAGCCTGAGAAAGTGCCAGCTTTGAAGAGTGAGGTGATACCACACTGCACCAGCCCATGCCACTGATGTTATAGCCAGGAAATGGGCCTGGCATGAGTCCAGCCTGGAGTCCTGGGGTGCATAGTGTACCTGCTAACCCAGCAATAAAAAAGGGGCACATTTTTATCTCTCCATCCCCTGACAACAGCACCTGGCAACCGGCTGAGTGAGGGCGGGTGCCATTTTGGACATAATTAGCAGCTGCTTCAGCTCTGTGCGCATGCCCAGCAACTGGCTGAGACAAGATGCCACCTTGTCAGCAGTAGTGGTGGCAGTACCTCGGGTGTGCACTCAGCAACTGGTAGGGAGAAGGCACCATTGTGAAAGGAGTAGGGGCTGCAAGCAGCAGCTCTTGGGCACACATGTGATCCAAGGATTTTACGAGAGGGAAAAATCCACATTCCCCAATGACTTTGAGTCTGGCTGGGAGAATTGACAGGGGTCTGGGCACCCATGTAGGACTGTGAGGTGCCCCAGCCTCTCAACATATCATAGGCTCTGGGGCTCAAACTGCCTCGGCAGAGCATCCACAGGTAGCTGGCTCTGGGAATGTTTCTGCCTTTCTGTGGCTGGGAAGGCCAGCAGGGCAGAGTAGATCCAATGCACCCTGTGACTGTGGGGATTCTGACTGCATGAGAGTGTGCAGGGTACAGCTGAGTCTCTGGGCAGTCACTGTGAGTGGCTCCATAAGCTCAGAGTTCACTGATTGCCTGGAGTGGGTCATTACAACAGGATCCATGCCTCACACTGAGGACTCACAGACCCTTTGTGTGAGTCATATGGCAGTGTGGACGGGTATTGCATCCAATGTCAGATAACATCCAGGCATTGATTACCTTGGAGAGAGGAGGTGAGGGTGTGATTGAACCAACAGAGGTGATTATACTTTCTTTTCTGCTAACAAGAGGAGATCTACCATGCCCAACTTGGGTGTCACCCTGGATACTCGCCCCACACTGGAGCACTGACCAGAGCTCCTTGGCCACACCCAACACAAAGCTCTAGGTTTTCACTGAAAGAGTGGACAGTCCACTAGGCCACAGAGGCATAATTCAGATAAAAGCCATCAGGAAAAAAATTTCCACAAATGCCTAAAAATAAGTGCAGAAATTAAAGAAATAATAAGGAAGACAATATGACACCCCCCAAAGGAACACAACACTTCAATATTACCATGTGAACATGAAGATTGATGAAATTCCTGAAGTGAAATTTAAAAGACTAATCATAGAATTACTCAAAAACAATGAGAAGCAAATTCATGTACTAAAGAAATTCATATATGACATGAATAAAAATTTTTCCCATGAAATTGAGATTTTTGGGTCAGCGCCATGGCTCACTAGGCTAATCCTCTGTCTGCAGTGCCGGTACCCCGGGTTCTAGTCCTGGTTGGGGCGCCAGATTCTGTCCCAGTTGCTCCTTTTCCAGTCCAGCTCTCTGCTGTGGCCTGGGAAGGCAGTGGAGGATGGCCCAAGTGCTTGGGCCCTGCACCCGCATGGGAGACCAGGAGGAAGCACCTGGCTCCTGGCTTTGGATCAGCACAGTGCCGGCTGTAGCGACTATTGTGGGGGGGGGGGGGTGTGAACCAATGGAAGGAAGACCTTTCTCTCTGTCTCTCTCTCTCTCACTCACTGTCTAACTCTGCCGGGCAAAAAAAAAAAAAGATTTTTGAAGTGAAATCAAAATGAGATATTAGAAATGAAGAATTCAACATGTGGAATGAAAAATGCAGTGGAAAGTCGTTTTTATTTATTTATTTATTTGACAGGCAGAGTGGACAGTGAGAGAGAGAGAGACAGAGAGAAAGGTCTTCCTTTGCCGTTGGTTCACTCTGCAATGGCCGCCACGGCTGGCGTGCTGCGGCCAGCGCACCACGCTGATCCGATGGCAGGAGCCAGGTGCTTCTCCTGGTCTCCCATGGGGTGCAGGGCCCAAGCACTTGGGCCATCCTCCACTGCACTCCTGGGCCACAGCAGAGAGCTGGCCTGGAAGAGGGGCAACCGGGACAGAATCCGGCGCCCCGACCGGGACTAGAACCCGGTGTGCAGGCACTGCAAGGCGGAGGATTAGCCTAGTGAGCCTCAGCGCCGGCCTAGGTGGAAAATCTTAAAAACAGACTTGGTGATGCAGAAGAAGGAATATCTGAGCTAGAAAACAAATCTTTGGAAATTGTTCAGTCAAACCGAAAAAATGAGAAGAAATTGGAAAAATAAAAACAGTGCTGGAGATTTTTGGGATACTATCAAATGACTCAACATATGGGTCTTGGAAGTTCCTGAAGTGTGGGACGAGAATGATTTGAAAGCCAATTCAGTGAAATCATTACAGAAAACTTCCCTAATTTGGAGAAAGAAAGTGACGTCCAAGTACATGAGGCATGTAAAACTCTTTATAGACATGACCAGAAAAGATCTTCACCATGACACATTGCAGTCAAACTTTAAACAGTTAAAGATAAAATATTCTAAAATACGCATGAAAGAAATTTCAGATTACTTTCAGAGGATCTCCAATTATACTAACAGCTGACTTTTCATCAGAAATACTACAGGCTCAGGGAATGGAGAGACATGGTACAAGTCTTAACAGAAAAACAAACTGTCAACCCAGAATACTGTACCCTTCAAAGCTCTCATTTATGAATGAAGGTGAAACACTCAGCAAAGTGAAGAGGGAACTGACAGAATAAGAGAAAATATTGCAAATGGTGAAAATCATGAAGGATCAATATCCAGAATCTATAAAGATGTGCTTGCTTCATCAGCACATATACAGAATCTAAAAAGAGTTCGAGAAACTCAACAATGACAAAACAATTCACTTAAGAAATGGGCAAAGGACTAGAACAGGCATTTTTTAAAAGACTTATTTTATTTGCTTGAAAGAGTTACAGAGAGAGGTAGAGACAGAGAGAGAGGACTTCCATCTGCTGATTCACTCCCCAGATGGCCGCAATGGCCAGAGCTGCGCTGATCTGAAGCCAGGAGCCAGGTGCTTCTTCCTGGTCTCTTATGTAGGTGCAGAGGCCCAGGGACTTGGGCCATCTTCTACTGCTATCCAAAGCCATAGCAGAGAGCTGGATCTGAAGAGGAGCAATATGGACTAGAACCAGTGCCCTTATGGGATGCCAGTGCTTCAGGCCAGGACTTTAACCTGCTGTGCCACAGTGCCAGCCCCTAGAACAGGCATTTTCAAAAGAGAAAATTGAAATGATCAAATGGCCAACAGACTCATGAGAAAATGCTCAGGATCACTAGCCATCAGGAAAATGCAAATCAAAAGCACAATGAGGTTTCACCTCACTCCAATGAGAATGGCTCTCACAGAAATCAAACAATAAATGCTGGTGAGGATGTATGTGAAAATGTACCCTAATCTACTGTTTGTGGGAATGTCAGCTGGTGCAGCCATTGTGGAAGACAGTGTGGACATACCTCAGAAATCTGAAAATAGGTCTACCATGTGGCCCAACAATCTCACCCCTGGGAATTTACCCAAACAATTGAAACCAGCATATGAAGGAATGATTTGTGCCCCCATGATCATAGCAAAGATACAGAATCAACTCAGATGTCCATCAACTGATGGCTGGATAAAGAAATTATGGTGGGCCGATGCTGTGGTGTAGGGGGTAAAAGCTGGAATCTGCAGTGCTGGAATCCCATATGGGTGCTGGTTTGAGTCCCAGCTGCTCCGCTTCTGAACCAGCTCTCTGCTATAGCCTAGGAAAGCAGTAGAAGATGGCCCAAGTCCTTGGGCCCCTGCACCCGTGTGGGAGACCCAGAAGAAGCTCCTGGCTCCTGGCTTCAGATTGGCCCAGTTCTGGCAGTTGTAGCCATTTGAGGAGTGAACCAGCACATGGAAGACCTCTCTCTCTCTCCATCTTTCTGCCTCTGCTTCTCTGTCACTCTGCTTAATGTAGGGACTGGCAAGTCTAAGAGGAGGCCTCTAAAGATGCTAAAAAGATGTCACATATGCTGCTGTCTGAGGACCACATCAGGAGTGGAATGGATCTGGATTGTTAACAGGAAATACTAGATAAATGAGGTTTGTTTAGCCTCCTTGAAGGTGGGATCAGGTGTTTATGAAAAAAGAAAATCTTATCTACTATCTTATTTTTTTTATTTTTTTATTTTTTTGACAGGCAGAGTGGACAGTGAGAGAGAGAGACAGAGAGAAAGGTCTTCCTTTGCCGTTGGTTCACCCTCCAATGGCCACCGCGGCCAGCGCACTGCGCTGATCCGATGGCAGGAGCCAGGTACTTATCCTGGTCTCCCATGGGGTGCAGGGCCCAAGGACTTGGGCCATCCTCCACTGCACTCCCTGGCCACAGCAGAGAGCTGGCCTGGAAGAGGGGCAACTGGGACAGAATCCGGCGCCCCGACTGGGACTAGAACCCGGTGTGCCGGCGCCGCAAGGCGGAGGATTAGCCTAGTAAGCCGCGGCGCTGGCCCTCTACTATCTTATTTTTAAGGTTATATTTTCTTTTGATTATTGTTAGTCATGGAAAAACACAGGGAGGTAATATATTAACCTGGAATTCCACCACTAGTCCGGTGTGTATTTAGCTGATCCTTAAAAAAATGTATATGAATGAAATTGACATTTTGAGATTTGATTATGGTTTATAGCCTTTATCTCTACTGTTGAGAATCAGTGTTTTTTCTTCTTACTATTTGTTGAATTCTTTTCTTAGTGGAGGATTAAGCTTATGCTTATAAAATAAACTGAATAGGGCCGGAGCTCTGGTGCAGTGGGTTAAAGCCATGGCCTACAGCACAGGCATCCCATATGGGTGCTGGATTGAGTCCAGGCTGCTCCACTTCTGATCCAGCTCCATGCTAATGCACTTGGGAAAGCAGTGGAAGATGGACCAAGTTCGTGGGCCCTTATATCCATGTGGGAGCCCTGGAAGAAGCTTCTGGCTCCTGGCTTCGGCTTGGCCCAGCCCCCGAACATGGTGACCATTTGGAGAAGTGGCAGATGGAAGATCTCTCTCTCTCTCTGTCTCTCTGTCTGTCTCTCCCTCTCTCTGTAACTCTGCCTTTCATATAAATAAAACAAATCTTTAAAAAAAATAAACTAAGAGAAAGAATAACAAAGGAAGAAGGAGAGAGGGTGGGAGCAGAGGTAGGGTGGGAAGTATCACTATGATCCTAAATCTGTACATATGAAATACATGTAATTTGTGCACTTTATATACATTTGCAAAATACATAAGTAATATATATGAATATTATTTCTGTCTGATGCCCAAAGTTTTGGGTTGTAGAGCATTTCAGATATTGGATTTTCCGATAAGGGATGTTCAACTACATTAAGCACCCTGCCATTTCTTTGGTTCTGGAGCTCCAGCTCCTTTTGCTTTCCTGAGTTTGCTGCCTCTGAGCCTGCATTTAGCAGCCAACCATCCCCTGCCTATTTTACGGTGGTGTTTCTATCCACTTTTCAATGAGAAACTAGATAATTAAATCAGCCATGATTGTTCCTAAATTTGGAGTACTTAAGAATGTACTCTCTATGTATCTATGGTAGTCACCAGGGGTTCAGTCAAAGCACTCATGAAAAAACATCTTTTGACTTAACCATAAAAGAAAGTATAGAAGATTTTATGGATATAACCCACTGCACTAGATAAAAGTAAGGAATAAAAGGAAAGTCCATATGTAGCTGCCTTAGCATTCAGATTATATTGCCTTTAGGATAACTTGAAAACAAGGGAGAATCCAAAAATGTTCCAGTTGACTTTCAGGATTTACTCATTTTTGTTTTAATGTCAAACTTTTATAACTTTCATATATTTAAATTGATGTATGTGATTTCATCTTAAGCAAAGATTATATTCTAGTCAGGGCACAAGGAAAATTCATATCTGAAATAAATGTAAGATAGTTAAAAAGAGTGAGATCATATTATAGTAGTTTTTAATATTTTTAAGTCATAAATTTAACTGTAGATTATATATTTTCCATATTATTAAATATTTTTAATGAGGATTTATTATTCTTTTAAATGTTCCATACTTGTTTTTTTTTTAAATTTATTTGAGAGTTATAGACAGTGAGAGAGAGAGACAGAGAGAAAGGTCTTCCCTCTGTTGGTTCACTTCCCAAAAGGGCGCTATGGCTAGTGCTGTGCTGATCCGAAGCTAGGAGCCAGGTGCTTCTTCCTGGTCTCTCTTGTGGGTGCAGAGGCCCAAGCATCTGGGCCATCCTCCCCTGCCCTCCGGGGCCACAGCAGAGAGCTGGACTGGAAGAGCAACCGGGACTAGAACCCGGCACCCATATGGGATGCTGGCGCCACAAGGTGGAGGATTAACCAAGTGAGCCATGGCGCTGGCCCCCATACTTGTTTTTAAACAAGTATCTTGGGAGCTAACATTGTTTCCAGATTTTAATGATGTAAATTACATTATGGTATTCAAATTGTTACACACATATTTGTGGAAAATTTCTAGTCATGAAATTATAAATTGGAAAAGAATGAAATTTTTAAGGATAATAAGTTGATGTATATTACTAAATTACCCTGCAGAAATGTACTACTTTCCATCACTCCTACTGTTCCGATATTTTAAAGGTAATTAAATCATTGTTCTCATGAAGTTAGTTTAAGTTCTGGCCTGTTGTACTACATGATGAAATAATTATTTTTCCCTTCTGAGCCTACAGTGAGTACAACTCATGGCCCCAAGTAGAAGAACAAAAGGAATAAAAGAAAATAAAGACTATTGAGTTGCTGGACTGGGAGGGTGATAGTAATCTTAATGTGATTTCTGTGGTCTGGACTCTCTGGTAAATGTGTTTACTGACACATACAGATCCTGGAAATGTGTTAGGGACAAGGTAGTAGCAGGCCCAAGTGGTTAACCCTACTTACTAAGGTGAGGCTATAAGACAATCTAACAGTAGTTTAGAGCATAGAAACCAACCTGAGCTTCCCTTCAGATAGCATTTTACTTAACTTGAACAGTATGTGTTCAATGCTGTTTGGTGGCCTTATTGCTATCGAAGCCAGTGAGTTTCTAGGCAGGAATCTGGGAACCCATGGGTAGAGACTGGGGTGAAGGCTGACCATTCTGCTGTAGGGTGGTCAGCTGTAGAGGACCAGGTTAGCTTATTTCTTCTCTGTAGTTCTCATTTCTTTCCTGTTTCCAACCTTCTTTTTCAAAATGGTCAGATGATTTATCAGTTATAATCTGCACTTCATTAGATTTCATGTCTGTTTATTTTTCTGTCCTTCATTTGCTATATATATGTGACTAACTTCTGAAAGAGAATGATGAAAACTGAAGGGCCAGTGGGGTAGATGAAGAAACAGTGGTGATGCAGCCTCAAGTGTATTCCTAGTCTCCATTCTAGTGTCTGGCACACAGAAGGCATGTATGTGTAAAGGCTGAATCTTGCCCTTTCAAAATTCATATGTTGAAGTCCCAAGCCCCAGTACTCAGAAGGGCTGTATTTAGAGAGAGGATTTTTATGAAGTTTTAAGATGTTGTACAGGGGCTTGTACTGTACAGATGGCAGGTTAAGCCATCACCTGCAATGCCAGCATCCCATGTGATTTGCCAGTGTGAGTCCTGGCTGCTCCACTTCCCATTCAGGTCCCTGCCAAAGTACCTGGAAATGCAATAGAAGATGCCCCAAGTGCTTGGGCCCCTGCCACTAATGTGGGAAATCCAGATGGAGTTTCAGGCTCCTGGCTTCCTCCTGGCCCAGCCCTGGTCATTGTGTCCATTTGAGGAGTGAACCAACAGATGGAAGATCTCTCTCTCTCTATCCCTCCTCTCTCTCTAACTCTGACTTTCAAACAAATAAGTAAATCTTAAAAAATACATTAAATTATAAATAGATCATTAAAGTGAGCCCTAAAATCCACATGAATAGGGCCCTTATAGTAGAGATAACTGGACACAAAGACATGCAGAGGGAAGACTATGTGAGGATGAAGGAAGAAGACAGTCATATAAAACTAAGGAAAAAGGCCTCAGAAAAAATACACCTTGCTGACATCTTCATCATGGACTACTAACCTTCAGAACTGTGAGAAAATATTGCTATTACGTAGTATTCATTACTGTAATAGAAAACATACAATATTAATACTGTTGAATTAATGATTATCTTGTGAGTTCCCCTGCTAACTTTTTTTTGGTAAATTTTAACTTTTTATTCAGTGAGAGAAATGCACAGGACGGTGAGGGCTTTATTTAGGGGAGAAAGAAGTCTAGAAACACAAGCAGGGCCCATGCCAGGCAGAAAGCAGGCCAGGTGGAACGTGGAGCAAGCGTGCAGGCAGGAAAGCAGAGAGCGGGTAGCCAGAAGGCTGCACTCTTGGGTGTGCGGAACAACAAGGGAGGGGCCCACCATGCTCCAGGACTTTAATTTACATTCAAAGGGGAGTGGTTATGTAGTCTGATTTGCAAATGGGCAAATGGGCATACAGGTGAGGTCAGGTAGGGACGTGAGAGCATACAGGGGGTGTGGTCTCCAGCTCACAAACATAATCAATTTAATCCTATCTGCCTGCTTATATCATTCCCCCGTCAGAGATTCCAGACCTTAATCTTAAGAGATCATTGTATCTTCTATAGCTGCTTCCTGTTTATCAGGAGTGTCGGTCCTACCTGTCCTGGGTCTGGAAGTCTCTGCCTTTCTAATCTAACAAATTTGTTTGATGAGCTGGAGAATTTTCAGTCACCATCAATGGCTGTGTCCCCTGCATGGTCAGTTATTCTCAGAAGTCATTGAGTTCTGAAACATATTAAGTATATCATCAGCATAAGGAAAACTGGAACAAAAACAATTGCAAGTAGAGT
Source organism: Oryctolagus cuniculus (assembly GCF_964237555.1). NCBI lineage: Eukaryota > Metazoa > Chordata > Mammalia > Lagomorpha > Leporidae > Oryctolagus > Oryctolagus cuniculus. Next base: position 43,832,613 of record NC_091434.1, read on the forward strand.
GCCCCTGAAGATGGAAAGAACATCTTATAGACTCCCAGATAGTTGGTGGTGATAGGCTACCCTTATGCAGATTATAAAACTATTTAGCCTGGGCATAGAGAATTATAATAGAAGAACCCATTAAGTAGGTTTTTTTGTCTATAACAGCTCTCAGAGAAAATCAAAAGAAGAGGCAGGTACAGCATGTTTGCCTTAAGGTGCAGCAGTCTTGATGTGATGAGAGCAAAAGCTTAGCTTTGCTTCCTGCTTTTTGGAGAGGTCACAGGAATAAGCAGCCGTGTCTTTTGAGTTCACCTATGAAGACTTAAGAGGTAGAAGAAGAACTGCTTTTTAGTTTGTGGTGACTCTCTATATAAGCTTCCTTTCTCTTGACTGAAAGATTATGCTTTCCTGGGGTTAGAATATATTCCGGGTAATCTACTTCTTGTTTAGACACCTGAGCTTTGGTTTGGGAAATTTTGTATCCTCACATTTCCAGATTTGGCTTTAATGGAATGCAAAAGAAAATCTACAAATTATGATTATTGGTAAATGACTTTAACTGGGTTGTGACATTTTCTTAATAAAATTTTTTGATATTGTGAAGCAATTATGTTGCTTATTCAAGAAAAGTACAAATAATGATCTAATTAAGAAACTGTCAGATAACCAAATGGTATTTCCTTGAAGGTCCCATATGTAAGCTTCAGGTTGCTAAACTTTGTGTTTCAAAGACCCTCCCTTCTATTCAAGTCCATTATCCTGTTCATTAACCTGTTTGTACTTTCTTTTCTTTTTGAATTCCTTCTGGCTACTCACTTTCTCTAAGATTGCAGACTTCAACTTAGAAGCTTTAAACTGAAGTGTAATGCAAATTAAATTTTTTCCTAAAGGCATTGCTTCTTACATAATTTTAAGTGTACTTTAACGTAACTGTGAAATAGGCACCTTCATAAAGGAAATGGCAGACATTTTAATTAATACTGTGAAGACATGGGTTTCTTTTCCTAATTTTAGTTAATAATTATTATAAATTTTCATTTCAGAAGAAAGAATGATGAGTATTGCTCTGTATGCCCTTAGATGTTTAGGGTGCTCTCCTAAATGCCTTTCAGATGGCATTAACACCTGATGCTAAGTTGGTTCTCTGCTTGTACTGTGCTCTATGGCTTACCTCCATGTTAAGTGTTACTATGGTGCTGCAGTCACTGGTGTCCTTTTTCCTCCCCAAAAGATTTATTTATTTTATTTGAAAGGCTAAGTTAGAGAGAGAGGGAGAGACAAAGAGATCTTCCATTCAGGGGTTCACTCTCTAAACTACTGCAGCAACTAGAAAAATTCAGCAAGAGTTTTGATAATGCTTCAGTGTATAAGTCACCAAATAAGTGGGCTTTGAAAAATGCAAAAGATAATCACACTGTTCTTGATGTTAAGGATTTATCAAGGGTTCTTCCCTTCTCTACTGTGCAGTGTAGAAAGGGTCAGGATTGCTGCAGAATTAGGGAGGGGAGGACTTCCAAACTTGGAGGGACTTCTGTAGCCCTAGACATAAGCAGCAACAGTGAATGTTGTTAAATCACAAAATACAGAGCACAAGCCTAAAGGGAAAGAGGCATGAGTTTGTTGCTCCTTGAAGTTGGGAGTACCTGGATCCTGTGTGTATGAATTAAGGGGTGAGTGGACTGAAAAAGTTTTTCCCAAGTAGGCCAAGCTTAGGATATGAACCAGGACATTTCTGGACACTCCTTGATTCTTGGGGTGGTACTTGAACATTCACATCCTTAGGACAATAATAGGAATAATGAATGTGAATTTGGCAGCTGGGACAGCAGAAACAGATGAGGGTAACTGTGCAGGGAATGACCAAGGCAAGGATGTGAGTGGTGAACTCCCATTCAGTGATGTCCTCCAGGCTTCAGTGTGTGCTTGACAGCCCTTGGGACCAGGCTGGTGTAAAACTTTAGAAAGATTATGAATGAAGTTATTTTTAACACAAACTTTAAAGGTAGACTAAGTCTTGATTGTTTAATAGGTGTGTGGTATATAATGATGCAAGAGGAAAAACATTGTTCAGATACTAGAGCAACTGTGCTGAGTGAAATCAAAAGCAAAAGTTTTAAGAAGTACCTCATCACTTCACTGGTGATGCAGACATTGAAGGATGCCTCCTGTGAAGCAGGCACTGTACTAGCACGTTTTCTTGCTACAACTCATAGTCTGCATTAATGAAGTAGGAACCATTATTTTTCTTGTTGAACTGAGAGGCCATGGAACTTATCCATACTTGTTGCAGTCCCAAAAGAGAAATTTGAAACCAAGAAATATATTCTTACACCCTGAACCATTATGTTCTGTTACCTCTTGAATACTAACTATAATGCTAATATCACATCTGAAAAATGAACAGTTCCTTGATTTCATTAAATGTCTTGGTTTCCTAAGTGTCATAATTTTCCTCCCCAAAGATTCAAAAAAAATTCATATGAGAGCATAGTTTTCAGTTGGTTGATATGACTTTCAAGTCTCTTTTACATTCAAATGATTTATGAAATTATTTTGTTCAAAAGGCAGAGTTACGGAGAGAGAGGGAGAGTTAGACTGAGAGATCTTTGATCTGTTGGTTCACTCCCCAGTGGCTGCAACATCTGGAGCTAGAATGATACAAAGTCAGGATCCAGGAACTTCTTCCAGATCTCCCACGTGGGTGCATGGGCCCTAAGCATTTGGGCAATCCCCTGTTGCTTTCCTAGGCCATTAGCAGGGAGCTGGATGGGAAGTGGAGCAGCTGGGACTTGAACTGGTACCCATATGGGATGACAGGCACCGCAGCTGGAGGCTTAACCTACTATACCACAGCACCAGCCCCAAGTCTCTTTTACTTTTAATAAGTGCTCCTCTACCTATTTTATGCTTGCAATTTAATTTTTGAAGAAATCAGTTCCCCATAGAATTTCCCATAGTCTGAATTTTGCTGAATGCATTCCTTGTGGTTAGATTAATATAGTCCCCTGTCCCTTGTATTTCTTGTGAATTGATAGAACTGTAGACATGAACAAATTTGGGTTTTTTTTTTCAGCACAACTGTGTCATTTTTCAGAGATGGTAGTATGTTCTCATACCCTAGAGTCCAAAAATTTGAAGGAGTAGGAATATGTGGCTTCTAGGTGGTATCAGTTTTCTTGGCAGAATGTTCTCATTACTTAATGGGACAAGTCTGGAAGAGGTTCATGCCACCCCCACTGTGCTGGGCTGCCCTTCCTTTGTACATCTGTGCCAAATGATTTGATAACACTTATCAGACTAAATGTTTGCTTTCATGGATGTCTTCTTCATTTAAAGTGAATTCTTCAAGGTATTGCATAATTTTTCATTTCTGTAGCAAATAATTTAATATACCTCATATAGGCATATAAGGTTCATTAAATATCCATTGACTAAATTAATTACTAGAGATCAATGTATTCTTTTTTTACTTCCAACTCAGAAGCTTATTTTTTTAACTTTTAAAATTTGTGTTAATATGCAAAGAACAGATATTATGCATTTTATATTAGAAGAAACAATCAATAGAGTGAAGGTATCTCACAGGATGTGAAATATATATATATATTAAAGATTTATTTATTTATGGAATTTTCCATGTAGTATTTTTTGAATGCAGTTGACCCCAAGTAACTAAAACTGCAGAAAGTTTAACTGCAGATAAGGGGAAGGGGGCTACTGTATTTTGGTACCTTTATTTATTATGTTTAAAGATTTATTTATTTGCTTTAAAGGAAGAGTCACAGAGAGGGAGCAAGCAAGAGAGAGAGAGAAGACACAGAGAGAGAGAGAGAGACAGAAAGAGAGAGAGTGAGAAAGAGAAAGAGAAGGAGGAGGAGGAGGAGGTGGAGGAGGAGAAGGAGAAGGAGCTGGAGCTGGACCAGGCCAAAAGTGGGAGCCCAGAACTCCATCTGAGTCTCCCATGTGGGTGGCAAGGGCCCAAGTACATGGACCAGCTTCTACTCCTTTCCCAGGCACATTAGCAGGGAACTGGATTGGAAATGGAGCAGCCAGGACTTGAACAGTGCCCGTATGGGATGCTGGCATTGTAGGTGATGGCCTCCTGACCTACAATGCCGGCCTCTATTTTAATACATGTAAGTGGCACTTTTCCACCACAATTTGAACAAGGGTACTGCATATTTTTATTTTTGATTGAGTCCTATAAACTAAGTAGCTTATACTGAAGAGAAGGTAGTTAGAAAGCATAGAGAAAATTGACCCCCCACGAGCAAGTAGTGGTCAACTGCAAGTATCTTTACAGTAACAAAGTCTCTGAAGCTATCTCATATGAGGTACACTTTGTAAAGGCATCTAAATCCTTTTTCTTTGATTTTAGTGTTCACTGAAGTATTATGATTATTATTTGTCTTCCACATACCTTAGCTGCTGGAGAGAATGTAGTAAACAGATGAATTTCAGTTTTTCAAGTTCCCGCGACAGTTTTTTTTTATTGTAAACTAATTGACATTTTGAGTTCCCATATTGGCCCAGGAGTTTATTTTATGGAAGCCGCCTTTGAAGATGCATTAGCTTGGTGGGCTGGCACAAAGAGGTTTCTGAGCTTGCAAGCTCGAGAGTTTTGCGCACTTGAATCAGGTCACTTAGTCTCAAAATGAATCACACCCAGTGATGTGGTTCTTGGGGGATGGTCTGCTGCTGCCTTCCTCTGGAAGTAATTCCACAGCATCCCAATGTGGCAGGGCATATCTGTGCTTATTTTTCCAATGTATTTATGTTCTGGGCACAAATAGCAACTGTGAAAATTGCTTGGACCTAGAACAGAGCAACTCTGTCTCTCTTCTTGCAGCACCTAATAAGCCTATGGCTTCTACATAGGATGAAATTAATATGTACTTGAAAGGATTGGGGAAGCCAAGTTAAAATTGTGGTATTTCACCTAAATTTAGAAATGAGAAGCAAGTTTCTGGTCTTCAGATGATCTTTTAAAAAACATTTGCTGGCCGGCGCCGCGGCTCACTGGGCTAATCCTCCGCCTAGCGGCGCCGGCACACCGGGTTCTAGTCCCGGTCGGGGTGCCGGATTCTGTCCCGGTTGCCCCTCTTCCAGGCCAGCTCTCTGCTGTGGCCAGGGAGTGCAGTGGAGGATGGCCCAGGTGCTTGGGCCCTGCACCCCATGGGAGACCAGGAAAAGCACCTGGCTCCTGGCTCCTGCCATCGGATCAGCGCGGTGTGCCGGCCGCAGCGCGCTGGCCGCGGCGGCCATTGGAGAGTGAACCAACGGCAAAGGAAGACCTTTCTCTCTGTCTCTCTCTCTCACTGTCCACTCTGCCTGTCCAAAAAAAAAAAAAAAAAAAAAAAAAAAAAAAAAACATTTGCTGCCAGACACCTGCTTTGCCATATGCCACAAGTACTTAAGTAATCCTGAAAGAAAGCATGGGTTTTCACAGAAGAGTTTAATTACAAAAGCCTCTTGGAATTTGCTAATGAAAGCTTTTTGTTGTCTACTGACTATAAGTGATAAGGTGATGACTAGAGAGAGACTGCAAAGGGCTAAAATTAAATCCTTTATTTCCTCTCCCAAATAAAATATTTACTCTCAAATTCATGCCAGGAACATTTCTTGAGCACTTAACAAGTTCAGTGCCTATGTGTTTATGTCCATAGGCATAGTGTATAGTGGCCCAGCTGAGCTAAGCATGGAGGTAACATGAGAGGTCAGACCTTATGCCAACTGACAATAGAATGATGGCATAGGTAGAACTCAGTGGTAGTGAGAGCCTTCAAGCTTGCCTAAGTGAGAAGTTCATAGTTTTTACTGAAAGCAGTGATTTTTAAAAAAGATTTATTTATTTATTTGAACATCAGAGTTATACAGAAAGAGGAGAGGCAGAGACTCGCCAGTTGGCTGCAACTGCCGGAGCTGCGCTGATCCGAATCCAGGAGCCAGGGACTTCTTTCAGGTCTCCAATGCGAGTGCAGAGACCCAAGGACTTGGGCCATCTTCTACTGCTTTCCCAGGCCATAGCAGAAAGTTGGATCAGAAGCAGAGCAGCTGGGACTTGAACCAGCACCCATATGGGATGCTGGCACTTTAGGCGGTAGCTTTACCTGCTACAACACAGTGTCAGACCCTACAGTGATGTTAAGGAGGAGGTCTCTCATCTCTCAGCTCTGTGTCCTGCAGCCAGTCAGTCTTTCCATCCTCCCTACTCAGTGCTTTATCCAGTTCCCGAAGAAAAGCCTGGTTGTCTTGTGCACATCCTGTACCCTGTCACTATGACTAGGGGATGGAATATGCCAACTGCCTGAGGCTGGGGTCCTCTGCAATACCCTCGGGGCCTGAGGAGAGGACTCTAATGGACTGAAATGCAGGAGAGACGGCTTACCCAGCAGAAGTCAAGGCTTTTGCCACATGGTAAACAATTCAGTATAACATTTTTTTCACAAAGTGAATAACTGAGTACGAAAATAAGTATCTAAGGATAAGAAAGTGTAAAGTACTGCGTGGGAAGGTGGATGAAGGAGAAAGAAATCTCATGTTGGGGAATTTGGAAAAGTTACATGAGAGGGACTGCCAAAACTGATGTGATTTGACGAGAAATGTGCAGAGAGAGAATTTTGAGGCAGACACCCCTATTACTGGGAGAGATGTGAAAGCAGATAGCTTAGGTAGGAACCTGGTAAGGGAAGAACAAGAGATTTGAGACTAGGTGTTTTTTTTTTTTTTTTGGGGGGGGGGTGACAGGAACACTGGGGTGGAGTTATAAAAGATCTCAACTACTAGGTAAGGGTATGCAATTTCATAGGCAAGAGGAGTCTTGGAGATATTTTGAAGTATGAGTAACACACAACTATAGCTGCTGTTAAGACAGACTGAGGAAGTTTTCAGCATGCACTGAAGAACAGAGACCAGTTGAGTCCTTCAGAAATGTTTATTGAAATAAGGAAAGTCCGGAGAGGTTGCTGGCGGGAAAGGGCCTGGGTTGATGAGTACTGGTTAAGACCAGACGGAAACTCAGCTCTGGTATGGAGTGGACAGCTGTGATTCGATGACCCAGTGACTTCTAGTCAAAGGCAGTTTGAGAAATGTGTTGGAAGCAATTTTGATCGTCATTGGGTGGGACTTCTGGAATTCAGGGGCCACTTTCCTGTAATAATGGAAACATCTCTGCACAAGGAAGAAGTGTGTCACCCAAACATCAGTAGTACATCTTGTTCAGAATATCAAGAACAGCCTAAGGACCTTGACAGTCAAGAGCATGCAATGTCATTGACAGCATAAATCTTTACTCGTTGTTTTATGTCTGTAATGGAGTGATGAGTATTATTCCAAGGTCTGCGGGTATTTCTGGGATTTTAGATAAGAAGTTTCTTTTTGGGAGAGAAGACACATGGATGAGATAGAGCTAGAAGTGATGTGAAAGGCCCTAGGTTCACTTTTGTGTTCTGCCACCAAGTTGTATGTGCTCATGGCGGAAAATTTATTGTACCTCTTCTTCTTTATCCATTACCTGGGAAAGAAGGGGTGGCTTTGCTCTTCAGTAATAATGTCCTGGTGGAATGAGTTTATCTTGTGGCCATTTTTCAGTTATGTACCCTGCTCTTCTGCCCTGACATTGGCTGTCCTACTTTTTACTGGGTGGGGTTTTAATGGGAGCCATTTGGCCTTTTCTTTCTCTCTGAGTGAAACCCAATAATCATCAAGTTTTTTGTACTCTTCTAGGTACCATAAGGTAGAGGTGGTCTTTTCCCAGGCCTAGGCTGCTGCCTGTTCTTGCAGATGCTGTAGTGAGCTTTTGTTTTGGGATACAGATCAGTGTAAAATTTCCTGAGTCAAAAAATAAAGACAAAGTCAGAGCTCTGGTGTTTTCTGTTCTCAATTGCAGGACTGGGTTGCTTTTTCTAGTGACAATTGTAGCTTCAAGCTCTGGCTCCTTTGATTTTTTTTTTTTTTTTTTGATAGTATTCTTTATGAAAGTGTTCGTGAATATTTGGTAAAATAACAGTTGAGAGTAAAGTTAAGATGAATAGTGATAATAAACATTCCCCCTTGATGGGCCTCTATATCCACTTGAACTGTTGGATCTAAGCAACAGAATGCTCAAGCTTGCTTTAATGAACCATGTAGTCAGACAACAGCAACTGCTGAGCTATTGGGCAATATAAAGCCTTCTTTTTACATTACTGAGTAAAAGGGGACAAAGCTGTGGAAATGCGTTCATTGTCATAAGAACCATTGTGAATTAACAAGGTCTTCAGGGGATTTTTTCCCTCCCTCCATTTTGCCTGTCTTAATCTTAGTTCTCTTCAGAGCCTACATCAAGTCCTCTCTTTGCTTGAAGCCACTGTTAATATTGGGGACATTCTGGTTTCTTCTTTTCAATTCTTGCTGTTTCTGTGCCTCATAAGCCAGCATTTATGTCTCTTTAGATATTTGTTTCATTTTTTAAAAAATTGTTTATTTGAGAGGCAGAGTGACAGGTGGAGAGACAGAGAAAGAGGTCTACCATCCATTGGATCACTACCCAAATAGCTGCAATGGCTGGAGCTGGGCTGATCCAAAGCCAGGAGTCAGGAACCTGTTTCGGGTCTTGCACGTGGATGCCGGGGGGTGGGTAAGCACTCAGACCATCCTCCACTGCTTTCCCAGGCCATCAGCAGAGAGTTCAACCAGAAGTGGAATAGCCGGGACTCCAACAGGCGCCTGTATGGGATGCTGGTGCCACAGGGGGATGCTTAACCTACGATGCCACAGCGCCAGACCAGGAGACTTGTTTCATTAGTGGGCCTATGCTCTCTCCTGGAAGACTGGGTGGTCCTCTTACCCCCTGCCTTTCAACCCATCAGGCTTGCAGTGGGAGCCTAGAATGTGCCAGGCATGTTATTCCAATTTTATTTAAAATAAATATGAAATATTCAAGTTTTGAACAATGAGTATTTGGAAAGTATTAAAGGGAAATCAATTAATAACATAGGCTTTGTATTAAATTATGGTACTATTGAAAATGAAATCCCCTGTGACATTTGAAAGGATTTTGGGGAAAATGCATTTTGCCTCCTACTTAGAATTTTCCTCCTGAAACACTTGAAAGCTGAGAACTGCCTGGGAGAAATGTTTCTTTTATTTTAGAAAGCATACAAGATTTCATACAAATGGTTTAATACTTTAATTTATTGGGCAAACTTTTTTAACAGAAAAATTTTATGTCTTCACTTACTTGTGAATTCTTTTTCTTTTTGCATGATTGTGTATTTTTCTTTTTGATTTTTTTTTTATTTGACAGGTAGAGTTATAGACAGAGAGAGAGAGACAGAGAGAAAGGTCTTCCTTCCATTGGTTCACTCCCCTAATGGCCGCTATGGCCAGTGCTATGCTGATCCGAAGCCAGGAACTGGGTACTTCTTCCCGGTCTCCCATGTGGGTGCAGGGCCCAAGCACTTGGGCCATTTTCCACTGCCCTCCTGGGCCACAGCAGAGAGCTGGACTGGAAGAGGAGCAACCAGGACTAGAACCCGGGGTTCTGGCACTGCAGGCGGAGGATTAGCCAAGTGAGCCACGGTGCTGGTCCTCTTTTTGATTTTAAGATTCATCAATTGTTAGCATTTTCCATATTTCATATGTAGATATTATTCATACACGTATATACTATTTTTTCTTGAAAGCTGTGATATTAATATCACAAAATAAAAGATGTATGACAATGATCATTAAAGTAGGGATAGAAGGGTATATTGTGATGTAACTTATTGTGACGTAAGTTATATAATACAGTGAAGCAATATTTAAACCATGTACCAAATAATATGCCATCCATGCAGTTTCTATAATCTATAAATATTAATTCCCACACATAAGAGAATACAAGGAATATTTGTCTTTCTCAGTCCAGCTTGTTTCACTTACCATGATGGTCTTCATCCAGTTCTATTTTGTTGTAAATGTTAGAATTTCATTTCTTTTCCATGATCGAGTAGAATTCCAGAAAAAAAGAGTTTTTTTTTTTAAATCTATTCTTCAGTTGATGGACATATATATATATATCATTACTATTGTGAATTGGGCTCCTTTAAACATGGGATTGCTGGTATCTCATTCATGTGCTGATTTCACTTCCTTTGGATGTATTCCCAGAAGTGGGTTAGCTGGGTCATATAGTAGATCCATTTTTAATTTTTTGAGGCATTTCCATAGTGTTTCCTATAATGGTTGTACATATCTGCATTCCTATCAGCTGTGTATTAGGGTACCCTTTTCTCCACATTCTTGCTAACATTAGTTATTTTTTGATTTTTGGATAGTAACCATTCTGACTGGGGTGAAATGGTACCCCATTATATTTTTTATTTGTGTTTCCCTGATGGCTGGTCATCTTGAGAATTTTTCATGTCTGTTGGCCATTGGTATTTCTTCATTTGAAAAAAGCCTGTTCATTTCCTTTGCACATTTCTTAACTGGACTATTTTGTTGTTGAATTTCCTGAGCTCTTGGTATTTTCTGAATATTAATCCTTTGTCACATGCATAGTTTACAAATATTTTATCACATTCTGTTTTTATAAATTTTTATTTAAGGTCTACAAATTTCATGTGTTTCATATATACAGATTCAGGAAAATAGTGATACTTCCCAGCACACCCTCCTTCCCACCCATGCTCCCAACCTTCTTCCTCCTCCCTCTGTTTCCACTCTTAATTTTTACAAATATCTATATTTGGTTTACTTTATGCTCATAAGATTAACCTTACACTAAGTAAATAATTCTCAACAAATAGTATGAAGAAGGAAACCACTGTTCCTCAACAATCAATACAAGGGCTATAAACAATCATCAAACCTCAAAATGTCAATTTCACTCCTATACATTATATATTTGGTACTCTATTAGTTACCACAAATAAGGGACAGAGTTAGAAAGTGAGAGAGAGAGACAGAGAGAAAGGTCTTCTTTCCATTGGTTTACCCCCCCAAATGGCCACCATGGCCAAAGCTACTTGCTGGTCTCCCATGCGGGTGCAGGGGCCCAAGCACTTGGGCCATCCTTTACTGCCTTCCCAGGCCACAGCAGAGAGCTGGACTGGAAGAGGAGCAACCAGGACTAGAACCTGGCACCCATATGGGATGCCAGTGCTGCAAGGCAGAGGATTAACCAAGTGAGCCATGGCGCTGGCCCACAATTTCATTTGAGCAGTATTCCATATTGTATATATACCATAATTTCTTTATGTAGTCATCAGTTGATGGACTTCTAGGTTGATTGCATATCTTAGCTATTATGAATTGAGCTGTAATAAACATGAAAGTTACAGATAACTCTTTCATATGCTGATTTTCTTTCATTTAGGTAAATTCCCAGGAATGGTATGGCTGGGGCATTTGGTAGATGGTAGATCTATATACAGATTTCTGAGGTATATCCACACTGTCTTCTACCATGCCTGTACTATTTTACATTCCCACCAACAGTGGATTAGGATAGCTTTTTACCACATCTTTGCCAGCATTTATTGTTTGTTAATTTCTGTATGAGAGCCATTCTAACTTGGGTGAGGTTAAACTTCATTGTGGTTTTGATTTGCATTTCCCTGATAGCTTGTGATCCTGAGCATTTTATCATGTGTCTTGGCCCTTTAAATTTCTTCTTTTGAGAAATGTCTATTCAAATCTTTTGCCCATTTCTTAACTGGATTTTTTGGATGTTGGTCATTGATTGTCTCTGGGAGGTAGAGCCATGAGATCATGGACAAAGCCACTGTTGTACATCAGAACATATTTGTGGCTATTGGAGCCCCATCTGTGGGCCCAAAGGATTTGAAAATAGGGTGTAGGAGTGTGGTACATACCATGTTTTCTGTACTGAACACATTCAATAAAAGGAACTATGCTTGAGAGCCTGGATTTCAGTGATTAATTTGCTTAATTTCATGCACTTGAGAGAAATTAGTACTCCTAGAAAATGCTTTTATGAAAAACTTATCCTGTGACGACTTATTATATTCTGTACTGTACCTTGTAGGAATCAAGGAATCAATTCTAAAAAAGTAGATAGCTATAGAATCCCGATAGAAATTGTTTCCATTATCAGATATAAAATGATGGATAGCTTTCTAGATAAGTTGTGTATTTTTTGTAGAGCTGTGCGATCACAAAGTACATGTTTCTATAAATTGGATTGTTAAAGACCTGTGACCTTTAGTGGGGTTTTCTGAACTGGTGTCCAAATTAATATCTGTGAAAGATTCTTTGAGAAGACTTTCTTTTGCTTGGCATGAGAACATTAGTATTAAGGGGTACTTCAAAAAGTTCAGGGGAAATGGACTCAAAGAGAAGCTTATTTTAGTGCAAAAAATTTAAATCCATGCACAGATTTCTTAATTTTCATTTTCATGAGCTTTTTGAAGAATTCCCTACATTCATAAATCTTAACAATATTTTGTGCCCCCCAAATTATCATGTTACTCAGTTTTCCACACATTTTAAGTATCTACCCATTAGAGTAAAATTCATGCTGTTCTAAAAAGTATATTAATTTCCCACCATTTATGGCTTAATGTTACTTGTAGTACCTGCCAAGCTCTAGTTCTTCTTCTGCAAAAATGCAAGTGTTTGCCACAGCTGGTTGATGGTCAGTCACATTCCTAGATTACCTGTGCATTGTTAAATTAATAAATGACATATGTGAGTAAATAATCTCATTTTCTCAAAAGGGTATATTTATAATATGTTATTAAGTGTTTATTTATTTTTCCCAGAAACCTTTTATTTAAGGATACCAACTTCATGCATTTCATAAATAAATATTTAGGAACATTAAACATTTAGTAAAACTATATTCTTTTTATTATGAATGTACTTGGCAGTAACTAAGGTCACTGAATGAAAGGAGTTTATTTTAAAATACAGCTTGTTTAAATGGTTATTTACAGTAAGATGATACTACTTGATTTCATATAGTTTATTTTACTGGAGGATTGAACTCTAATCTAAAGGGTTTGTGAAACAGTTTATTTTCTGGCTCCTGCAGTTAGTTCTGGAAAAAATTTTAGTCACTTTGAATTGGGCAAAATCCTACACCCTCACCCACATTTTCTGGTGATGTGCCATTTTCTAAATATGGCCTGCTTTTTCCAAAATGAATATCAATAGCAAGAAGAAGTTGGAGAATGTTAATGTAGTGCTTGTATTAAAGATTGGCTCTCAGTTTCCTAGACTGTGTCCTGCTCCCATGTGGGTTTTCCAAATGGTTTATTTTTTCTTTTTCATTTCCTTTATTTTTTAAACAAAACATTTAACATTAATGAAGCCAGGCCTTTAGCTGCACTGTTTGGCATTTTTTTAAACCTTTGACTTAAAGCCTGATGTAAAAATTGGTCTGTATAAAGTTGGCAGACTTGGGCTCCTTTTAGATTGCAGTTTTAGTCATCTGGTTCAAAATATTTTTCACTAATAAATTCTGTCTTAAACATCGAGTCCTCCTCTAAGACCTCTAGTTTTAACCTTTAGGCTCTGTGTATAAATTACTTGGATGGGTGGTTTTTCCAAATCAGTGGCCATCCTGAACCATGGTTTCTAAATATTTTTTATCTTTGCACCCCGATCAGAAAAATTTATGAATCACGTGCACATACTACTGTGCAAGTATATATTATACAGAATAATGTATACTACTGTGTCTATTATGTATGTTATACAACAGAAGAAATCTAGAAATTAAAGGATTTTGTGAATATCTTTTTATTATAGACCAATGCATTCCATTTTGGTGGCCACTGATTTACAAAGCAAAAGATAATTCAGTGCACCTAAATAGTTCTTTAGTTTTGACAGTTGTCTTTAAAACTGCAAAGACAGTAAGCATTAATACAGATACTCATGCTGTCTGCAAAATGATTATGCATTATGCATATCCTCTTAAAGAAAAATCTACTCATTATATGGTTTAATGAGGTTGCTTGGAAAAATCTCACATCTGGAAAAATTCCTACAACATACCAACATACCAGTCCACCTCTCTCTCTATCTTTTGGTTCAAAGCATAGATTGTTATCCTCAGTCTATGTTCCTGTCTTCTTACATAGTTGATAACATACACAGAGACTGCTTTATCATCTACTGCTCCATTGGCCAAGCAGCCTTTTCCTGCTGGTTCATTAGTAGGTTGAGCGGGCCATGACTTTCTCTGTGCTCTTTCTTCAAGACCTTCCAGGACCGATGCATAACATCATCATCATAGATGATCAGCTCAAACATTCTTTCTAGTTGTTAGGTCTTGCACTTCTGGAAGTGTCTCTATTAATGCATCTTAACAATTTTTAATCAGTTTATTTATATTATACTCTATAAATTCATACATATTTCTTCCTAAGTAGATATGAACTCATTGAGAAAACTTCAGGGGACCTAACTCTGCACTCTAAAATAGTTAACAAATGGACAGGTTTGGAAAATGTGAGGGCACATATCATCATAAAAATTAGTAAGTAACCATAAACCATATTGTCTGTGGCCATATCTTTGGGTTTGTATCTGCGTCTTGCTTTCAATTAGAGATATAAAAGGAGAGACAGAAAGTTTCACCTCACCCCAGTTAGAATGGCTCACATTCAGAAATCTACCAACAATAGATGCTGGAGAGGATGTGGGAAAAAAGGGACACTAACCCACTGTTGGTGGGAATGCAAATTGGTTAAGCCACTATGGAAGTCAGTCTGGAGATTCCTCAGAAACCTGAATATAACCCTACTATTCAACCCAGCCATCCCACTCCTTGGAATTTACCCAAAGGAAATTAAATTGGCAAAGAAACAAGCTGTCTGCACCTTAATGTTTATTGCAGCTCAATTCACAATAGCTAAGACCTGGAACCAACCCAAATGCCCATCAACAGTAGACTGGATAAAGAACTTATGGGACATGTACTCTATAGAATACTATACAGCAGTCAAAAACAATGAAACCCGGTCATTTGCAACAAGATGGAGGAATTTGGAAAACATCATGCTGAGTGAATTAAGCCAGTCCCAAAGGGACAAATATCATATGTTCTCCCTGATCGGTGACAACTAACTGAGCACCAAAGGGGAAACTTGTTGAAGTGAAATGGACACTATGAGAAATAGTGACTTGATCAGCTCTTGTCCTGACTGTTGATGTACAATGTAATACTTTATCCATTTTAGTATTTTTTTTATTCTAGTACCATTGGTTGAACTCCGTAATTAACATATAATTATTCTTAGGTGTTTAAATTTTAACTGAAAAGTGATCCCTGTTAGGAATTTGGAAAACATTATGCTGAGTGAAATAAGCCAATCCCAAAGGGAAAAATACCACTTGTTCTCCCTGATAGGTGACAACTAACTGAGCACCAAAAAGGAAACCTGTTAAAGTGAAATGAACACTATGAGAAACGGTGACTTGATCAGCCCTCACCCTGACTGTTGATGAGCAACTTAATATGTTATCCCTCTTAGTATTTTTTTTTGTTTGTTCTACTTAATACTTTTGTTATCAATACACAATTCTTCTTAAGTGCTGAAACTTAACTGAAAAGTGATTGCTGTTAAATATAAGAGTGGGAATAAGAGATGGGAGAGATGTGCAATTCGAACATGCTCAAGCTGACTTACCTCAAAAGGTAGAGTTAGAAACATACCAGGGGATTCCAATTCAATCCCATCCAGGTGGCATGTACCAATGCCATCTCACTAGTCCCAGTGATCAATTTCTGTTCACAATTGATTATAATGATAGGACTAAGAGCCAAAGGGATCACATAAATAAGACTAGTGTCTGAAAATACTAGCTGATAGAATCAAAAAGGGAGAGAACGATCCAACATGGGAAGTAAGATACACAGCAGACCCATAGAATGGCAGATGTCCTAAACAGCACTCTGGCCTCAGAATCAGTCCTTAAGGCATGCAGATCCAGCTGAAAAGCCCATGAGAGTATTTCAGGCATGGAAAGCCAAGACACTCTGGGGGAAAAAAAAACCTAAATGAAAGATCTCCACGAGTGAGATCCCAGTGTAAAGAACGGGTCATCAAAGAAGGAGGTACGTTTCTCTGAAGGGAGGAGAGAACTTCCACTTTGACCATGGCCTTGTCTAAATATGATCAGAGTCAGTGAACTCAGGGGGCTTCCATAGCCTTGGCAACTCCTGACAAGAGCCTAGGGTGATTACTGATGCCATAAACAAGAGTGTCAATTTGTTAAGTCAACAACAGGAGTCACTGTGCACTTCCTCCTCATGTAGGATCTCTGTCCTTAGTGTGCTGTACATTGAGATTTAATGCTATAACTAGTACTCAAACAGTATTTTTCACTTTATATTTCTGTGTGGGAGCAAACTGTTGAAATCTTTACTTAATGTATGCTAAACTGATCTTCTGTATATAAAGAGAATCGAAAATGAATCTAGATGTGAATGGAAGGGGAGAGGGAGTGGATAAGGGGAGGGTTGTGGGTGGGAGGGACGTTATGGGGAGGGAGCCATTGTAATCCATAAGCTGTACTTTGGAAATTCATATTCATTAAATAAAAGTTAAAAAAAAAAAGAAAGTGGTCTATCAAATACAAATCTGGAAGCCAAACACTCCTGGTGCCTAAAATTACATAACAGTTTAGCATCAACAACTCCAAAATTGAGATACTGGTGATTGTCAGCCTGCTGAATGTTTAAGTTCTAACTGCCCTCTTCAACAGAACTAATATGGTCAGGGTTTTTGATCTCAGACCAATGGTATCCGAACCTTGCTTAATAGCTTCCATTGCATATCCAAAGGATAAATCCTACCTTTAGGGCTCTAAATAGTGTTGTCCTTGTCATATTGGTTGTGAAACATGGTTGTTACAGGGGCCTGGCTACATGCTCCTTATGAAGTAAATCAAAGGAATGCTGCTTAAACTCTCAAGTGGTTCTTTTTGAGCTGTAACATTAATCTAAGTTTGATGACTTTCACAATATGTGTTTTTTAGTAAACTTCAGAATGAATGTGACATGAATAAAGCTTCTAGTCACTATTAGTTGATACCAATTGTCTATTAAAGGATTGTGGTTACCAATTCATCAGGATAAAGTCTTGCAATTTTATTATGAGATATACATAACATACAAAAAAGTATAATATATAGTGTGAAAAACATTGTTTTGTTCTACCATCTTGAAAAGTAAAACATTACTTTTCTCCTGCAGAATAATCCACTATTTTTAAATTGTGCTTCTTATTACTATGCAACTATAGACCTATGTTCAGGTCTCAAACAGTTAATTACCATTTTGCATTTTAAACTTTGTGCCATATACACATACACTATACAGTATATATTTGTCTACAAGTCTCCTCCCTCGTATGTATTGATTATGAGTAACTCTAGTTGTTCATTCCCACAGCTTCATTCTCTCAAGTTTTTAGGAAATTATTTATTTAGGAGGCAAGGGGAGAGAGAGCGCAAGTGAGCACACGAGCACTTCCACCCACTAGTCTACTTCCCAGATGCCTGCAATGGCTGGGACTGAGCTAGGCCAAAACTGGGAGATGGGAACTCAATCTGTGTCTCCATTGTGAGTGGTGGAAACCCAATTACTTGAGCAATCATCACTTCCTTCTTTCGTCCACAAGAAGCTGGAATCAGGAACTGGAGTTGGGAATCTAACTCAAGTACTCTGATATGGGACATAGGCATCTTTAACCAGTGTGTTAACTGCTGGGCTAACCATCAGCCCCATTCTCTGAAGTTTGAGAACACCACAGTTTAACTTTCCATTATTTATATATATATATATGCCCACACTATCTGGGGAGTCTAAGCTGGGAACTTAGAACTCAATTCTGGTCTCTCATGTAGATGGGGAGGGACCCTATTACATCAGTCATCACCTGCTACCTCCTAGGGTTTGCATTAGCAGAAAGTAGCAATCAGAAGAAGTCAGATCTGGGAATCAGATTCTGGCACTCTGAAATGGCGCGTGGGTGTCCCAAGTGGCAGCTCAATTGATAGGCCACACACCTTTCCCAAAGACTGCCTTTTAACAAAAAAATTTTATTTACTTTTTAAAAAATTTTATTTAAGGAATACAAACTTCATGCTTTCCTTATATACAAATTTAGGAATATAGTGATTCTTCCCATCCTGCCTGCCTTGCTGGGAACCATACTCCCAACCTTCTTCCTCCTCCCTTTGCCATTCCCATTCTAATTTTTTACACAGATCTACTTTCAATTAACTTTATATTCATAAGTTTAACCCTGCAATAAGTAGAGAGATCAACAAATAGTGTGAAGAAAATTGAAAAAACAAACAAAAAGCATTATTTCTGAACAGTCAAGACAAGGGCTGTTCAAAATCATCACATCATAAACTGTCAATTTCACGCCTATGGATTACCTTTTAGGTACTCAGTTACCACAGATCAGAGAGAATATATGGTATTTGTCTTTTTGGGACTGGCTTATTTCCCTAAATATAATGGTTTCCAGTTGCATCCATTGTGCTGCAAATATCAGGACTCCATTTTTTTTTACTACTGTATAGTATTCCATAGTGTATATATACCATAATTTTTTAATCTAGACTTCAACTGATGGACATCTGGGTTGATTCCATATCTTAGCTATTGTAAATTGAGCTTCAATGAACATGGGGGTACAGATAACTCTTTCATATGCTGATTTTATATCCTTTGGGTAAATTCCCAGAATGGGATGCTGGGTCATATGGTAGGTCTATATTCAGCTTTCTGAGGTGTTTCTTTACTGTCTTCCATAGTGGCTGCACCAGTTTACATTCCCACCAACAGGGGATTAGAGTAACCTTTTCCCCACATCCTTGCCAGTATTTCTTCTTTGTTGATTTCTGTATGAGAGCCATTTTACTTGGGGTGAGGTGAAACCTCATTGTGGTTTTGATTTCCATTTCCCTGATGACTAGGGATCCTGAACATTTTTCATGTGTCTGTTGGCCCTTTGAATTTCCACTCTTGAAAAGTAGTTGTTCAAGTCCTTTGCCCGTTTCCTAACTGGATTGTTTGTTTTGTTATTGTTGATTTGAGCTCTTTAGATTCTGGAAATTAATCCTTTATCAGTTGCATAGTTTGCAAATATTTTCTCCCTTTCTGTCAGTTGCCTCTTCACTTTGCTGAGTGTTTCTTTAGTAGTACAGAAGCTTATCAGTTGGATGTAATCTCATTTTCAATTTTGGCTTTGATTGCCTATGCTTCTGGGGCCTTTTCCAAGAAGTTTTTGCCTATGCCAGTGTATTATAGGGTTTCCCCAATGTTCTCTAGTAATTTGGTGGTACTGGGTCATAAATTTAGGTCAAGGATCCATTCTGAGTGGGTTTTTGTGGAAGGTTTAAGGTAGGGATCATGTTTTATACTTCTGCATGTGGAGATCCAGATTTCCCAGCACCATTTTTTGAAGAGACTGTCTTTGCTCCTTTGTCAAAGCTAGGTAGGTTGTAGATCTATGGATTTATCTTTTGAGTTTATGTTCTGTTCCATTGGTCTACACATCTGTTTTTGTGCCATTACCAGGCTGTTTTGATTAGAACTGCCCAGTAGTATGTGTTGAGATCTGGTAATATGATGCTTCCAGCTTTGTTTTTGTTTTTGAAGATTGCTTTAACTATTTATGGTCTCTCGTGTTTCCATATGAATTTTAGCATCCTTTTTTGTAGATCTGGGATTGCATTCAATCTATAAATTGCTTTTGGTAGTATGGACAGTTTGATGATGTTGATTCTTCCAATCCATGAATATGGGAGATTTTTTCACTTTATGTCTTCTTCTGTTTCTTTTTTTAATGTTTTGTAGTTTCATTATAGAGATCTTTGACATACTTGGATAAATTTCTTCCAAGGTATTTAATTTTTTGTAGCTATTGTGAATGGGATTTATCTTAAAAGTTCTTTCTCAGCTATAACATTTTTTGTTTATACAGAGGCTGTTGATATTTCTGTGTTGATTTCATATCCTGCTTCTTTACCAAACTCTGTTATGAGTTCCGATATTCTCTCAGTGGAGTCTTTTGGATCCTCTATATGTAGAATCATATCATCTGCAAATAAGGATAGTTTGACTTCCCCCTTCCCAATTTGTATCCCTTTTATTTCTTTTTCTTGCTGAATGGCTCTGATTAAAACTTCCAGGACTATATTAATAGCAGTAGTGACAGTGTCCATCCTTGCTTGGTTCC
Organism: Oryctolagus cuniculus; assembly: GCF_964237555.1. Taxonomy (NCBI): domain Eukaryota; kingdom Metazoa; phylum Chordata; class Mammalia; order Lagomorpha; family Leporidae; genus Oryctolagus; species Oryctolagus cuniculus. The sequence continues at coordinate 43,852,793 of NC_091434.1, forward strand.
AGATCTTAATGGGAATACCTCCAATTTTCCCCATTCAGTAAGATGGTGGCTGTGGATTTGTCATAGATTGCCTTCATTATGTTGAGGAATGTTCCTTCTGTACCCAATTGACTTAAGATTTTCAGCATAAAAGTACGTTGTATTTTATCAAATGCTTTCTCTGCATCTATTGAGATAGTTATATTTTTGTTCTTCAGTTTTTTAATGTGATCTATCACGTTAATTGATTTGCATATGTTGAACCATCCCTGCATACCAAAGATGAATTCCAGTTGGTCTGGGTGGATGAACTTTGTGATGTGTTGTTGGATTTGATTGGCTAGTATTTAGTTGAGGATTTTTGAATCTATGTTCATCAGGGAAATTGGTCTATAGTTCTCCTTCTGTGTTGTTTCTTTTTCTAGTTTAGGAATTAAGGTAATGCTGGCTTCATAGCAGGGGTTTGGGAGGATGCCATCCCTTTCAATTGTTTTGAATAGCTTGAGAAAAATTGGGATTAGTTCATTAAATGTCTGGTAAAATTCAGCTGTGAGGCCATAAGTACCTGGACTTCTTTTTGTTGGAAGGGTTTTTATTACTGATTCAATATACTTATTAGTTATTGCTGTGTTTATGTGTTCTATGTCTTCATGACTCAGTTTTGATGATTGTGTGTGTCCAGGAGTCCATCCACTTTTTCTAGTTTCCCCGATTTTTTGGCATATAGCTCTTTGTAGTAATTCCTGATGATTCTTTTTATTTCTTTGGTATCTTTTGTTATATTTCCTTTTTCATCTCTGATTTTATTGATTTGGGTCTTCTCTCTCTTTTTGTTGGTTAATTGAACCATTGGTGTGTCAATTTTATTTTTTCAAGAAACCAGCTCTTCATTTTGCTGATCTTTTTTATTGTTTTTTTTTTTTTTTTTTGGTTTCAATTTTGTTTATTTCTTCTCTAGTTTTACTTATTTCTTTCCTCCTAATAGTCTGGCATTTGCTTTGTTGTTATCCCCCTTCCCATCTCTCTTCTTCCTTCCTTCCTTCCTTCCTTCCTTCCTTCCTTTCTTCCTTCCTTCCTTCCTTCCTTCCTTCCTTCCTTCCTTCCTTCCTTCCTTCCTTCCTTCCTTCCTTCCTTTCTTTCTTTTTTGACAGGCAGAGTGGACAGTGAGAGAGAGAGACAGAGAGAAAGGTCTTCCTTTGCCATTGGTTCACCCTCCAATGGCTGCCACAGCCGGTACGCTGCAGCCGGCACATTGCGCTGATCCGAAGCCAGGAGCCAGGTGCTTCTCCTGGTCTCCCATGCGGGTGCAGGGCCCAAGGACTTGGGCCATCCTCCACTGCACTCCTGGGCCACAGCAGAGAGCTGGCCTGGAAGAGGGGCAACCGGGACAGAATCCGGTACCCCAACCGGGACTAGAACCTGGTGTGCCGGCACCACAGGCGGAGGATTAGCCTATTGAGCCACGGCGCCGGCCATCCTGTCTTCTTTCAAAGTTACAGAGGCCTGGGTGTTCGTGGATGTTGATAATACTCATATACGCATGATACAATTTGAGCTCTACCAGTGAGACATTCATTGTTGCTAATTAATCTAAACATTGTTCTTCAAGAAACAACTAGGAGAATGAAGGAGTTGCTATTTATTAGTATGTTGATGATTCTTGCATTTTGTTGCAATTTATCATTCTATAAGGAAACACTCAGCAAGAGGAGTGAAAGTAATTTTTGTGAAAGAGACATTATGGAGAGCTAGGCCTGTGTTAAAGGGATTTAAGAAGTCTAGAGAAGCATCAACTTTATTTAGTAAGAATAAGGATTAGGAGGGATAATGATAGCATGGGAGTTTTGCTCAGAAATGGTGAGAAAACCTTCCATTTTCTTGCTTTTATGTTGCACTAATTTTTTTGTCAAGATCCATTTTTTTTTTCATTTAACTTTTCGAATTTAACTTGGAAAATTAATTACCATTCCTAACATTATTTCCATTCAAAAATTTTCTATTAAATACCCCTATGGACATATTGTTAGCTGGAGTTTTGCAAACACAAAGCAGCCATCTCCTGTACATAGAGCCTGGGGTCCTTAAAGCCTAGGAAGTGAGTCAGATGCTCAAACCAAAAGGAAGAAAGCATGCATATTAAGTGCATTAATGAAAGTATTGACTTGAACCTGAATGCCTTCCTATCTCACAGTTACTGAGGGTTAGCTGTAACCTGCAAAAAGGCCTAGGAAGGCTCTGGATAAGTAACATCAACTCCTCCTCCCCCTTTTCTCTCCCCATTCCCTCCCCTTCCATTTCATCTTTCCCAGGCTTTCTGTTAGCAGGGTCTGTGGAAGCTATTAACAATACTAAGAATAATAGTAGTGGTAGAGATGTTTATAAGATGTAACAATAAAGAAGAAGTGATTTTTCGTGGGAAGAGTCCTTTGGGGTTTTAAGTGAAGGGCTTAAAAATGCATGTTGATACTGTTTTAAATATTGACAGTGAGAATCACCACATTTAAATTACAATAATTGACAATTTCCTGAAGACAAAGGTTAGACTGAAATGTATACCTAAACCATTTCTTTGAGAACCTCTAACAATGGTTGTTTCAGGTAAAAGCTGGCATCACCTGGTACTTGTTATGTCCTAGCAGGAGTCTGGGAGTTACCTGGTAGTGGTCACCAAGCTAGTGGTAGTGTATGAATTCTAGTCTAGCAAGTCTGAGAAGTAAAGGATATGAGGTTATCATAGATTAGAAAGAAAGTTGAGCAAAATCGAGATATCCTAAAACTCTTTGTATCCTAAACTCTTCTCTCTTCACAGAACTTGAGTAGCTCCCTCTGTCTTTCTGTCTGGCCAGGCATCCTCATACTTGCCCGATATCCATTGCCAGTTCACCTGATTCTTTTACTTGTGTTTCAGTCTATCCAGTGTCTCCACTAGAGATGATGCTTTCTACTGTTTCCAGCTAACCAAAATTTTAACCATCAGTTAAGATCTTTGAATCTCCCTTCCCCTCCTTCTGTGAACTCTTCCTAGTGGTTTCAAATGATGCAGTTTCCTGCTCAGCATTCTCTCTCATCATCTTCAGTGTATTTTATGCACCTGCCTCTCAATGCATTTCTCATGTCTTCTCCCTCTGAATCTTTTGGAAGTTCCCTGAAGACTTGGAATCTTAGTGCTTTTCTGTTCTTTTTTAAAGAAGGTTTATTTATTTGTTTGAAAGTCAGAATTACAGAGAGGGAGAGGCAGATGTCTTCCATTGTTGGTTTACTCTCCAGATGGCTGCAATAGCTGGCAAGCCAAAGCCAGGAGCCAGAAGCCAGGAGCTTCATTTGGGTCTCCCACTTGGGTGGCACAGACCCAATTATTTTGGCCATGTTCCACTGCTTTTCTCAGGTCATTAGTGGGCAGCTTAATCAGAAATGGAGCAGCTGGGACACAAACCAGTGCCCTTGTGGGGTGCCAATTTCTCGGATGTTGCCTTAACCAACTAAGCCACAATGGTGATCACCACAATTTTCTGTTCTTACAAGGTATTACTTTTAAAAAAAAATATTGGTTTCTTATGTACAAAATAACCATTGCTAGCTAAAATGAGCCCTGGAATAGACAAAAAGACAAAATTTGTATAACTATTTGGAGAGGGGAGTATTTGGGGGGAAGTTATAGAGGTGTAAATAGTTTCAATGTGACTTACTTCAAGCTGTCAACTTGAGATATTTGAAGGTTTGGAAGAGATGACTCCTGAGCTGGTGAGAGACACTTCCAGCACACCACTTAAAGGGATCCCCCTTCCACTTTTAGGTTTTTGTCATCATCCAAATATCAGGAACAAAATATTAATAGATCAACCTCATACTGGAATACGAAGGACTGGTTGTGATTGACCATTGTGTTCTGTTACGTGTGTGGTGAAGAAAATTCTTAACCATTAGGCTTTCTGCATTTTCTTAAAGATTTATTTTTATTTTCAGGTTTCTAAAAAGTATTCTTACAAGATTTTTTAAAAAGATTTTATTTTTTTTTTGAAATAGTTACAGAGAGGTAGAGGCAGAGAGAGAGAGAGAGAGAGAGAGGTCTTCCATTCACTGGTTCACGCCCCAATTGGCCGCAATGGCCGGAGCTGTGCCGGTCCGAAGCCAGAGTCAGGAGCTTCTTCCAGGTCTCCCACTTGAGTGCAAGGGCCTAAGGACTTGGGCCATCTTTTACTGCTTTCCCAGGCCACAGAAGAGAGATGGATCAGAAGTGGAGCAGCTGGGTCTCGAACTGGCACCCATATGAGATGCCAGCATAGCAGGTGGTGGTTTTACCTGCTATGCCACAGTGCCGGCCCCAGAAGATTCTATGTTAAGAGACTGAGATTGTCAGTCTGAACAATTCTTTATAGCTGTATATTAAGACAGCCTGTGAAAATAATTTTTATGAAGGTCTATGAATACCAGATATTCAGTAAATATTGGCCCTGTGATTGATCTAAAGAGTCCTAAAACAGGAATAATTCCATTGCATATCTAGTAGAATTGCATAAGGAACTGTGAAGCTTTATTTTTATGTAATGTCTTTTTGGATAGATGGTCAACAAGAATGACCAATGATTTGTGGGGTACCAGTAAGAAACATGAGTTTTTTCTGCTTAACATAAACACAGATATTTGTATAGAAATTTTACTCATGAGGGAGCATCCTATGTATCAGGTAAAGCTGCCAACTAAGATGCTAGTATCCTATATGGATGCTGGTTTGCATTACAGCTGTTCTACTTCCAGTCTAGCTCCTGCTAATACACTTGGGAAAGCAGCAGCAGATGACCCAAGTGTTTGGGTCCCTGCCACCTATGCAGGACAATCGGATGAAACAACTCGGTTTGGCCTGGCCCATCACTGATTGCTGCCATCATCTGGGGAGCGAGCCAGTGGTTTTCTCATTCTGTTTCCCTCTCTCTCTATCTGTAACACTGACTTTAAAAATAAATATATCTTTAAAAAATTATTCAATTTTGACATAGACAATGTAAAGGATAATACAGGTTCCCTAAAAGGTGATTAGACCTCAAAATATCCTAAGTACATGGTTGTTTTAAAAATCATTCTTCTTTTGTTGGAGGACTAGTGGTACTGAATCCAGTATTACTAATTATTTGAATTTTAATTTCCAATTAAAGCTAACAACTGCTCCACAGATTAATGCAGATAAGAAAGTTAAAGCAATGTCTGTTTCCTTTAATTTGAAGGAAGACTAGATTAGCCAAAATTTTATTTTTATGACTCGAGGTTTAAAAAGCAATGGAAAATCAACCCCTTAGCATTTCCCAAAATATTCCAATCCATCTGCCTAAAATTTATTGCCAAATACTTTAATTTGTTGGTAAGAAATAAAACACGTTTACTCTTAAAACTGTGCTTTGGTTGTTCATGAGGAAGAGGCATATGGAGATTGTTAGGATTATTGGCCAATCAGTACGTTGCCGCCCCCTTCTTTGAGCACATGCTTTACAAGCATAGAATTTTTATCCCATGTACATGTTTGTCACCCTCTTTCCTAACAGGTGCATAAAAAGTTATCATGGCACTAAACTTTTGCCACCTCTGAGTTCTTATTGTTTGAGCATGGCCAATGGGATAATTATAGATGTGTTTTTCCCTCTTGTTTGTAAAATCTTGGGAAATATAGTTAGGGTTTTCCTTTGACTTTTTCTTTATTTCTTGTTTTTTGATAAAAAAAAGTTTGAGCTTAGCTATCAGAAACCTGTCAATTGATATTTTGAAGTAAGGTCTGTTTTAGTTTCTTTTTTTTTTAAAGGTTTATTTGTTTATGTGAAAGGCAGAGCTCTAAAGAAAGTGAAAGATAAACACACACACACACACACAGAGCATTAAGGTGAGGCAGTAACAGTTGGTGATAAAGTTGCAGCACATGCTTTCTTGGGTGCCATTTTTCTCATGTTTTAAGTTGAAAGCGCCAAAGTAAAATTGAAAGCAGCTGAGTTGATAATGGTTGCAAAAGTTGGTTGCAATTTTCATGTATCCCTCTTTAGAAGTATTGGTAAAAGAGCTTCCAATAGAAAAAAAGGAAGAGCTTAGAGAAGGATATAAAGGTAAAATAAAAGAATCTAACTCTCTTTGCAGGTAGAGGATGGAGAAGAAACTAAAAATAGAACTCACTCTCAATTATGTGAAGCCTTCAGAAAACTTTGATTTTTATTTCCTGGGTCAAAATGAAGCCCATATAATGAGTGGTAGTGGGTGGTTTCAGTTGCTCTGTGGATTTTTGGGGGAGGGAGGATTCTACCAGGCCAGAGCAACATAAAATGTAGAAAAGTTCAGGTCAAGGGAGACTGTAGGAAACAACCACGTGCTTAATAGAATTCACAGAACACAGGGAATAAGTTGTTCAATTATTGGAACAATGGAAACGGTTCCACCTTGTAATATAAAGTAGAATATTACATAAGTAAGTTTAAAACAACAATGAAAAAATTAGACTTCTTTCTGCAGTTACTACTGTTGGAGTCAGAATGCAAACTCGTGCCAGCTACATTAGTATTCTGAAGAATCCTAGCCCCATAGTTTTGAAATTTCATGTCTATTAAAATTCTCCCTTTGCTGTTGCAATTTGTGTTCTCTTTTTGTACAAGGTGCTGGGTGGTGGTGGGTGGGTGGTGTGCAGCCTGACTTGCATGATGAATCTGCTTTGGATCTGTCTCAGGCTATTCCCAAACATTCCCCACAGTAAGTCAGCTCTTCTGAGTTTTAGAGAACTCATTCCTCACTCACTAAACTATGTTCACAGTTACAATTTATAGCACTAATTCCTGTGATAATCATTACTCCTGTTCCTTCCTTCTAATGTCAAAGAGGTGAGACACCCCTTCTACTCCCAAAGAAGTACTGGAGCTATCAATAGTGACCACCAGGGAAGACAGCATTGGGTTAATTCATACTCTGTTACTAATGGCTGTTAAGCAACTACAGAATTTCTGAGTTAAATTGCTACCAGGACTCAGAAGCCCTGGCATAATGCCACTGCAGAATGGCAGAAATTGCTATTTCTTTCGTTACTGGTGTGGACAGAGAAGGGACGTTTCTCTCTGGTGTAGAAGACTCCCTTGAATAGAGGAAAAATGAGAAGGTGAGAGCTAGTTTCCCTTATATTGTGCTGATACTTTTTGTTTTTCCTGCTAAAGGCACTCCTTTAGGACATTCCTTTACATTTTATTTTCTACTTCTTTTTGAGATGTAAGAGTATGGTTGCTTTGATCTGATTTATATCTAACATTATTCAGAATTGTTTTTATTAATTTATTTATCTGAAAAGCAGAGGTACAGAGGAGAAGAGGGGAGGAGAGGAGAAGAAACCTTCCATTCTCTTGTTCACTCCCCAAATGGTCGCAATGGCTGAATTTGGGACAGTCTTAAGTCAGGAGCCAGGAGCTTCTTCTGGATCTCTCACTTGGGCCTCTTCTGCTGCTTTCCCAGGCACAGTAGCAGGGAGCTGGATTGGAAGTAGAGCAACCGGAACTCAAACTGGCACCCATATGGGATATTGGTGCTGCACTGGCTTTATCAGCTACACCACAGTGCTTGCCCCATTCGGAATTGTTAATCACAATGAAAGATTGTTTCATGTTGTTCAACATGTTTTCTTGGGGTATTGGTGGCTGGAAATTTCCTTCAGAGATTTACAAGTTTGTTATTTACTAAAATATTCAGAACAATCTGCTTTGTAAATAATTGCCTTAAAGGAAGATCAGTTAATAAAAGAAATGTGGGGCTTGTGCTGTGGCATAGCTGGTAAAGCCTCCTCCTGCAGTGCCAGCATCCCATATGGGTGCCAGTTTGAGTCCTGGCTGCTCCGATTCTGATCCAGCTCTCTGCTATGGCCTTGAAAAGCAGCAGAAATGGCCCAAGTCCTTTGGCCTCTGCACCCATGTTGGAGATCCAGAAGAAACTCCTGGCTCCTGGCTTCGGGTCAGCACAGCTGTGGCCATTGCGGCCAGTTGAGGAGTGAACCAGCAGATGGAAGTCCTCTCTATGTCTCTTTCTCTGCCTTTGTAACTCTGCATTTCAAGTAACTAAATAAATCTTTCAAAAAAATGACAGAAACCTGTTTTGGTTATAAGGTATAATGTATTAAATTGTAAGATTCTGTTCAGTTAACACCTGGTTAAAGCATTTCTGGAAATTGCTCATCTGTAAAGCATTATCAGTGCATCCAGAAATGTCATACAATAGAATTTGAACTAAAGAAAAATTGTGTTGGAGCCAGCATTGTGGCTGAACAGGTAAAGCTGCTGCCTGTGACACTGGCACTTCACATGGCACCAGTTTGTGTCCTGGCTGCATCAGTTCTGATCCAGCTCCCTGTGAATGATGTCAGAAAAGCATCACGAGATGACTTAAGTGTGTGGGTCCCCACCATCCATGTGGGAGACCTAAATGAAGCTCCTGACTCCTGGCTTAGGCATTGTGGCATCTTGGGCATGAACCAGCAGATGGAAGATCTCTCTCTCTCAAAATAAATAAAAAAAATTGTATTCAGTAGAATAACAAGTCTATTAAAATGTCAGGTCTCCTTAATTTTATTCTTTTTTGGGGTCAATTTACTTTGCATGTAATTTACAATTAATAATTTATTTCTCTTTCATTTTCTTCCCCATTTTTCCCAAATTTTATGATCTACTGCTTTTTCTTTTTCTTTTTACAGCAATAAAATATTATTTAGTAAATATAATTTCCAAAGTACAGTTTATGGATTACAATGGCTTTTCCCCCTGATAATACTCCTCCCACCTGCAACCCTCCCATCTTTCACTCCCTCTCCCATTCCATTCACATCAAGATTCATTTTCAATTATCTTTATATACAGAAGATTGATTTAGTATGTATTAAGTAAAGATTTCATCAGTTTTCACCCACACCAAACATAAAGTGTAAAATACTTTTTGAGTACTAGTTATGCATTAATTCACATTGGACAACCCATTAAGGACAGAGATCCCACATGAGGAGTAAGTACACAGTGATTCCTATTGTTGACTTAACAATTTGACAGTCTTGTTTATGGCATCAGAAATCTCCCTAGGCTCTAGTCATGAGTTTCCAAGGCTATGGAAGCCTCTTGAGTTTGCTGACTTCCATCTTATTTAGACAAGGTCATAGTCAAAGTGGAAGTTCTCTCCTCCCTTCAGAGAAAGGTACCTCCTTCTTTGATGACCCGTTCTTTCCACTGGGATCTCACTCTTGGAGATCTTTCATTTAGGTGTTTTTTTTTTTTTTTTCCCCCAGAGTGTCTTGGCTTTCCATGCCTAAAATACTCTCATGGGCTCTTCAGCCAGATCTGAATGCCTTAAGGGCTGATTCTGAGGTCAGAGTGCTGTTTAGGACATCTGCCATTCTATGAGTCTGCTGTGTATCCCACTTCCCATGTTGGATCGTTCTCTCCCTTTTTATATTCTATCAGTTAGTATTCGCAGACACTAGTCTTGTTTGTGTGATCACTTTGACTCTTAGACCTATCATTGTGATCAATTGTGAACTGAAATTGATCACTTGGACTAGTGAGATGGCATTGGTACATGCCACCTTGATGGGATTGAATTGGAATCCCCTGGCACATTTCTAACTCCACCATTTGGGGCAAGTCAGCTTGAGCATGTCCCAAACTGTACATCTCCTCCCTCTCTATTCCCACTCTTATATTTAACAGGGATCACTTTTCAGTTAAAATTTAAACACCTAAGAATAATTATGTGTTAATTACAGAGTTCAACCAATAGTACTAGAATAAAAAAATACTAAAATGGATAAAGTATTACATTGTACTCAACAGTCAGGACAAGAGCTGATCAAGTCACTGTTTCTCATAATGTCCCTTTCACTTCAACAGGTTTCCTTTTTTGTGGTTGGTTAGTTGTCACCGATCAGGGAGAACATATGATATTTATCCCTTTGGGACTGGCTTAATTCACTCAGCATGATGTTTTCCAGATTCCTCCATTTTGTTGCAAATGACCAGGTTTCATTGTTTTTGACTGCTGTATAGTATTCTATAGAGTACATGTCCCATAAGTTCTTTATGCAGTCTACTGTTGATGGGCATTTGGGTTGGTTCCAGGTCTTAGCTATTGTGAATTTAACTGCAATAAACATTGAGGTTCAGATAGCTTTTTTATTTTCCAATTTGATTTCCTTTGGGTAAATTCCAAGGAGTGGGATGGCTGGGTTGAATGGTAGGGTTATATTCAGGTTCTGAGGAATCTCCAGACTGACTTCCATAGTGGCTTAACCAGTTTGCATTCCCACCAACAGTGGATTAGTGTCCCTTTTTCCCCACATCCTCTCCAGCATCTATTGTTGGTAGATTTCTGCATGTGAGCCATTCTAACTGGGGTGAGGTGAAACCTCATTGTGGTTTTGATTTGCATTTCCCTGATTGCTAGTGATCTTGAACATTTTTTCATGTGTCTGTTGGCCATTTGGATTTCCTCTTTTGAAAAATGTCTGTTGAGGTCCTTGGCCCATCTCTTAAGTGGGTTGTTGGTTTTGTTTTTGTGGAGTTTCTTGATCTCTTTGTAGATTCTGGTTATTAACCCTTTATCTGTTGCATAATTTGCAAATATTTTTTCCCATTCTGTCAGTTGCCTCTTCACTTTCCTGAATGTATCTTTTGAAGTACAGAAACTTCTCAATTTGATGCAATCCCAAATGTTTATTTTGGCTTTGACTGCCTGTGCTTCCGGGGTCTTTTCCAAGAAGTCTTTGCCTGTGCCTATATCTTGCAGGGTTTCTCCAATGTTCTCTAAAAATTTGATGGTGTTGGGTTGTAGATTTAGGTCTTTAATCCATGTTGAGTGGATTTTGTGTAAGGTGAAAGGTAGGGGTCTTCATCCTTCTGCACGTGGAAATCCAATTTTCCTAGCACCATTTATTGAATAGACTGTCCTTACTCCAGGGATTGGTTTTGGACCCTTGATCAAATATGAGTTGGCTGTAGATGTTTGGATTGATTTCTGGTGTTTCTATTCTGTTCCATTGGTCTATCCATCTGTTTCTGTACTAGTACCTTGCTGTTTAGATTACAACTGCCCTGTAGTATGTCCTGAAATCTGGTATTGTGTTGCTTCCGGCTTTGTTTTTGTTGTACAAGATTGCTTTAGCTATTCGAGGTCTCCTGTGTCTCCATATGAATTTCAGCATCATTTTTTCCAGATCTGCAAAGAATGTCTTTGGTATTTTGATTGGTATCACTTTGAATGTATAAATTGCTTTTGAGAGAATGGGCATTTTGATGATATTGATTCTTCCAATCCATGAGCATGGAAGATTTTTCCATTGTGGGGAGCAACCCGGACTGGACTAAGTTACTGGAATTAAGACTTATTCTATGCATCTGCTCTCCCACAATATGGCGCTGGGAGAGAAGAAAACAGCTTCTACGCAGCTGCCTCTTGCCAACTTGAGTGCTGACCTCCAGGAGCTGATCCTGCTCCTGATTGGAGGAGAGCAGCGTACTCGGCGTGTGGGCAGCCGAGTTGGGATTGGTGGAAGAGGACTATAAAGGAGGAGAGAGACGGCATGCACCAGGAACATCTAAGGGGAACACCTGTGCAGCCCCCGAGAGAGCCGGCTGGTGGTGTGCCGCTCCCCCGCGGAAGTGGGGAAAGTGGCAGGGGGAACCGCCCTTCCACAGAGGTGGAAGGGATGGTAGCCAACCCGGGAAGGACCAGCAGCCAACCCGGGAAGGACCAGCAGCAAACCCGGGGAGGGCCGAGCAGACAAAAGAACAACGCAGGGTCCTGTGTCGTTCCTCCACGAAGAGGGGGAGCGACATCCATTTATTGGTATCTTCTTCTATTTCTTTTTATAAGTCTCCAGTGCTGATGCAATTTTTTGAATGTTTTATTAAATTTGTATTATTTAATTTTTCATATTGAGATATTTCAATAAATGCGTATAGTGTATACTAGTCAAGTCAAGTGATTAACTTTCCTCTTCTTATCATTACTTTATATTTGGAGGCTTCAGGTTCCCTTCTGTTTATTCATAAAATACATGATATGTTACTGTGAACTATAGGGTGACTATAGTGGAACACTAGAACTTACTGATTCTAACTATGTTTTGGTACCCTTAATCCAAACTCCTTCTGTGACTCTCAGCCAGTAGTAATCATTATTGATTGCAAAAGTTCAATCCATGATTGGTTGAATCTGTGGATGAGGAAACATGGATATGGAGGCTGATGTATTCCTCTGAACCTAGGACTTCTCCTGCCTCTGTTCAGCTAAAACTCCTCAGGTTCAGACTCAGCTCAGTGTTCCTATCTCAAAGTTAGCTTTCCTAACTAATCTGATGTTACCTAGCCCTCCTGTTCTCCAAAACACTGCATCACTTATGTGCATAATTTAACATTTAATTATTTGTAGTCCTGTGCTGTTTATTGTTGGGTTATCTCCCCAACTGGACTGTAAGTTCCTAGAGATCATGGGCTGAATTGTCCCCTTTCCTTTCTATCTGCAGTGTCAAGTACAGTATTGGACATGTAATAAATGCTTAATGAACAACCAGCAGTTAATTAGTCATCTGGATACATGGTTGCTAGGTTAGTGTGTTTACCCTTGTCATTTTTATCATCTTGTTTTATAGTTTTCCATATGGAACTTTTTGGATCCTTTACCATATGCCTCAGTACTTACTCATGCCAGGTTATAGATTTTCTTCCCTGGAGTGGAGGAGTGTGTGTGTGTGTGTGTGTGTGTGTGTTTAAAAGAGTAAAATCCAGATACTTCCAGTATTTTAAGACCTTTCATTTTTAGAGGCTGGGTAACTCGGGTGGAGTATATAATGGAACTGATGGAAAGTACAGGAAGGAGACATAGTTCTCAGTTTATTAGACTCCCATGCTTTTTTTTTTTTTTTTTTTTTTTTTTTTTTTGACAGGCAGAGCAGACAGTGAGAGAGAGAGACAGAGAGAAAGGTCTTCCTTTGCCATTGGTTCACCCTCCAATGGCTGCTGCAGCTGGCGCCAGGTACTTATCCTGGTCTCCTATGGGGTGCAGGGCCCAAGCACTTGGGCCATCCTCCACTGCACTCCCTGGCCACAGCAGAGAGCTGGCCTGGAAGAGGGGCAACTGGGACAGAATCCGGTGCCCCGACCGGGACTAGAACCCGGTGTGCCGGCGCCGCATGGTGGAGGATTAGCCTAGTGAGCCATGGCGCCGGCCCTCCCATGCTTTTGAAAATTGTGGCAATGGTCCTTTTTGATTTTTTTCATTTGGGTCAAATACCAGCATGTTTTATTGATAAACACTTTGGCATGTTGTGGCATGTTTCCTAAATAAGGAATGCTTCAGTATCTCAGCTCTTGAGGTTTACTGGTAGTATTATCTGAGTTTGCTATGAGGAAAAGGAGAACAGAAGTAGAATACATTATAATATTGATTTGTAAACACATCACAAAGTGTAAAATTTTTAAAGCTAGTGGTATCTTGGAGATCATGCAGTCCATTCTTTCATTTTTATAGATAAGAAAATCAAGTACCAGTATGGTCAAGTGACTTACATAAGAAGTTAGGAATAGGATAATACCATGAATAGGTTGAATTAATCAACATATGGTATTTCTGGGTTCTCTGACCCAGTTTGTAGAAAGTCTTATTCTGTGGGTAGATAACTGAGAAATTCACACATTTTTAAAAAGTGCAATTTTGAAAAAAAGTCTCAAAATATTTTATAGGCTAATACATTGGGCAACACTGAACAGCAACTTTGCATGGAGAGGAGAATAAGTGTGACTGAGAAGTGAAAATACCATGTAGTTAAGAAACATAGGTTCTAATTCCAGATGTGTTACCTATAAGTTGTATGAGCTTGGAAAAAGGTCATTGAACACTAAGAATGTTATCATTCAAAAATGAATAAATTAGCTCCTCTCTGAGGGCTTTTAATTCTAAAATTTTGTATAAAATAAAGCAATAGGAAACCACTGAGATTTGCTATGATCAAAACTTGATAATATCAGAGCAGAGACTGTTACATGTTTCTCTGAAGCATATGAGCAACTCAGAGTTTAGAATTTCATATCATATTTATTTATTTGGCACTGTTGATGCTTTTCCAGATAATTCCTGTTTCTTAGGTGTAATTTGGACATCCTTTCTTTTCTTAGATCTTGGTACAGGAATAGACGTATATGAAACAGAAAACGTGTTATTTGAAAGTTTTTTGACTCTTCCAAATGATTACTTCATATATGTGATAGAAATGTTGGTGTAGTAAAAACAAAACGAAGAAAACCCTGTTGTTTCAATTTAAAACATTTTTTATTGAAAAGCACCAAAACCTTTTCTGTGGCTAGTTTTATTGAACTGGTATGTTTTTCCTGATAACTTTTCCCTTAGTTTACATTTTTTTTAAGATGTGCTCTCTCTTATTCAAGGAAAGTGTCCTATGAGGGTAGTAAACAGGAAGACCATCTGGTCTTACTTAGAAGTATTGCTGTACCTTGTCCCCTGTCACTGCATGCTGGGATATGGTTAGTCTTACTTGCTGACCAGAGTGATCTCTGAGTAATCTTTCACCAGCCCGAGCTCACACTGCATCTGCAGTGCTGAGGCCCTGAGACTTCCCCACCCTTTCTTCAGAGTACGGGCAGTCAGTCTTGACTCCCAAGAAGCCATTTGTAATCTGGTTATAGAATGTGCATTTAGAAGACTGACAGAGCGAATGTGAAGCCAGTTGTCTGCTATTTTCCTTCTCTGGATAAGGTAAATTACTGATCACGTATGAGAGCTCATAGCATAGGGTCTGGCTCATTTTAGCTGGTCAGTATATGTGTTTTTATTCAGTTTTACAATTCTGGCTCTAGAGCAGTTATGTATTTTATTTTAAAGCTTGGGAAAAGACTTCCAGAATATTTGATTTAGTATAGAGTTTTAGTAGTGTTCTTTCTGTTGTTTGACTTTTTAAAAAGTTCTGAAATATTTTTTGGCTTCTGTATTCCTCATTTTGGGGATTAGCAATTTAGGGATATGATTTATACTGAAGACTTTTAGAAATAATTAATGTTTTTTCTCAGGCTGAGAGTGTGGCATTGTGAATTGTGAGAATCAGAGTTTTTTTTTTTTTTTTCTGAAGCTTATGTGCTGTTTTAAGGTGAAAACAAGAGGAGTGAAAAAAAAATACTAGACCAAAATATAGCCTTTTAAAGTTAAAGGACTCAATATTTTTAGTTGCAGATGGTGTTCTAATTTTTTTCTGTTATTTATATTATGTATGTATTTAAAAAAAGTATTGGATATGGGGGCATTGAACAAGCTACATTGTTCTTTAAATTTGCTAATTATTTGAATAATATAATGTTTGTTCTTATCCTTTATATTCCCATTGTTAAAATTACTTTGATCTTTATTAAAAGTGTATGTTAACTTCAGTTAATAAAGAAGAAAATATTGAGGTATTTTCCCCCAAGGAGAATGCCATGATTTAGAAACAGAATTTCTATTTACAAGACACTTTATAAGAAAAATATATAGAAAAAATCATTTTCACATTTTATAATTTTTAAATTTTAAGCATTTATTTTTTAAAAAAGATTTATTTATTTATTTGAAAGGCAGAGTTACAGAGAGGCAGAGGCAGAGCAGAGAGAGCGGCAGAGATAGAGCGAGAGAGAGAGGTCTTCCATCCCCTGATTCACTCCCTAAATGGTGGCAATGGCTGGAGCTGGGCTAATCCAGAGCCAGGATCCTAGAGCTTCTTCCATGTCTCCCATGTGGTTGCAGGGGCCCAAGGACTTGGGCCATCTTCTACTGCTTTCCCAGGCCATAGCAGAGAACTGGATTGGAAGTGGAACAGCTGGAACTCAAACTGGCTCCCATATGGGATTCTGGCACTGCAGACAGGGTCTCTAATACCTACGCCACAGCGCTGGCCCCAACGGCAGAATTTTTGATTCCATGAACAGCTATATTGAGATATAATTCACATACCATAAAATTTGCCCTTTTTATACAATTCAGTGTATTCAGTAGCCTGACAGAATTGTGCAACCATCACTGCTATTCAAATTCAGAATACTATCATCACCACCCAACCATTAGCAGTCAGTTTTCATTTTTCATGCCCAGCACCCTGCCAACTCCTGGAAAACACCAACTTTTCCATTTCTATGGATTTTCCTATTCTGGCATTTCATGTAAGTGGAATCATATGGTATATAGTTTTTGTAACTGACTTCTTTCCCTTATCATAATGTTTTCAAGGTTCACCCATGGGGCCAGATGTTGTGGCACAGATGGTGAAGCTCAGGATGCCCACATCTTATATCAGGGTGCTGGTTTGAGTCCCAGCACCTCTGCTTGTGATCCAGCTTCCTGTTAATGCATCCTGGGAGGCAGCAGATGATGACTCAAGTGCTTGGGTCCCTGCCATTCATGTGGGAGACCTAGAGGGAGTTCCAGGCACCTGGTTTCAGCATGGTGCAGCCATGCTCATTGTGGGCATCTGGGGAGTAAACCAGCAGATGGAAGATTCTCCCTTTCTGTCTCTCTGCCTTTCATATAGATGAAAAAGAAACATTCTTTTAAAAGAAAGTCACCCATTTTTTAGCATGCAGCCTCATTCCCTTTTAAGGCTGAACAATGCTGTATTGTGTGGATATGCCACACATCCATTCATTGGCTGACTGACATTTAGGTTTTTACCTCTTGCCTATTATGAATAATGCTACCACGAACATTACATATAGCAAGGATATGTTTTCTGTTCTCTTAGGAAGTAAGAAGGGACTACAAAAGTTCATGGAAAATGGAATTAAAAATTTTGTTGCAAAATTTTTTTTTTTTTAATTTGAGAGGCACAAAGAGAGAGCTCCATATCCACTGTTTCACTTCTCAGTACCCTCAGAAACCACGGCTGGGCCAGGCCAAATAAAGGAGCCAGAAACTCAATCCAGATAGGGACCAAACTGCTACAGCCATCTCCTGCTACCTCCCAAGAAGCTGGAATCAGGAGCTGGAGCTGGAAACCCAGACATTCTGACATTAGATACAGGCACCCTAATCAATGTGTTAATCACTATACCAAATACCCACACCTGATGCAAAGTAATCTTGAAATCTATATATGGTGTTGTTATAATATACATTTTGAATTGTATTGTTTGAAGAACCCTCATGCTTGGGAAAACTGCTGGTACATGAAAAGTCTACTTTATGAGAAATTGCCAGACTGTTTTCCAAAATGGCTGTACCATTTCTACATTTTCTACTTTCCCACGGACAATGAGGGTCCCAGTTTCTCCTGCCAAGATTAGATTATAGCCACCCTAGAAAGTTATGTTATGAGTTTGTATAACAAAAAAACCAAACACAAGATGAAGGGAATGCTCCCATGAACTCCGCAGTGACAGTGGAAATACTCCAGGCAAGCATATTCCCGAATCCGCCCCATCCCATAGGGATGACACTGCCCTACTTGTATTGTCTGAGGGGCCCTCCTTAGAGTTTCCAGGTCAGTATTGTTGGCATCATGTAGCAAACAGTCATAAATGCAGGTTCTTGGATTCTACCCCAAAACCACTGAGCCGGAGACCAAGTGCTCCATTATTCCAGGGGATTCTGATGCCTACTTGAGTTTGAGAAAGGCAGAGTCTACTGCAAAGTTCACAGCAACTCACCATCTTATTCGTGATCATCAAAGTGCACCAAATCCACTCACTCCTTGCAGGAAGGATGACAGCTTCATTGCAGAGAACTTTTTCAAGAACTGAATCACCCATGTCGAGTGGAAGGTCTTGATATCTCCCAGTGACAGGTGATATTTATGGAAAATGTTCAGTTTTGGACACAGAAATCCCAGCTGCAAGGTCAACAGGAATTTCACAAGCACCACCAGAGACAGCAACATAGGTTACTGTTTCCCCTCACACTTGCTGTTCTAAAGATTCTTGTCCATTCAAAACCTCTGGGAGGGTCTAACATGGCTTCTTCATTCATGTGAAGAAGATGGCATGTGAGCTTCATTGGATGATCATCCACAGCATGAAAAGGCCCTCCTTGGGTGCCAGCAGAAACAGACCACTAAATCCTAGGGACCCTGCATGGTCAACAACATTTTTTAAATTAGGGGAGAAATGCTCCTTGAAGAATTATTATGTGTTTCTTTCATAGACTACCATGTAAAAATCCTTCTGTATGTATTTCTTGCAAGTGTATATATTCAATCATGAGAGTAGGGGAAGCCTCTTTATGGCTACATTTTTTTTTACTTCCTTCCAATGCTGGTTAGATCCACTGCCTCTGTGCATCCTCACTAGGAAGCAGCTGGCCTTAGGAAAGTGAGCCAGATGAAAAACCAGGCTTAGTCAGCTCCTATTAGCAACTTACATGCAGGTTGCCAGGAGAGGTAGAACACACTAAAATGTGCATGTGGATGTAGAGGAAGAACCACACGGCTGAATAGGAAAGAATAATAAACCATGAAGCTCAAGCTAAAAGCTTCAGATTCAGCCCTTCATCCTCTCAGTGGCTGGATTGGTCTCACAGCATTTCTCTTGTCTGTGACATCGCAGTGTCTCTGAGTGAATTCAAAACCTTCTGGTAAGTCTCCAGAACATCTTGAGTTGTGAGCTGCTCTTGAGGAATCTGGTTCTAACATGCCTTATGGATATCAAACAAGTGGAGCCAGACCACATCACTCCCCTCTACATGCCCCAGAAAGAAACTAGAGACATCTGGATCTTCTCCTCATATGAGGGCATGAGATTGTCCTGAAATGGCCTGACTTAAGCATAAGGCCACAGCTGCTTTGGGGCCATGGATTCCCCATGAAGCTCCCTGTGGCCACACTTTAGGAGCTGTGGTTTACCAGGGGCAAGGCATCCCGGTTGTTGGCAACATGCTGAAATTCCTCACCAGCAGTTAGTGTGATGTATTGCATTTATTGGTTTGCATATGTTGAACCATCCCTGCATACCAGGGATGAATCCCACTTGGTCTGGGTAAAGGATATTTCTGATATGTTGATGGATTTAATTAGCTAGTATTTTGTTGAAGATTTTTACATTTATTTTCATCTTTTTTGTGGCTTTGTAATTAAGGTGATGCTGGCCTTATAGAAGGTGTTTGAGAGGATTATCTCCCTTTCAATTGTTTTGAATAGTCTGAGGAGAATTGAAGTCAGTTCTTCTTTAAATGTCTTGTAGAATTCAGCACTGAAGCCATCTGGTCCTGGTCTTTTCTTTGTTGAAAGCATCTTTATTACTGATTGAATTTCTTGGTTATTGGTCTGTTTAGATTATCTATGTCTTAATGACTCAACTTTTTAGGTTGTTCTCATCTAGAAATCTATCCATTTATTCTAGGTTTCCTAATTTGTTGGCATATAGCTGTTTGTAATACTGCCTGATTATTCTTTTAATTGTGGTATATAGCATAATATCTCCTTTTCATCTCAGATTTTATTAATTTGATCTTCTCCTCCTCCATCCTTTTTTGGTTAGTTGGGCCAAAGGTATATCAATTTTGATTATTTTTTCAAAAAAAAATCAGCTCTTCCTTTCACTAATCTTTTGTATTTTTTCAAATTTTGTTTATTCTCTAATTTTAACTATTTCTTTACCACTACTAATTTTGTTTTTTTTTTTTCTTGTTTTTCTAGATCCTTTTTATCCATAGGGTAGATTAGTTCTGTTGTTTCTTTCTTGGTTTTCTGTTTAGTTGAGTTGTTCATTGATGAAAGTGGGGTGTAAAAGTCCCCCATTATTATTATAATGAAGTCTGTGTCTCTCTTTAGATCCATTAATATTTGTTTTAAGTAACCATGTGCCCTGGTATTGGGTGAATATACGTTTACTATACTCACATCTCCCTGTTGAATTGATCCTCAATCAATATGTGCTGCCCTTCTTTGTCTCTTTTAACAGTTTTTGTGTTAAAGTCTATTTTGTCTGATATTAGGATGGCTACAACTGCTTGAGTTTGCATTCCTTTAGCATGGATTATCTTTTACAATCCTTTCACTTTCAGAATGTGTGTGTTGAGGTGTGTTTCTTGTAGGCAGCAAATAGATGGGTCTTGTTTTTAAATCCATTTAGCTAGTCTGCATCTTTTTTTTTTTTTTTTGACAGGCAGAGTGGACAGTGAGAGAGAGAGAGACAGAGAGAAAGGTCTTCCTTTTGCCATTGGTTCACCCTCCAATGGCCACCTCTGCCAGCACGCTGTGGCCAGCGCACCACGCTGATCTGAAGACAGGAGCCAGGTGCTTCTCCTGGTCTCCCATGGGGTGCAGGGCCCAAGCACTTGGGCCATCCTCCACTGCACTCCCGGGCCACAGCAGAGAGCTGGCCTGGAAGAGGGGCAACTGGGACAGAATCCGGCGCCCCCACCGGGACTAGAACCTGATGTGCTGGCGCCGCAAGGTGGAGGATTAGCCTATTGAGCCATGGTGCCGGCCAGTCTGTATCTTTTAATTGGAGAATTTAGGTCATTTACATTTAAGGTTTTTATTGATAAGTAATGATGTGGTCCTGTTGTGTTTCCATAAATATTTCTATGGTTTGTTTGGATTTCCTTTGTGCTTTTATTAGGAGATTTTCTGTCTTCACATTCTTTGATAATGATAACTGTTGTTCTCTGTTTCTATTTGTAGCACATTGTTAAGTATCATTTGTAAGGCTGTATCAGTGTTGACAAATTCTTTCAATTTATGTTTGTTTTGAAAGTCTTTATTTCATCTTAATTTATAAGTGAAAGCTTTGCAGGGTATTCTTGGTTGACTTTTCTTCTTTTGGGACTTGGACTATGTCTCTCAATTTTCTCCTAGCCTGTGAGTTTTCTGATGAGAAATTCACTGTTAGTGTAATTGGAGACACTCTGAATGTCATCTGGCATTTTGTGTACATTTTAGAATCTTTTCTTTATGTTTTACTGTTGAAAATTTGACTGTAATATGTCATGGGGAAGATCTTTTCTGTTCATGTCTATTAGGAGTTCCGTGTGCTTCATGTAGTTGGATTTCCCTATATTTCTCCAATTGAGGGTAGTTTTTTGCTATTATTTCATGGAGTTGGCCTTGTAATCTATTCTCTAGTTTTGCATCTTCAGGAAATCCTAAGGCATGTTTGATTTTTTGATAGTATCCCATACATCTCAAACACTGTTTTAAGTTTTTTTAAAATTATCCTCCTCCTCCTTCTTTTTCTCTTCCTCCTCGTCCTCCACATTCTCCTCTTCCTCTTCTTGCTTTTCTTCCTTTCTCCTTCTCATTCTTTTTCTTTCTTCTTCTTCTCATTCTTGAGATCTATCTCCTTCCTGAGATATTTTCATGGATTTGTCTTCTAGGTCAGATATTCTTTCTTTTCCCTTAACACATCTTTTGTTAAGGCTCTCTGATGTATTTTCTATTTGATATATTGAATTCTCAACTTCTAATATTTCAGCTTGCTTTCTTTTCAGTGTCTCTGTCTATTGGCAAAATTTTTCATCCATGTCATTTATGGATTTCTTTATCTCATATAGTTGCTTCACTGTGCTTTTGAGTAATCTTATGATCATTCTTGAGTTCCTTTTTAGGCATTTCATCAATCTTTGTCTTTAACATTCTAATATTGAAACATTGTTCATGTTTTTTATATTTCTGTGTGTATTTTTAGGCATTTGTGGAAACACCTGTTGGTTTTCTCCTCTGATTTTTTTTTGTCTTTTAACAATGCTTCTATGGCTTAGTGGAATGTCTGCTCCTCAGTGCATATCCAGAGGCATGTGCTGGGTGTGGCCAGGGTGCTTTGGACAGTGAAGTGTGAGGCAAGAATCCAGGGTGACATGCAGGTTGGTTGTGATAAATCTCTAGCAATGATCTAAATGACCATCTTGATGGAGCTAACTGATTTATAGTGTATCATACCATGCAGTGTTCAGTGCCTATTAAGAAGGATGGGATAGTGCTGCATTTATTAATGTGAATGCATTATGTTGTTTGAAAGAAAATCAGGCCACAAGACAGTTTTGCTCTGTAGTAGTGCCAATCTTTCTATACATCTCTATAACTGGCATGTATTCATAGACCAAAATGCTGCAGACTGTCATCTCTGGGTGCTAGCCTGTGGATATTTAATTTCATTTTTATATTTTCTTCCTTGAAATTTTATACTGGATCTATGTTGTTTTTATAATGGGGAAATGCCATATAAAACTATTTTCTTGTGCCCTGATGTCTTACTATTTTGTAATAAAGTAGTTTGGCCAGTTTTCACTTGGTTTCATGCTGTTTGAAGTTGAGGGAGACTTACAGGGGGTTTTCTGTGAAACTCCATGTCAGAATTTTGTTTTCAAAGTTTAACTAAAGAGGTTATTCAATCCCTATCCCAAAGCTGCTACAGAAATCTTGGTGTGCTGTCATTAGGTGGGCCCAACAAACTTTAGATGTGCTCTGAATGGCAGGTCCCTACCATAGTTTGCATGGGCTTCCTGATTTACCATGACTTTTTGTAGAATAATTTATATAAGATAGAAAAATTATTAATGTGATTAAGTATAAACTATCACTCAACATTAAAAGCAGATCTTGTATATAAATATGTAATATTTTTGTATACATGGTCTTTTTATTTCATCCAAGGAGCTATCCCAATTTATTTGCTAAGAGACTTTAAATATGTATTTGTGCAGTTTTATGTAATATGGTACAATATTTTAGTTCATGCATACAGTATATTTTTAGCAATCAGGTAATTAGCATTTCCATTTATTTATCATTTCTTAATTTTTGGAAACTATGAGCTTCTCTTTTCTGTTTCTCCATAAAACATGTAATAGTTTGTCACGAACTATAGTCACTCCACTCTATTTTGGAATACCAAGACTTATTCATTCTATTTATGTTTTTTTTTTTTTTTTTGACAGGCAGAGTGGACAGTGAAAGAGAGAGACAGAGAGAAAGGTCTTCCTTTGCCGTTGGTTCACCCTTCAATGGCCGCCGCAGCCAGCGCGCTGCGGCCAGCGCACCACGCTGATCCGATGGCAGGAGCCAGGTACTTATCCTGGTCTCCCATGGGGTGCAGGACCCAAGCACTCGGGCCATTCTCCACTGCACTCCCTGGCCACAGCAGAGAGCTGGCCTGGAAGAGGGGCAACTGGGACAGGATCCGGCGCCCCAACCGACTGGGACTAGAACCCGGTGTGCCGGCGCCGCTAGGCGGAGGATTAGCCTAGTGAGCCGTGGCGCTGGCCTCTATTTATGTTTTGGTACCTGTTATCCAACCAGCAGATTATATTTTTTGGTGCATTTAAAATCAACAAGTGGCTTTAATAATCAGAAATATTTTGTGAAGGAATCAGAAATTTTCTCTCACAATCATATATATGGAGCTGGATATGATGCTCTTTCTTCCTAAATCTTAGAGTGAAATGACTTCCATCCCTCCACCCATGTCACCTTGGTCCTGGATAGTATTGAAGTACTCTGGGCACTTTATTTTCTACTCAGACTTTGGCACATATGTATGCACAGAACTAACTTGGTTGGATGCCTTTTTTCAAAGTCTTCTTTAGACATAATTAATCATCAAGCAGATTTTTAACATTACCTCAGTCTTAGACCCTAAACTTCTAGAATGTAAAAGACAGAGCTGTTACTTTGATTTATTTCAGATAGCCCAGTCTATTTTCTTAAAGAGAAACAAAGCCTGCTGCTTATTTCTTATGTTAGTGGATTTATTTGCTTACAGAGTCTCTGTGGGCAGAGTGAATGCATATAAAGGTATTGCTGAGTTGCTTACACATAATACTTAGAATAGAACTAATGACCAGGGAAAGTGAATTTCCTAGAAAATAAAGTAGTTTTTGTCAGATGCCACTATTTCATCATTGATTTTTCTGGTCCTTGTGGATGGTTCTTAGATACATTTTTTTTTATATTCCCAGATCTGAAATTGATTTACTGAAATCAGAGGATTGTCTCACTGGGCAATGGCCCATTCATAAGCACTGCTACAAAAATATGCCAGGCTACGTTTATTGGGTCCCTGTTTTCTCCTTAGAGCTTTTGGGGTCAGTTAGTCATTTGGCCATGAATAGATGAAGCCTCAGATTGTTTTCTGAGAAAGCTCTTGCCCAGAAATAATCTCTATTCCCTTCCATGCAGGAGAAGAACAGCCTTTTGTGCAGGCGCATATGCCAATCAGTTTCCTTTGTGTTCATGAATGGTGGAGACTCTTCCCAGTGGCTTTGCCCATAGTCATGTGTCAAATATTCAAGGTTGGATTTATATTAGTAGACATTATCTTTAACTTCCTATTGCCAAATTATCACAGGAAACTCATTTTAAGAAATTATATTCACCAAGGATTGATTAAAAATATGAAACTCAAATATTGCTTTCATATTTGAAATTTAAGTTTAAATTTTACCCTTGATTGGGGTGTTATTGCTCATCCAACACTATTTGCTGGAATTATCATGTGAACTACACAGGTTAATTTTTTTTTTAGATAGCCACAGTAAAACATTAAAAAGGAAACAGTTAGTTATAATAGTATATTTTATTTAATCCAGTATATCTAAAACATTATCATTTTAGTGCTTAATCAATATAAATCTCATTAATTATTTCTTGTAACATCTTTTTTTTTAATTTTTTTTATTTTTATTTTTTTATTTTTTTATTTTTTGACAGGCAGAGTGGACAGTGAGAGAGAGAGACAGAGAGAAAGGTCTTCCTTTGCCGTTGGTTCACCCTTCAATTGCCGCCGCGGCTGGCGCGCTGCGGCCAGCGCACCGTGCTGATCCGATGGCAGGAGCCAGGTGCTTCTCCTGGTCTCCCATGGGGTGCAGGGCCCAAGCACCTGGGCCATCCTCCACTGCACTCCCTGGCCACAGCAGAGAGCTGGCCTGGAAGAGGGGCAACCGGGACAGAATCCGGCGCCCTGACCGAGACTAGAACCCGGTGTGCCGGCGCCGCTAGGCGGAGGATTAGCCTAGTGAGCCGCGGTGCCGGCCCTTGTAACACATCTTTAAAACCTGACATATGCTTCAGACTTGCAGCATATTGCAATTTGGACTAAAAATATTTCAGATGCTCAATAGCCATATGTGGCAAGTAGCTCTTGTATTGGACACTGCACTGCTGGATCATTATTGAGCTATGTATGCCCATTCCTGAATTGGTGCTATTGCTTAAGACAATGAAATGTCACAAAAATGGTAATGCAACAAAACTGTTGTACTTGATGTCAGTGTAAGAACGTAGACCAATACTTCGTACATCATGGTCATGAAGATTAATTAAAATCCTTTGAAGTCCTATCACCAGGAAATCATTTGTGTTTATCTTATGGATTGTGAAATGGGATGTGATTCTCATAATTCTTTGGTGGGGATGTTAGAAGCTTAGAGAACAGCTAAGGCCTCTTTCTGTTGTCTAAGCAGAAGTGAGTGGCACAAGTTTTGGGAATAAACCTGTGACAGAAACCTAATCCACATTCTCTTATGCAAAATCACAAAAGGGATCAGCGAAGCTTTCCTCTTACAGAACAAGAGGAAGAGTGCTAATGCTTTTGATTCAAAATCTCTTCTTTTCCCCAATTACTCATGCCTTATGACAGAAGGACTTTCCTCTGCGTTGGCAGTGTATAAGAATGAAGCTGCCATCTTATGATTCGATTATTGTTTTTCATTCTTGTCTATACTCCTGTGGAACAGCGGACTTTCTTCTTTTACTTGTTGAACATTATAGTTAGTGGTACATTAAGACTGTAAATAAAATACATTGAAATTATATCATTGAAAAATTTAAAGGAAAAAAAGAGGTTGGAAGGAGACAGGGTTGAGGGAGGGAGGGAAGAATGACTATCTTAGAGTTGTATCTATGAAAAACGTAAAACCTGTTCTCTTTATATTAATAAAAATTTTTAAAAAATTTTAAAATTTTAGTACTTAAAAAGATTTTAAAAATTGATTAGTGAGGTAATAGATAAGTACATAGTGTTTGGAAAAATTTTCACCATTAAAATTGGTTTGCATTTTTATGGAATTTTAATTCATTTTCAACTATCATCTAAAGCCATGATATTTTCCTAGTTTTAATAGTGCAGCAGTCAGCAAAAATAGTATTTAATTTTATTTATAAGCTAAATAGATTCCTTTTTTAGACAGATTTTAAGCTATTAATTAAAATGCAAATTTCTTATGGTATATTGAATTTGGGAGCATTCAATTAGATTCTACAAATTTAATCAGTCAACATAATTTGAGTCACTGAAACAAATGAAATTTTCAGCCTTTTAAAGAAATTATAATTTCTCTTAAAGTAATGCAGCTTTTCTCTGATACATTACCTAACTGAAATAGCTCTCAGTATTTTGTTTTATTTTTATTTTTTTAACTTTTATTTAATGAATATAAATTTCCAAAGTACAGCTTATGGATTACAATGGCTTCTCCACCCCCCATAACTTCCCTCCCACCCACAACCCTCCCCTTTCCCGTTCTCTCTCCCCTTCCATTCACATCAAGATTCCTTTTCTTTTCTTTTCTTTTCTTTTCTTTTCTTTTCTTTTCTTTTCTTTTCTTTTCTTTTCTCTTCTCTTCTCTTCTCTTCTCTTCTCTTCTCTTCTCTTCTCTTCTCTTCTCTTCTCTTCTCTTCTCTTCTCTTTTCTTTTCTTTTCTTTTCTTTTCTTCAGGCAGAGTGGATAGTGAGAGAGAGAGACAGAGAAAAAGGTCTTCCTTTTGCCATTGGTTCACCCTCCAATGGCCGCCACGGCTGGCGCACTGTGGCCTGCGCACCGCGCTGATCCGATGGCAGGAACCACGTGGTTCTCCTGGTCTCCCATGGGGTGCAGGGCCCAAACACTTGGGCCATCCTCCACTGCACTCCCTGGCCACAGCAGAGAGCTGGCCTGGAAGAGGGGCAACCGGGACAGAATCCGGCGCCCCAACCGGGACTAGAACCCGGTGTGCCGGCGCCGCTAGGTGGAGGATTAGCCTATTGAGCCACAGCGCCGGCTAAGATTCGTTTTCAATTCTCTTTATATACAGAATATCAGTTTAG
The DNA here is from genome assembly GCF_964237555.1 of Oryctolagus cuniculus. Classification (NCBI taxonomy): domain Eukaryota; kingdom Metazoa; phylum Chordata; class Mammalia; order Lagomorpha; family Leporidae; genus Oryctolagus; species Oryctolagus cuniculus. Next base: position 43,879,806 of record NC_091434.1, read on the forward strand.
TATATATTAAGTAAAGATTTCAACAGTTTGCACCCACATAGAAACACAAAGTGAAAAATACTGTTTAAGTACTAGTTATAGCATTAAATCTCAATGTATAGCACATTAAGGACAGAGATCCTACATGAGGAGTAAGTGCATAGTAACTCTTGTTTATGGCATCAGTAATCACCCTAAGCTCTTGTCATGAGTTGCCAAGGCTATGGAAGCCCCCTGAGTTCACCAACTCTGATCATATTTAGACAAGGTCGTAGTCAAAGTGGAAGTCCTCTCCTCCCTTCAGAGAAAGGTACCTCCTTCTTTGATGACCTGTTCTTTCCACTGGGATCTCACTCGTGAAGATCTTTCATTTAGGTCATTTTTTTTTCCCAGAGTGTCTTGGCTTTCCATGCCTGAAATACTCTCATGGGCTTTTCAGCCGGATCCGAATGCCTTAAGGGTTGATTCAGCTCTCAGTATTTTGTAAGAATTTTCTATTCTATAGAAATTCCACCAAACTTCAAATCTTGCTTTACTCATAAATTTTCATTTGACCTACTTTCAGCGAGTACAGTATTTCTGCCATTGCACTGGACTTCTGACAAAACTAGTGGGGAGAGGAAGAGGTAGATACTTTGTGTGAGAACCTACTACATACAATTCTGAAGTCAGCTGGAGAGCTGAGAACTGATTTCATGCAATAGGTGGAAGAAACTTCGTACTACATTTTGGCAGGCAAAGTCCTCAGACTTCGTAGCACCAGTTTCTTCTTTCTTCTCTGTATCTTTTGGCTAAGAAGACTGTCACCATTTTCTTCCTTTTACACATACCTAAGTGCCATGGAAACCTACCCCAGCATTGCCATGGTTAGGAGGAACTTCTCTTCTCAGGATTTTTACATACTAACGTTCACCTGTTGCTTTCCTTTTATTTAGGAAGCCATTACCCTTTTTAAAATTGAGGAGGTGAATGGGGAATGGAAAAAATGGGCATGGTGTGATTTTTGCTGAGTTCCTGCTCAGGAAGGTCTCCCATCAGCTGATCCTCCTTGGGCCTCTTTATCATGCTGCCATCAGTGAGTTGTCAGGGCCCTTGGACACTGCCTTCAGGAAGGGAAATTTCTGCTTCTCCATGATATTATGGGTTTATAATTGTGATGCATTAAATCTATGGGTAACGAAAGCTAATATATATATATATATATACACACACACACACATACATATATATCCGTATATATTACTTTTTATGTCTACAAAACTTACTGTAGGTGAACCAAAATTGTGACAGAGAAAGTAAGGGAGAATCAGAAAAGTAAACCAGGCAATTCAGGAGTCCTACTTGGCTTCTGGTTTTGAGGGACTGACTTTAAGACTTTAAAAAGCTAAAACTTGGTTTCATCTTTCTTTCTTCCAAGATTCTGTGGGTAAGCCTAATTTCCACATGATGTTGCATTGGCAACCCAGTCATTTGTAGGGCTACCACTAGCTTGGTGTCCACATCTGGAAATCATATCTACGATCAACAGCTCCTTCAAAGAGTAGCTGTGGAGATAACATGAAGCTGGGGAGTGGAGCTGAGGATAGGCAGGAGGGACCAGAAAAATTACCATTTACGTTGAGAAGCCAAATTTCATAATAAAGAGGAGAAAAAAATGAGATGATATTTCAAAACATTATTTATGTGAGAGGGAGGAAGGGAAAAAGGTATAGAGGGAGGGAGACTGAGAGAGAGAGAGCAAGAGAGAAAATTATTCATGCAATGGCCAGGATTAGGCCAGGGCCAAAGATAGGAGATAGGAATTTAATCCAGGTCTTCCATGTGGGTGAATTTAATCCAGGTCTTCCATGTGGGTGGCAGGAACCTAATTGTTTGAGCAATCACTGTTGCCTCTCAGGGTCTGCATTAGCAGGAATCTGGAGCTAGGAATAAAACCCAGGTATTCTGATGTGGGGTATAGGTGTCTTTACTACTAGGCTAACTGCCAGCACCCATGGGTTTAACAAAAATTCACACAATGAGAATCAGTTTATTTATGACAAAATTTACATTATAATCATAATTATAGCCTAATTATTAGAAGGAAAAAAGAGCAAATAAGATGTGAAAACTTTTAGAGGGTTGAGGGAATCAATTTTCTTTTCCATGAGAATTCTATGGGTACACACTATGGTTTCTCATCACGATCATAAAGCCATTACTGCAAAAATTACTGTATGGCTGAAGTGACTTTTTCAGGCTTCTCTTTACTCTTACGGCATTCACATTATTTAAACTTTTCTCCACACTTGCTAATTGTCCTAATTTTGCCATATCCTTATTAATCTGTAATTTTGCATGATTGAAATGATTCTCCCAGCTCACTTTATTGATTTCTGTGAATTCCTGAGTCTTTTATAAATTCATGCAATTTGTCTTTGCAATTAGCTTACTGTGCGACATCTGACATTCAGAGAGTGACTAACAGAAATGACTTTCAGGGCCGGCACCATGGCCTTTGGCGCTGGCATCCCATATGGGCGCCGGTTCTAGTCCTAGCTGCTCCTCTACCAATCCAGCTCTCTGCTATGGCCTGGGAAAGCAGTAGAAGATGGCCCAAGTTCTTGGACTCCTGCACCCACATGGGAGATCAGGAAGAAGTACCTGGCTCCTGGCTTTGGATCTGTGTAGCTCTGGCTGTTGCGGCCATTGGGGGAGTGAACCAGTGGATGGAAGACCTTTCTCTCTCTCTCACTGTCTGTAACTCTACTTGTCAAATAAATAAATAAAATCTTAAAAAAAAAAAAAAAGAAATGACTTTCAGGGATAAACTCTAACACTAGGTGGAATAAACAGTTGAATGGGAATTACTTTAAAAACTCTTTAGTTCACTATTTGGTGATACTTTTCTGGTTTCATCTTCAGCTCCTTAATGAAGTAGAGCTGGGGAATGAATACTTAGATAAAAACATTTCTTCTTGGTCAAAAACTCTTTGAAAACTTTAATACTATGGAGGTAGTCCTTTGAGAAAAGTCTTGAGGCATTTTTAGAAAAATATTTATTTATGACAGAGAGAGCAAGCAAGAAAGAATGAACTCTAGGGCACATCAGCTAATTCATCTCCTAAAGAAATGCAAAAGCTGAGACTGGGCCAGGCCAGAGCTGGGGGGTGGTGGGAGGGCTGAGAACTCAGTTATTTGAGCCATTACTGTTGTCTCACAGGTTTGTGCTATCAGAAAGCTGAAGTTAGGATGCAGTGCTGGGAATCAAACCCACGCACTCTGATGTAGGATGTGAGTGTCTTAAACACTAGGTAAAATGTTCACTCCTTCAAACATTTTTACCCTAATATTTGAATTAGAAATTATATTACTGAATGAAACTATTTTCTTATCTGCATGCTGTATATTGATGTTCATTTAATTTTTTGATTCTTCCAAATGATTCTCTGCCCTATTGAGAAGGAGTTTAGGAATTTGTGAATTCCCATTAAAATTTTTTTTAACCTTAAGATTGCAAGTTCCTTGAGAATAGAGTCTGTTTCATTTGTTGTATCCCTGGAATTAATACAGTTGCCTCATACTTGGTAGACATTGCATGACTATTATTTATGAACAGTCAGGAAGGTTTGCTACTCTGAGTGTGGACTTATGTGCAACTTCTTTCCAAATTGTCATTACTTCTTATTGTTTAATTCTATCCCTTTTTGATGTTTTTTTTTTTTCTGGTTTAATGTACCTTTTGTTAACTTCTGTAATAATGGTAAGCAGCAGGTGATAGTCTTGGATTTCAAAATTTAACCTGTGTGTTTGAAATATTTGGTCACAACCATTGCATTCTTTTTTTTTTTTTTTTTTTTTTTTGACAGGCAGAGTGGACAGAGAGAAAGGTCTTCCTTTGCCGTTGGTTCACCCTCCAATGGCCACTGCGGCCAGCGCGCTGCAGCCGGCGTACCGCGCTGATCTGATGGCAGGAGCCAGGTACTTATCCTGGTCTCCCATGGGCTGCAGGGCCCAAACACTTGGGCCATCCTCCACTGTACTCCCTGGCCACAGCAGAGAGCTGGCCTGGAAGAGGGGCAACCGGGACAGAATCCGGTGCCCCGACCGGGACTAGAACCCGGTGTGCCGGCGCCGCAAGGCGGAGGATTAGCCCAGTGAGCCGCGGCGCCACAACCATTGCATTCTAACAATGAAATCACTGTGGTTAGAAATCTTACTGTGTGTCAAAACATTTGTAATATTAAAAATAGTAATTGATCACTAAATTGAATGACATTGTTCTTGGCACTCTACTGAGAAAACCATGTAGGTGCAATTGCCAGCTTAGAAGTGATACTTGTTATTTACACTTCTTTATGAAACATACATTCTAGTAAAACATCCACAATAAACTAATAAATTTTACTGTACAGAAGAATATGAAAAGTGCTCTGATGGAAAAATAACACAGTGAAATATGGGATAGGTGGTGTTGGAGTGGTTGAAATTTTTCGGAAGGTGTTCAGGGAAGGTCCATTAATGATATGGTACCATTAGATAAAAGACACTACTGAAAAGTGTCCTCTTTTGTTCTATATGTGTTTTAAACAACGTCATTATATTGTGTTTGTAACAGTATGGTCAGGTACCACAAAATGATGTCCTGGTCAACAAGGACTTCATACCTGATGGCTGTCCCCTAAGATTAGAATGGAGATGAAAAGTTTCTGTTGCCTAGTGACATTGTAGCCATCACATTGTAGTAAAACAACACGTTACTCAGTGTGTTTGTGGATGCTGGTATAAACAAACCTATTATACTATCTACTGGTAAAATTGTGCAACATATACAATTTTGTACAATACCCAATATTTGATAATAATAGTAAATAGTTATGATATTGGTTTGTGTGTTTACTATGCCTTTCAATCATCATTTTAGAGTGTAGACTTTCTATTTTTTAAAAAAGTTTACAGCAGTACTGTGTTACACCAGCAAGAGCCTCATACTCTCATGTTTTCTCCTGATTGTGTCAGGAGGCCGTGTTGCGTGATCCATACCATCCAGGTTTTTGTAAGTACACTCTGTGATATTCCTGAGACAATAAAATTGCCTAAAAACACATCTCTCAGAACATATTCCCACCATTCAGTGGTGCATGGCTCCATTTGATTATGTATACCATTATGTCTTGGTGAACAATTCCACTTAAATGTTAAAAATATGCTTTCAGTGGCTTCATGAAAGTCTGAAAAGTATAGTCTACATATATAGCCTAAATCTACATAATTTGACTCTTCTTCCATTGTTGGAAATTTATTTTGCTTTCAACTTGTTCTCTATTATGAATGATGTTGCAGTAGCATCATTTCATAAATCTTTGCCAGCATTTCTGCTTCTTTCTTTAGACTAGAGCCCTGGGTCGAAGATTAAGCACATTCAAGGTCCAAAAAGCTTTGTAAAACTGTTCTCAGCTGCAGATGAATTTCTGCCTAAACACTTCCACTTGAGTACTGTTGTTTTCAAACATTGACATTTTAATGGACAACAAAAAAGTTTTCCATTTTTGTTCTGTTATTTGATATATAATTATCAATTATTTAAATTTTTTCTTCTGCAAATTATCAAATAGTAGCTGCAAAAATTAATAAAAACCTTATTGAGCTTAAGTAACTAAACTTCTAAATTTGTGTTTGTTTATTTAAGAGGCAGGGGTAGGGGAGAGGGAGGGAAAGGCAGCACCTATATAGTTTTCAACTCCCCAAATTCCTGCAGCAGCTGCACTGAGCCAGGCTGAAATCAGGAGCAGCAACTCAATCTGTCTGGTGATAGAACCATAACAACTTGAGCCATCGCTTCCACCTCCCCTCCTGGGGGGTGCATTGGCAGGAAGTTGGAACTGGTAGTGGAGCTGGGCTCAAACTTAGACAGTCTGATATGCGATGCAGATAAGAGGCATCCTAACTGCTACGCCAAATTCCTGACTCTAATTCAAATTAAACTAATTAATTTTTCATTTTAATTTGGTCACATATTTAGTGATCCAAAGCAAAATTTAGTGTCTTGAAAGTACTGGTTAACTCAGTCTTTATAATTTAAAACTTTTGGAACTTAAAATTATTTCTATTTATACATCCTTTTCCCAGATTTATATCAGGTTATTTTTATGTTGTAGATCATAACATATTATTTGGTAAAATAGTAGGTTAAGTCATTTCTGGTTTGTGATCCTGCTGTTCCACTTCCAGTCCATCTGCCTGCTAACATGCCCAGGAAAGCAGCAGAAGATGGCTCAATTCCTTGTGTTCCTTCATAAGCTCCTGGCTCCTAGCTTCAGCCTGGCCCAGACCTGGCTGTTGCAGCCATTTGGGAAGTAAGCCACTGGATGGAAGATTTCTCTCTTTTTCTCTCTCCGCAACCCCATAACTCTGCCTTTTTATTAATAAATAAGTAAGTAAATAAATAAATAAATCTTTAAAAAAATTAGGTACAGAATAGGCTTTTCCTAAAGGACAGGTGCCTCTAGGATGAATTGTGTTTTCTGATACTGTTCCACCTTGAAAGAGAGTAAACTTGGGGGCTAGTTCTAGCTACTGCAGTCCCTGTATCAAATTCTCATTTCTTGACAGGTTGTATAAAAGGCATTTTTCTGGTCTTCTTAAGCATTTTACTAGCATATACTTGTCAAATAATCTAAACCTTGGGTAATGATGATCTATGATAAACACAACAAAATGACTCTAAATGCTTTCACTTAGCAGACACAGGGAAACCCACTGGAGCAGAATCTTTAGTTGAGAATTTGGTGATGGCTTTTTTCATCTCAGATGTGAACTGGCCTTGCTGTGGCTGGCTCACATGGTTTTCTCTTAAATTGCTTGTATCTCTGCTTATTGCAGGCCAATTTTACTTTTTTCAGTGTCTCTTGACTTTAAAATTAGTTTTTTCTCCTTTGTTTTTCTCACTCATATAGTGAAAAATAGAGTTTGAGGGCATAGTATACTTGAACAAGTGTGTATATTGGCATGCTATAGTTTTAGGGAATTTGAAGAATTAAAGTTATTAATTATTACTATTGGTTTATCAGTGTATAGTCCAGAAAGTTAAAATTCTTAGATGCATTTGTCAACCTATATAATATCTTTTGACAAGTAATTCTAATTTCAGTATTTGACCCTCAGGTGAGTTTTAGGAAATTGACATTCACCTCTGGATTCTTTAGAAAAATGTTTTAGGTAAAACACTTGCTGAATGTCTTTGTCATCTGCTACTGTCTGTGTCTTTTGAACAAAATCTGCTGGATTTGGAAGTGAAAGTTGTGCATTGTGGCATTTTATTATTTGCTTAGTAATTAAATCTCTCTTGACCTCTGGAAGAAAAATGATTTTTGTTTTCAGTTGTTGTTTAAGCAGATGTCTGTTATCTGAGAGAGCAGCATGGTGCAGACCTAATCATACTTACAAGAAGGATGGTTTTGAAAGAAGTGCTACATCATATTCAGGTGTGTTTCTTGGGAGTGGGCCACAGCCATAGCACAGATTCTATGAGGGAGGGATGGATTGTCAAGGAACCTTGAAGGACTAGCTTTCTGTTCAATAAACACAATGCATAATGGTCAGTTTCCCTTACCATCAGCTTTCTCTTCTGTAGCTTTTCGGAATAATTTTTCTGAAGATTTGGCTGTCTTATTGCAGAAACCATAGGTAGGAAACCAAGAAGGAAATTAAGAGTTCTTAGATTTCAGTAGGAAAAAACATGTGACAGCCGTCCATCCCTACTGTCTGAGTCATTTACCCAGATGAGGACACTGCATCAAACAAGGTAAAGTTTTGAGTGAAGCTTTAGAGTGCATTGATTTATTATAACTTTATTGAAATTTGGAGAATTAAGTTTTGCATTGTATTGGATATTATTTACTATGGAAAACACATTTCTTTTAAAGCAATATATTCTTTTTTTAAAGATTTATTTACTTTACTTGAAAGGCAGAGTTACAAAGAGAGGGACACACACATGCACACACACAGAGAGTATATGTGTATGTGCATGTGTGTGTGTGTGTGTGTGAGAGAGAGAGAGAGAGAGACAGACAGACAGACAGGAGAGAGATATCTTCAATCTTTTGGTTTAGTCCCCAAATGGCTACAACCACTAGAGCTGGGCCAGACTGAAACCAGGAAGCAGGAACTTCCTCCAAGTCTCCCATGTGGGTGCAGGGGCCCAAGCACTTGGGCCATCCTCCACTGCTTTCCCAGGCCATTAACAGGGAGCTGGATCAGAAGTGGAGCAACCAGGACTTTTGAACTGGTGCCCACAAGGAATGCCAGTGCTGCAGATGACAGTTGAACCCACTACACCACAGAGCTGGCCCCAAAAACACATTTCTTATAGGGGAAAGATTAAATTTTTCAAAACAGATTTGGTAATAGTCTCATTGTAATCTAAGCATTTTGGTTTTATTTCTTTTCTGGTTGATTTAAGTTATGTAAAGGAAAATAACCATATAAATGCTTTTAAATCCTGAGCTAAGCCTTTTAGAGACACATTGGCGTAGTCGATTTTAATTAATACTAAGGATATTAGTAATCAGAATCTTGCATTTGACTATTTGTTTTATCCCTGGTCCCACAATAACCAGTAGGTCCATTGCCACAAGACTCTAGGAAATATTTATTTGGATATGTTGTGTTGACTTCAAACTTACCTCAAATGGTATTGAATTGTTCAGCCTGTGGGTTTATTGTCACAAACACTGAGAATCCATAATTTAGTCATAATTTTCCCTTCACTTTTATTCTATATACTCAATCTGTCACCAAGTCTTTGGATTTTTTTCCTTGAAATATTCTTGATTGATATTTCTTTTTGCATCTCTAAAATTTGTTCTTCAGCACTCAATGCCCTGTGCCTTGACTGGTCAGCTTCTATCAGGTTTCCCCAATGTCGAGTTCTCCAATATCGACTTTCCTCAGTTTTTATCCTGTTTATCCCTGCACAAACTCTCAGGAGGTATTTCTCCAAATGATCTTTCATACTTTCACTTGTATGATTAAGATCCTTGACTGGTACCCCCCCCCACTGCTATTGGTACATTTCCAACTGAATTGCTTCACATTCTGTGTTCAAGATTTTCCTAACATTACCTTGTCTTGTGGTGCGCTTGTGAGTAGGGGGCTCTAATGTTCTTTTACAACTTTTGGAAGTTGGAATGAATTTTGTGTGCAAAAACAATGCTGTCAGCACTGTGGTTGAGTTGCTAAGCCATAACCCAAAGGACCGTGTACCGTAATGTGGATGGTTTCTGAACTTTGGAGGCCAGCAGCCTAGTAGAATAGGAGGCAGGGAAGGATGGGCTGTTTTCTTCTTTGTAAGTATGGGGCCATCCAGTACAAGGCAGGATGTGTGATTTTCATGCATGAAGTTGGTCCTTAGCGTTTGATTTCTATTAACTGTCTTCTAAATCCTGGTATTTCTCTTTTCAGTCTCTTAAGACTTAGATAGCTTCCTCAAACTAAATAATGCATTCATTAATTTGGTAATTACATTATTTGCCTACTGAAATAACAATAGCTACATTTCTTAAAAGATTTATTTATTTATTTGAAAGTCAGAATTACACACAGAGAGGAGAAGCAGAGAGAGAGAAAGAGAGAGGTCTTCCATTTGCTGGTTCACTCCCCAATTGGCCGCAACAGCCGGAGCTGCGCAGGTCTGAAGCCAGGAATCAGGAGCTTCGGGGTTTCCCATTCGGGTGCAGGGGCCCAAGGACTTGGGCCATCTTCTACTTCTTTCCCAGGCCATAGCAGAGAGCTGGATTGGAAGTGAAGCAGCCGGGCCTTGAACTGGTGCCCATATGGGATGCCGGCGCTTCAGGCCAGGGCATTAACCCACTGCACCACAGCACCAGCCCCAGTAGCTACTTTCTATTGAACACTTCACCATGATACTTTTAATCCTTACTGCAATCTTGCGTGTACATATAAATTACTTCCACTGAATAGATGAATATATGAAAGCAGTATGACACTTAAGTATAAATAGTACAGTTATTAATTTTTGACCTAGGGTTTACAAATAACATATATATTTGTAAATTACTTAGAAGGAATAAGTGCTGTATGAGTATTTGTTAAAAAAAATATACACTCTTTCTCAATTTTATCTCCTTCCCTGACATACACAAGCCCCTTTGGGGCCCTATTCTTGCTTTTTTAAAATTTTATTTATTTTTTTGAGAGGTAGAGTTACAGATAGAGAGAGGGAGAGACAAAGAAAAAGCTCTTCCATCTTCTGGTTCACTCTCCAAATGGCTGCAACAGCCAGAGCCGTGCCGATCTGAAGTCAGGAGCTAGGAGCTTCTTCGGGGTCTCACATGTGGGTGCAGGAGCCCAAGCACTTGAACAGTCTTTTAAGCTTTCCCAGGCCATAGCAGGAAGCTGGATTGGAAGAAGAGCAGCTGGAACATGAACTGGTACCCATATGGGATGCTGTTGCTGCAGGTAGAGGCTTAGCCTACTACGCCAAAGCTCTGGCCCCTGTTCTTGCTTTTAAAGAGAGTGCAGCTTAAAGGGCAGAATAAGAGAAGCTGAAGGAGTCCACAAGAACTCCTGGTGCCTGTCAACATCCCTTCCTCAAGTCTCTCCCTAGAAAACCCTCCTCCTACCCCCAGATTGTTATCTTCATAGATAGGATGACAAAATCCCTCCATATAGAGATGTGGCCCATCACTTTCTGCTAAAATGCAACGTAAGAATCCTTGGAAGGATTAAGTAACTCTTGGTTATAAACACACTTTTATTAAAAAAGATTTATGTATTTAATTGAAAGGCAGTGAGATACACACACACACACGCACGCACACACACACACAGAGAGAGAGAGAGAGAGAGAGAGAGAGAGTGTGTTTCCATACACTATTTTACTCCCCAGATGGCTGCAATAACCAGGACTGGGTCAGACTACAGCCAGGAGCCAAGAACTCCATCTAGCTCTCCCTCGTGGGTGTCAGGAACTCAGCTACTTGAGCCATCATCTGCTGCTTCCCAGAATGTCTTAGCAAAGAGCTGGATTAGAAGCAGAGTAGTTGGGACTTGAACTGGCATTCCAATATAGGATGCGAACATCCCAAGCAGTGGCTTAACCTGCTGTGCCACAATGCTGGCCCTTGGTTATTCAAACACGAATGTCAGCTAGTTCAATAATGCTTTCCTCTTAACTTCCCCAAGGACCTTTCTAATGGGAGCGAGTTGAAAAGGAAGCAAGATGTTTGGAAACCTGGAGGTACTTCTATGGCTAACATTTAAACTGTCCATTCCAAGCGCCACCAGCCACCTGTGGCTATTTGAGTTACTTAGTTATGATTAGTTTGAATTGAAATATGCATTAAGTGTAAAATGCACACTGTATTTAAAAGTCTAAGTACCAAAATTTATAAAAAAGTACCTTAATAGTTTATACTAAATTCAATATTAATAATTATACTAAATTGAATTATTGTTATCCAACTATTAGTTGAAACACTAATAGTTTGGGTATGTTAAGTTAAATAAAACATGTTGTTAAAGTTTGCACCTCTCATGTTTTAATATGGACTGAAAATTACATATATGAGTTTCACTATATTTCTGTTGCGCAATGCTCTAAGTATTCTGACTTTTAGTCCTTCCTCAGTGGTCTCCCTCAGTGATATATATATATTTATAAACAAATAAATTTATATAAAATATAATATTTTATTAATATTTAAATATATAATATATATTTTATAAATATATATATTTCCTACATCTTCCTTCTTCCTGTTTACTGACCCTTTTCTCTTTCAGTCATTCAACAATACTTCCTTATTTTTAGTTTCTGTGTTCTCATTATAAACATACAAAATCTGAATACAAAACAGAATGAAAAAGTAGGCGAACTCATTACCTGCCTCTTTACCTTTACTGTCCAACCTTTGGAGAAGAGTCTGAACTCTTTACTCTGACCCCACTGATCTTTCCACTTCAAATCTACACAATCTGGTTTTTATCACTTCTATCTATTTATAATTTTTGCTGAAGCTGATATGGTGGCCGACTCATTGAGTTTTAAAGTCTGCTGAAATCCACAAAATAGCATTTCATGACATCCTCAGATTGGAAGTTACTATTATTTTAGTTGTCACGGTTTGTAGATTGACTGACAGTTTTGGGTTATATTATGATGTTGGAGTTACTGCAGACCATATACATAAAAGAAGCGCTAGATTTATGAAGAGAGGTCTGAGACTAATACCTTTAAAATGGGTGATTGACTTCTCTGTTCATTTTTTTTTTCTGTCTTTTACATGTAGGATGTTTTGCCTACCAACCCAAGTTATTTCAATTCAAGAGGTTGTGTTAAAAGTATGAGATTGACTTAATGGATGAAACTACTTGAATAAATATACTTGTAGAACAGCAGCCCTATAAATGGAAATATGTCCTCTTTACCCAATGAATTTGTGAAATGGATTGAAATGGATGAGGGAATGAAACTAGGGAACTCTACACCTCTTCACCCCCTTCTCAGATTCATTATCTAAGGTTGTTAGTTTTAATGCACTGTTGCACCCAAGGTTAGTGAGGTTATTATTACTTTTATAAATTTCTTTATTCAAAATTATTTGAAAGACACACACAGACATACATGCACATACACACACACACACACACACACACACTTTGCCCATCTGCTGGTTTACTTCCCAAATTCTCACAACAACCAGGGGTGGGCCAGGCCAAAACCCAGAAGCTCCGAACTCAATCCAGGTCTCTAACATGAGTGACAGAGATCTAAGTGTGTGGGATAGCACCTCCCGCCTCATGGATTGTACATGGGCCAGAAGCCAAAATTAGAAACAGAGCTGGTACTTGAACCCAGGCACTCTGATAGGGGATTCAGCCTTCCCAAACAACGTCTTAATGGCTACACCAATGCCCACCTCAGTTTGCTCTTTAAAAAAAAAAAAGATTTGTTTTATGTATATGAAAGACAGAGTTACAAAGAGAAGTAGAGCCAGAGAGAGAGAGAAGTCTTCTATTCCACTGGTTCACTCCCCAAGTGACCACAACAGCCAGAGCTGAACTGATCCAAAGCCAGGAGCCAGGAGCTTCTTCCTTGTCTCCCATATATGGAGGCAGGGGCCCAAGGATTTGGGACATCTTCTGTTGTTTTCCCAGGCCATAGCAGAGAGCTGGATAGGAATTGGAACAGCTGGGACTCGAACCAGCGTCCATATGGGATGCCGGCACTGCAGGCTGGCGCTTTAACCTGCTGCACCACAGCGCCAGCCCATTAGTTTGCTCTTTAAATGGAAATTCATGCTGACTTTCCAGAACCCAATTGAGTTTGCCTTTAAATAAAATAAAATGTATTGAAGATGCCAGCACAAACTAGTGGTGCGGAATTAATGTTAAATCCATAAATACATTAGTGGCTTAGGTAGTTTTGAAAGCAGTTATGTTCCAGAGAAGCAGATTCATTTTATCTAAGGCCAATAGGATCTGAGGAAGGTAGTATGAATCTGTGGGCAGACCAGAGGATACTAACAGATAGAGCCTCCAAAGTACTGGATTAAAGTACAGAAGTCTTGCAAGGATCCTGGTCGCATCTGCCAATGCAAGCCACAAGGAGCTCTATGTCAGTTCCAACAGGGAAGGCCCTGTTCCTTAGGTTGGGAGGCTAAGTGGGAGCTGGAGGAAGTAGCTTATCATGATCCAGATGGTTGAAGGGGTATGGACCAGACAGAAAATCGGGATGATGAGAAGCAGATTCAGAAAAGGCACTTGAATTATAAGGCATGCTGGGGAGTCTCCAGGTAGGAGAGTGATGCTCACTGTCCTTTGTCGCTCCCCGTCTTCGTGGAGGAACGACACAGGACCCTGCGTTGTTCTTTTGTCTGCTCGGCCCTCCCCGGGTTTGCTGCTGGTTCTTCCTGGGTTGGCTACCGTCCCTTCCACCTCCGTGGAAGGGCGGTTCCCCCTAGCCACTTTCCCCACTTCCGCGGGGGAGCGGCACACCGCCGGCCGGCTCTCTCGGGGGCTGCACAGGTGTTCCTTCGGATGTTCCCCTTAGATGTTCCTGGTGCATGCCGTCTCTCTCCTCCTTTATAGTCCTCTTCCAACTCTGCTACCCACACGCCGAGTACGCTGCTCTCCTCCAATCAGGAGCAGGTCCCACAGTTTATTGGTTGAACTGGAGGCAGCTGTGTAGAAGCTGTTTCCCTTCTCAGCGCCATATTGTGGGAAAGCAGATGCATAGAATAAGTCTTAATTCCAGTAACTTAGTCTAGGCCGAGTTGCTCCCAGTTGCTCCCCACAGTCCTTCATCAGTTCATTTATCAAACACTTAGCCACACCTACCCTGTTCTAGGCAGGGCTGTAGACACTGGGGATAAAGCAGCCAACAAAAGAGATGAAAAGCCCTGTATTTGTGAGGCTTACCTTCCTGCTGGGGGCAGTAGACAATAACCAATTAAATATGTAAGTTCTGAAGCACATCACATCATACTAACTGCTACAGAGAAAAATAAAGCAAGAAAAGAGGAATGAGGATTGCTGGGATGTTGTAGTTTTACATATGATGGCTGTTGTATTTAAGAGGTGACATCTGAGAAAGCTTCCCGACTTGCCCAAAAATCCTTTCATGAATTACATTCCTGTGCTAAGGAAATTGTGTTCAGTTTTTTAAAGCTGTACTTAGTATGTGTTAAAATTCTGTTTTGCTGTATCAAAATATAATTGCAGCATGAAATAAATCCGTGTGTGGGAAGGAAAAAGAAAAAAGGATGCCATATCTGAAGGTGGGGTGCTTGAGAAAGGGCAGACCTAAAAGGGATGGTCGAGATATCCCCTCTTCTCTAACTGCCAGGATGAAGTTGTGCCAAGTGAGACTGAGCCCACAGGTGTTTGACCGCTTTGGGGTCATGTGACCTCAGAGTCTGGCGGTTGCTCCTGACTTTGTCACTTGACAGTAGAATAATAGATTTTATTTTGACAGCAGAAGATTATCTCATGGTTGGGCTTTCATAAACATTCCTCAAGGCTTTATTTCTGGGAAGCTGCAGTCTAATTCTTTGCATTGTGGCAGTGATGTTTTACGCTTGTCTTTCTTGCAGCGTTGTAGGAAACCATCCTCAGAGAGGCAGACGGGATGGCTAGCTCAGCCCGGGAGCATCTGCTTTTTGTGCGACGGCGAAATCCCCAGATGCGGTACACACTGAGCCCAGAGAACCTGCAGAGCCTTGCGGCCCAGAGTTCCCTGCCAGAGAACATGACCCTGCAGCGGGCCAACAGCGACACGGACCTGGTGACTTCGGAGAGCCGCTCCAGCTTAACTGCCAGCATGTATGAGTACACGCTGGGGCAAGCCCAGAACCTCATCATCTTCTGGGACATTAAAGAGGAGGTGGACCCCAGTGATTGGATCGGACTTTATCATATAGGTGAGTCAAATGAAATGGATTTGCATGTGACTCAGAGCCTGTATTTTTACCCCGACATTGCCATGTGTTTTCTCCTGGAAAAAAAAAAATACACACACGCTAACACACACAGCAAGATTTGAGGATTTTTCTCTCATCTTTATGAAAGGAAGAGTCAACAATTATAAATATCTTTTTTCTTCAGTGAATTTTCTGGTTACATCTCTTGCTAATTAAATGCCAGAGCCAGCGGATATTACAGTATTTTTGCATTTGATCAATAGTCTTGTTTTGGAAAAACATGCTTCTTAACACTTGCTAGTGTTTTAAGACAATGAAATAATGTTTAATGAAATAGATGCTGAAATTTTGGTAACCTGTATGAAAAATATACTATATTTTTGAAAGGTTAATTTCATTAAGAACAACTTGCAATCTAAGGTATCTTTTATTTCAAAATTCCTTGAATGTGTCCTAGATGAGTAACGTGAAGACAGTATCATGCTCTCACAAATGACTTAAAAATACTTGTTATTTGTTCCAGCTTTGTTCAGCTGAGTTGTATCTGCTATTCATAGGTGAGCAGGTGCTGAATGAAGCCTTACAGAAAGTGTAAAGTCTGCTTTATTTGAAAGTAAAAATCAGAACCTATTAACTAACCATAAAGAAATTTAAACCCAACCCAGTAATAAGAATTTTTTCACTGAGTGGAGGACATTGCTTTCAAAATTTAATACCAGATACCTTATTAGTAAAGCAAGGTTGCTTCCAATGTAAATTATAAACCAAATATCCTTTTTTAAAGTGAATAAATTAGAGGAACACAAGATCTGTTCTTAGCAGTGCTTATCGGCCAATGGTAGTTCTGTCCCATGGGGGACATTTCACAATGCCTGGGAACATTTTTGGTTATCACACTGGGAGGAGGAGAATTGGTGACTACTAAACACCCTGCAGTATACATGAGAGACTCCCCACAGCGAGGAGCTGTCCATAGTGTCTACTGTTGACAAGTACTGGTTTGAAGCAAAGGAGCATCCTTTCTGAAATTTTGTTAGAGTGTTACATCTACTAAAATTTATGGTTTTCTGGGATAGAGAATTTTGTGTTGAGTAAAATATTTTAAAAATTGGGTTTATATTTTCTCATGTAACTCTTATTGCTTAATCATGGTAGATAATAAGAAATCTAAAATGACAAGGAATTCTGTGAATTAGGCTCCTTTTTCTCTTATGGCAACAAAAAAGAAAAGTCTTTATAGTCAGCATTTTCTACATGTGTGTCTATATATATATATATACACATTCACATTGAGGAAGATATATGATTTAATATTTTATCTGTATTTCTATGGTCATAAACTCACAGTGTTGATGGGACTTTATAATAACCCTTTTGGTTTTAATATAATTTACCACTCTTGTTTTATTTATTTTTATATATTTAGAGAGAGAGAGCGAGAAAGAAGAGAGAGCGCAAAAGAGTGCTCCCATGTTCACTCTTAAAATGCCCAGAATTTGGGTTCACTCCCAAAATGAGC
This sequence comes from Oryctolagus cuniculus, assembly GCF_964237555.1. Classification (NCBI taxonomy): domain Eukaryota; kingdom Metazoa; phylum Chordata; class Mammalia; order Lagomorpha; family Leporidae; genus Oryctolagus; species Oryctolagus cuniculus. Next base: position 43,896,729 of record NC_091434.1, read on the forward strand.
CAGATGCTAGGAGATGAGAATTGAATCCAGGTCTCCCACATGGATGTCAAGAATCCAACCACTTGAGCCATCACCATTGGCTCCCGGGGTCTGAAGTAAAAGGGAAGCTGGAGTTAGGGGCTAGAGCCTAGAATCAAACTCAAGTACTCCGGTATAGGACATGGGCATCCTAACCAGTGTCTTAACTGCTAGGCCAAACACTAACCCCTAAATTCACCCTTTTGGATCTCATATAAGTTTTCTCATAACATTTTCCTATTTTAAATTATATTTATATATCATGTATTTATTCATTTTATATTTAAATCTAAATCTTAACATGAGACTATAGATAGCAGATTGTGTTTCTGTGCTTTAAAAATGTTTTATGAGGTATTTCCCTTGGGAATAATCAATTTAACTTTCCTTACATAACGTGATTTATTTTGTTTGTGAATAACTTGTTTTGTAAGATGCGAGAATACCTTAAAATACTGACTTTTATTACTTCCTTTTTTTTTCCCTACCTTCCTTTATATTTCTCCACCTCACTTCCTGTATTTCTCTGTGTAAATTTAATCACGGAGAACCTAAGGAGTCCAAAGCACAATTCCCCTTGTCTCCAAGAGACCCAGACAACAAAACTGTGGCGCTCTTCATTTTGCTTTCTAGAGGAACTGTAGATCAGTGTACCAAGTCTGAAAGTCACGCGTGGATATCACTAGGAAAGCAAAAGTAGGACTTTAAGTCTCTTTTAAAAAGTGCCAACTCTTCCTCAGTTTATTTCAAGAAGCTTCTGTATTATTCTTAGATAAATTAATGTATCTTTTTTCCCCTGTTGATAGCATGTCTTATTTTTCTTTGACTGCTTTCAAGATTTCTTCTTTATTTTTGGTTTTCAGCAGTTTGTTTACAATATACCTAGATGCAGTTTTTTCATTTATCCTGGTTGAGTTTCTTTCAACTTTGTAAATTAATTATTTTTGGTGAATTTCAGGAAAGTTTTGGCCATTATTTCCAAGTGTTTTTCTGTTTTTCACTTTTTGCTTCTTTTTTTCTGAGATCATTTCATGTTGTCCTACAAGGCCCTGAGGTTCTGGTTCATTTTCCTTTAATCTGTTTTCTCTTTGAAATTCAAATTTGATCACTTATTCTTAGCTGTTTTCAAATTCACTAACTTTTTTCTTTTTCATCTCTGTTCTGTTGTCAGTCCCATCCATTGGATTTTAAAATTTCGGTGATTAGACTTTAACTTCCAGAATCTGTATTTTTCCCAATTTTTATAGTTTTTACTTCTTTGATGAGATTCCCTATCTTTTAACAGTCCCTGAATGTTAACTCATTCAGATAATTTTTTGTTCCATACTTTCAGTTGAATTGAATACCATTACTTTAAAGTCTCTGTTTTCTAATTTCAATATCTAGACAATCTCAGGGTCAGGTTTGTTGGTTGTTTAGTGTTTTTTAAAAAAATTATTTGACAGATGGAGAGATGGGCTGGTGGGGTCTGAGGGGAGAGAGACAGAGGGAGAGAGAGAGGAAGAAAGATAGTTACTATCTGTTACTGTCTGTGCTTTACTCTCCAAATGCCTGCAATGACCCAGGCTAGTTTGGTATCAAAGCTGGGAGCCTGAAACTCAATCCAGGTCTCCCTGGGGGGTGGCAGGAACCCAGCCACCTGAACTTCCACCACCGCCTTCGTTAAGAGGCAATTAGTCAGGAGCTGGAGTTGAACCCAGGCACCCCAACTGGCTCCTTAACCACTAGGCTAAATGCCTGCTCCAGGCTCAGTTTCTATTGACTGTTTTTTCCCAATTGATCATGGTTCCCACTTTCCTGCTTCTTTGCAAAGCTAGCAGTTTTTCTTTTATACTGGATATTGAGGATTCTGTGTTGCCGAAATTCTGCAAAATTTCTAGTATTGAGACTTATTTGCTTGAACTTGTAGGTTTGATTTTACATTTTGTTAGGAGGGATCTATGGAATGCCAGTGTAGTACCCAGAATTTCTGACTTGGTGGGATTGAGCCTTTAAACTTGCTCTCCCCTATTGATATTTTTATATCTTGATTTTGGAGTTTGTTAAGGAGGGCCTATGGTATACCTTAATCTGGGACATTGTACTTATTCCCAAACATTTCTCATGTTTGACCTCATTACCTAGAATGTTAAGCAAGTCTCTTTATTTGGTTGGACTGTAGCCCCAGTGTTCTCAGTGATGCTTAAGCTCTAGTAATTCTGTTGCTTCTTCAGCCCTTGTAGCAGAAGCTTGCTTTCTTTCTTTTTCTTTCTTTTTTTTTTTTTTTTTTTTTTTTTTTTTACAGGCAGAGTGGACAGTGAGAGAGAGAGACAGAGAGAAAGGTCTTCCTTTGCCATTGGTTCACCCTCCAATGGCCGCCGCGGCCGGCGCGCTGCGGCCGGCGCACCGCGCTGATCCGATGGCAGGAACCAGGAGCCAGGTACTTCTCCTGGTCTCCCATGGGCTGCAGGGCCCAAGCACCTGGGCCATCCTCCACTGCACTCCCTGGCCACAGCAGAGAGCTGGCCTGGAAGAGGGGCAACCGGGACAGAATCCGGCGCCCCGACCGGGACTAGAACCCGGTGTGCCGGCGCCGCTAGGCGGAGGATTAGCCTAGTGAGCCGCGGCGCTGGCCCGTAGCAGCAGCTTTCTACAAAGCTTCTCTTTGTGAGCATGCGCAGCTTGGCTGAAGCTTTGTAAGGGACCCTCATATGGACTTTGACTTCATGGTTCTCTCCACTGCAGTGCTCTGACTGGGAAGTCTGACTTCAGTCGACCCACACTCTGCTCTGCCTGTGTAGCTCAGCAGGAACTGCTGTGGATTCCAGCTCTTTATAGTGTACTCAGGAAATTGTCCCCGGATGAGATCTGGAGTCATCTCATAAATTTATTTTCTCTCTGGAATTAGTCTTCTACCACCTGCTATCCAGTGTCTGAAAACCACTGCCTCCCAATGTTATGTTTGTTTACATTAGGAAGGGAAGGCTAGTGTGGTGCTGTTTACTTCATCATGGCCTGAAGCAGATTTTCCTCCCATACTTTTCACATATGAGGGAGGTAAGAAGTCTCATTTAATTTTCCTATCTAGGTATTTTCATAGAGCTTTGGAAAAAAACTGGTTGCTTGGTTCTCAAGTGTTTGTCAGTTTTTACTATTTTTTTCTATTTGATTTAGAGCCCTTTCCCTAGCAGATCTTCCACGATGAGTGGTCTTAAAAATCCCAGATCTCAGGTCTTGGATGCTAAATATGGCTTATCACGATAGTTACAGAACTGCAGACATGTTTAACAGTAAGATTTATTTACCTGGCCCTCAACTGAGTGAATGGAGACCTGATCTTAATCAGAGATAGGCATTTCTCCCCTGGTGCTAAGATGGGTCCTTTTGACCTCATAATTCATTGAAGAGACAGTCTTCTCACTTCTACAAGGCTTTGCCTTTCCATAGAGAGAGGGATGTGTGACAGAACTGTGGTTTTGACCTTTCTTGCTCCGTTCTCCTTACAGCAGAGCCCTGGCATGCTCAGGAGGCTGGCTAACCAGTCCTTGATTCCTGGATGGATATGCCTTCCCCAGACTCAAGGAAGTTCTAAATCTGTATCATTCAAAATATTGAGTAGTCTAGGAGGAGAACATGATTCAGTTCTGTCCTGTGAGATGCAAGGGGAAGACTATGGGGGAACATCACTTCCCCATGAAAAACCTGAGTCTTTTAAATTTTCCTTCTCTCTCTCTCTCTCTCTCTCTTTTACAGGCAGAGTGGGCAGAGAGAGAGAGACAGAGAGAAAGGTCTTCCTTTTGCCGTTGGTTCACCCTCCAATGGTCGCCGCGGCCAGCAGGGCGCGGTGCAGGGCCCAAGCACTTGGGCCAACCTCCACTGCACTCCTGGGCCACAGCAGAGAGCTGGCCTGGAAGAGGGGCAACCGGGACAGAATCCGGCGCCCCGACCGGGACTAGAACCCGGTGTGCCGGCGCCACTAGGCGGAGGATTAGCCTATTGAGCTGCGGCGCCAGCCAGTTTCCCTTCTCTTATACCTGAAACTGTGACGAAAGGATATGATGTCATGAGCAGTTATATCCGTGCAGCAACCATGAAGCATCAGTCACGAGCATGACAAGATAGAAAGTGCTTGGACAAGCACTCCAAAGTTCTTGTTATTTTTTGGGGAAAAAAATCCCTTTTTTGTTTAATTTATGATTGGGGCTGGGCCAGGATGAAGCCAGGAGCCAGGAGCTTCATCCAGGTATCCCACATGGGTGGCAGGGACTCAAGTGTTTGGGCTGTCATCTGCTGCTTCCCAGGCACATTAGCAAGGAGCTGATTTGGAAGTGGAACAGCTGGCACTTGAACTGGCACTCTAATATGGAATGTGGGTATCTAAAGTGGTGGCTTAACTCTCTGCCACAATCCCCACCCATAGTTAGGCTTAATTATACTGGAAGTTGCTTCTAAATTAGTCTGTAGTATTGCTAGAAAGATGAGAAATGGAAATAGGGGGATGACAATTGCTTTTTAAAATTTATTTGTTGGAGCTGGCACTGTGGCTTAATAGGTAAAGCCGGTGGCATCCCATATGGGCACCAGTTCAAGTCCTGGCTGCTCTACTTCCAGTCCAACTCTCTGCTATGGCCTGGGAAAGCAATTGAAGATGGCCCAACTTCTTGGGCTCCTGCAGCCACATGGGAGACCTGGAAGAAGCTCCTGGCTCCTGGCTTTGGATCAGCGCAGCTCCAGCTGGTATAGCCAACTGGGGAGTGAACCAGCAGATGGAAGACCTCTCTCTCTCTCTCTCTCTCTCTGTCTCTCTCTCTGTCTCTGCCTTTCCTCTCTCTGTGTAACTCTGACTTTCAAATAAAAAATTAAATCTTTTAAAAGTTATTTATTTCCATTTATTTTAAAGGCACAGAAAAATGCAGACTCAGTGACAGGAAGATCCTCCATCATCTGGTCCGCCTCTGCCCACACACCCAAATGCCTGCAACAGCTAGGGCTGGACCAGGCCAAATCCAGGAGTCTGGAACTCAATCTGGGTCTACCACACAGATGGCAGGGACCCAAGTATTGGGCCATTTCCTCCTGCGTTCTGGGGTGTACATTAGCAGGAAGTTGGAATTGAAAGCAGAGCTGAGAGGTGAATCCCAGGAATGCCGATAGGGGATGCAGGCATCCTGAACTGGGTCTTAACTGCTGCAGCAAATGCAGGGTGAGCAGTGAATGGGTTACTTCAGTTCAGTAGTTACTTCTCCGTGGAGAATGCCTAGGATGGTTTTAATATAGGTAAACATCACTAGGTTGTTTTTAAAGGAAGTAGCAAAAATTTTGAAAGCAACTCCAAGCCATATGGGAATTTTCAGAGATTTAATAGAACAAATAGCGATGGGAAGAATCTTTCAAATGGGTAACTAGTAACTTAACAATAGGCAAGATAGGTTTTTTTTTTGGGGGGGGGGGCTCTATTAAATGAAACCAAGCAAAGTGATAGATTTGGAGGAGTTTAAAGAAAACGGGAAATGTGAGATCAGGATGGGAAAAGATTTTGGGGTCTAAATTAAGTCATGAAATTAAGGCTTTTATGGCTAAACAGTGGTATGCATAATTAATTCTCTCTAGTGCTCTGTGAAATAAATGCGCTGAGGATCTTGTTTCATAACAATAGCACGTGTGTCAGAAATAGCTTCAGATTTCTAAGCCTCTTGGCAGGATGCAGCCTCTCTCCTTCAGTTATGTCCTGAGAAGCCTGCTAGGACTGTGTCCTAGCAACTTCTAGTTTTATTTATGGAACAGAGAGATGGTCTCTATAGAAATAAGTCCCCATGGAGAAAGAATTTAATGGAACACTGTGCTGGCAAGGTGTGGCTTCTTGGCACACTCTGCATTTGATTGTGTTTCTCTTGGCTTACCTTTTCTTCCCCTCTAGAAGTGTGAGTTTTGTTTTTGTTTGATTAATTGTTAATAATGTTTTGCTCTGTATAACTCACTCCAGATGACTTTTAGCACTACCAATCTGGAGGGAAAATACATTGATATGGATTGGAAAAATAGTCTTTTAAAAAGGCTTGTAAATGCAGTAAATAGGCCCTATTAGAAATACAAATAAATAAATAAATAAAAAATGAAGGTACCAAACCACTATCTGGGGGAAAGTGTGGTGTGAACATGGCTCTCAAAACATATGCTAATTACATTTACTTCCTCTGAAACATCTAGTATAGATCCCAAGATTTCTAGAGATGGGCACAATGTAGCTACAGATCAGAATCTCCAAATTACAACAGCGAATGCCTTATTGATGCTTTTCAGAAATCACTAGATTTGTCCAAAATTAAAACTGACCCTTAACAAATTTGACAGTGCTACCCATTGCCTCTTCCCACGCTCATCAAGTAGAATAACCAAATTCTTAACTTGTGCATAACACTTAAGGTACCCAACACAAACAGCTTTTAATGAAAAATCCGATGGTTACAGTTTAAAAAGGAGGCCAAGCATATTAAATATGTTTCAGGCTCACCACCTAATCCTCTTTAACCTTTAGTCTTATGCTTATTTTTCTGGCCATTCAAAAGAAAAGTAAATACTTCAAAAGGCTTAATTTGTTGCTCTCATTGGTAGGCAATTTCAGGTATATTTTCAGCATAAACTGTTCTGTACATTAGTGCTAGTTGAAGTGCTGCTTTGCAGTTACTGTTCTGTGAAAACACAATGCATGTTTTCCAGACTGTACATTAATGTGCTGCTTCCTTCATTGAGAAAATCTTTGTATGGAAAAATTTTATCTACTGTAAATAGTAAGTTTATTGTTGTAGGTATTTCATATTCTGGCTCCAGTTTCTTATAATTTCATGGACCAGTAACAAATAATTTAGCAGAATTTATCTGAAATACACTTTAAGTATATTTCTCTGTATCCATGCATTGATTATATCTTCAAAGATGAATGACAGAACAATTATATTTTGTCTTAAAAAAGTATCATGGATAATGTATTATGACATTTTTCTTTTTTTTTTCATTTGTACAGTAAAATAAACTAGGATTGCAATAGTGAACCAAGACATTATAGTTATAATTATGAATTCGAGAGCTTTAAGATCCCAAAATTTAAGCTGATATTTTGTAAATAATGTCCAGAGTGGTGATACCATTCAACTTGTCAGGGACAGATTCAAGGCTGGGACAGAATAGTCCTGTCTAGGCTTTGTTGTTGTTATTTGCTTTTTTCCTCTATTGGAAATGTAGTCCAATGTTTTCTAGTCTTTAGTTATTTGTTTATCGCCGTCTTGATGTCTTGATTTTTGCAATGTTGGATTATCAGTTATACAATTAATATTCCTCTTTAAACCATTTAATTAACAAGGGACATGAATGTATGTTTCTCAAGAGATAACACAGAAATGGCCAGTGGATGATATATAAAAAACGCTCAACATCCATAACCAGGAAAATATAAATTAATACCATTGTAGCATATCTCCTCATAGTTGCTAGAATGTGTATCATCAAAAAGATGAGATATAAAAGCTGCTGGTGAGGATGTGGAGAAAAGGTGACCCTTGCAGACTGTTGAGGGAATGTAAATTAGCAAAGTTATTAAGAAAAACAGAATGGAGATTACATGAAAAGTTAAAACTACAACAACCATGTAATCCAGCAGTCCCACTCCTGGGTATGTATATGAGGGAAATAAAATCAGTATGTTGAGGGGATTTCTGCACTTCCATTGCAGCATTATTCATGATAGCCATAATAATATGAAATTAACCTTAGTGTCTATCATGTCCATCAGTAGATGAATGGTTTAAAAAGTATGGTTGATATACACAATAGAACATTACTCAACCACTAAAACAAAGAAAATCCTATCATCTTGTGACAAGAGTGAAGCTGAGGAAATTATGTTAAATGAAATAACCCATGTCTTAAGAAAAAAGCAAACTAGCTGTCAACCCTGACCTTGCTGTGAGCATTGGTGTTAGGGAAGGATTTGCTATGTTAGATATTTTGGTTTCCAACATACATCAGTTGCTAAGAAATTGCATTTGTCTGTGAACCATCCAGGAGTGTCACAAACAGCAAACTTTGAGAAACTCTGGAGTTAGCAGTGGTTGACAGCACAGGTGCAACAGTCACACAGACTAGGAAATTCAGTGAATGACTAGCTAAATGACCTTGGGCAAATTATTTAATCTTTTTAACCTCAGTTTTCAGGGCAGGCATTTGACACAGTGATTAAGATGCTGCCTGCACCCTTAGAAGTAAATCTGTAGGAATGTATGCAGAACTATACAGCTTTACAGTTGCAACCTTCATACACTTCATAATTACAACTTTAAACTTTCACTGGGACCCCAAATCCCCTTAAGCTGGGTGTTAAAAATACCATCTTATGTGTTAAAGTGATCATATGGATACGATTAAGTGTCTGGTAATAATAATAAATATAATTAAAAAGGAGTGAAGGCTCCAACATGGCAAGCAGTCCCCACAGCAGACTCAGAGAATGACAATCGTTCTAAGTAGTACTCTGACCTCAGAATCAGTGCTTAAGGCATTCTAGTCTGGCTGAAAAGCACATTTCAAGCATGTAAAGCCAAGACACTATGGCAGAAAATGTCCTACATAAAGGACCTCTGTTGGTGAGACCCTGTTGGAAAGAAATGGTCATCATAGAAGGAGGTACTTTTCTCTGAAGGGAGGAGAGAAATTCCACTCTGCTTATGGCCTTGTCTAAAACTGACAGAGTTTTTGGATTCAAAAGGCTTCCATAGCCTAGGCAGCTCATGTCAAGAGCCTCAGGTGATTCACTGACATCATCCATAAGAGTGCTAATTGTTAAATTAACAACAGAAATCACTGTGTACTGACTTCCCATGCAGGACCTGTGTCCTCAAAGAGTTCTATTCTAATTATGTCTAAGTGCTCACAAAAGATGTGTCATTCTTGGGTGCTTCTTTAAAGTTAATTAAGTTTCTAAAAAAAGAAAAAAGGGAAATTAACTTCAAGATGCAATGAATTTTTTTTAAGATTTATTTATTTGAAAGTCAGAGTTACAGAGAGAAGGAGAGGAAGGGGCGGGGGAAGTCCTCCATCCATTGGTTCACTCCTCAATTGACCACAACAGTTGGAGCTGTGCCCATCTGAAGCCAGGAGCCAGGAGCTTCTTCTGGGTCTCCCACATGGGTACAGGGGCCCAAGGACTTGAACCATCTTTTACTGCTTTCCCAGGCCAGAGCAGAGAGCTGGATGGGAAGTGGAGCAGCTGGGACTTGAACCGGCGCCCATATGGGGTGCCAGCACTACAGCCAGCAGCTTTACTTGCTATGCCATAGATCAGGCCCCAATATGCAATGACTTTGAACAGCCCTTGTCTCATCTGTTGAGGAATAGTTTTTTTATAAAAATTGTTGAACTCTTAGTATATAGAGTTGTCTTCTGTGTATAAAGTTAATCGAAAATGAATCTTAGTGAAGAGTGGGACTGGGAATGGAACAAGGAGGAATAGGGGTGCGAGTGTGAGTGGAGGTGGATGTGGCAGGAAGAATCACTATATTCTTAAAGTTGTACTTATGAAGTGCATGAAGTTTGTATGCCTTAAATAAAAGGTGTCTTTGGGGAAAAATTAATTAAAAATGCTGCCTGCATCTCACATTGGAATATGTGGAGTGAGTCATAGCTCCACTTCTGATTCTATCTTCCTGCTAATGTACATTCTGGGAGGCAGCATGTGATGGATCGAATACTTGAGTTGCTGCCACTCATGTGGGATACCCTTACTGAGTACCAGCCTCCTGTCTTCAGCCTGGCCCCATCACTGATGTTGTGAGTGTTTGGGGAGTAAACCAGTAGATTATTGATGTTTATCTCTTTCCATTCTTCCCCCTGCTTCATCCCTACATCCATCCCTCCATCCCTCTGTCTGTCTCTGCCTTTCAAATAAATCAATTTATATATTCATTTTAAAACAATTATTGAAAGCTCAGTTTCCTTATCTATAAAAAATTATCTAAGAAAAGTACCAGTTTCATGAGGATTAAATGATAACTTGTATACAAAACTGTCATTTGGCTACTGTTAATGAAACTGGTGACCTGAAAGCTGCTGTAGGAATTTACTCATGGAGTGAAGCCACAAGAAGGAATTTCACTGTGCTATTTCTATTTACAGAAAACAAATCCATTTCTTTGAAATGCAGCCGTAGAAACTATGTAAATACTTAAAATATGAATACTCAATAATAGAGTATTTTGTGAGCTCTCAATCAATATGCTTTTCAAAATAATAGAAAATCTGCAATTTAATACAAAATTCAATGAGATGGAACAAAACATTAATGTGTTACGTATTTCATTTTCAGAATAGCTATCAAATATAGTTGAATGCTGTTCATAAGTTCTTTTGCTATTTTTAGTGGATTGTTACCAAACAAAAGTTATGTATAGTTATATCTTTAAAATTTTAAAATGCTCTTAGAAAATAAGAGTTTTGAACATGAAGTTTATTTTTTTGAATAAGAACTCTAAATTAATTTTTGTTACCTTGTACCATTAGTCATGATAGGTCATATTGTGCTGCAATTATTTAGTGACTGAACAGAACAAAAGACTTTCTATTGGAAATACTATATATCCAACATGGGCTGGCAGTGGACTTCAGTCATTTGTGTCACTTAGGGACTCAGGCCTACCACCATTTTTATTTTTGTCATCCCGGATAATTAAAGGCTCATCCATCTTCTCATTATGACATTGAGAATGCATGGCTCCTTAGACAGGTACCAGGGGAAGAAAAAGTTGTAGACTTATACTGGCTCTTAAATGCTTTGTCATCAAGGAGACACATTTCACCTCTGCTCAGAGCCCATTGTTCAGTATTGTTAGCCTGATTCTGTCTAACTATAAGGGGACTGGCTAATGCGGAGGAGCTCTTGAGTATTTGCTGGCAATGTCTCGTCCATAGTGGATATGCCTTGCTAACAGCCTTTCTGGTCCTCTGGTCCACTAAGATGTTCTTGTATGGTCACTGCAGTAAAATATGGTGGGGGTTAGAAAGTATCATACTTTGTGAGACATATTCCAAGAGGGCCAAATGAAGGGACATACCCAGAGCAGTCCCAAGGCAGTGCCTGATCGTTACAGAGGCATTGTAGCATTAGTGGAATCTGAATTCACAGTATCATGTTGGGGTCTCAGATCATTGTGGCTGTTTCTTAAATGCATGTCAAAGACCTGGATCACAGAGGAGTCCATGTGTCCAAAATGTTTATAAGAGACTTCCCTGAACATTACATAGATTTTTGAAAATTGTGTAGGTCAGTGTTCTAATATCTAAATAAGTTTATTGGTTTATTTTATTCCTTAACACAGTGGTTGCAGCACCACTTAAAACAGATGTTTTTCTGTCCACAGATCGAGATATTTTTATTCCCTACCAGTTAGTTGAGAAATGCTGAGTTTCCCCATCCCTGCCCTTTGTTGATTTATATCATTTTTCCACAGGAGGCTTATATTGTCATAACTATTCAGTAATTGTAAATATTTTGTGATGGAGTGGAGATGGCATAGGTATGTTTAGAAATTTTTCGTTCTGATAAAACCCATTATTGACTCACAAAATAATTGTTTACTCACACATGCTGATTTTAAAGCTTATAATAGGGTTTTCATGATTTTCTAAGGACTAAATAGTGGGCACACTTATGAACAATGGATGGATGCTTATAATGCCTTCTTTTCATCCTGATAGCTTTCATAAAGTCTGTCTCCTCTGTTATCACCTGCTAGATTGTTCCCTCTGGTTAGCTTTGGCTGGCAAGTCTTTTCTCACTGATTTGCCTTCAGCCATCCATCATGCTTCAAATTTATCTACTGTAAATAATCCATAATATTATGATTTTCGATTCAGTCTGAGCGTTTTTTAAAAGTGGTACATTGAGTGTTTTTATTTTTGCTGTTGTTTTCTATGTATTTGGATTTTTCTCTGTTATTTTATACGCATTCTGCTTTTTCTTAGTTATTTACCTCTTATTTTAATGCCCTCCACTGAAAAGCTAAGTTTTCTTTATTCTGTCCATGTACGTCCTTCCTCAGTCTATTTTCTTTGAATCTAAACATTCTAGTTATAATCTATTGGTGTTTATTTAAGTTTTTGACATGTAAAGTTGAATTAACAGAAGCTGTAATGAATCAGTATCCCTAGCTGCTTCAAACTGTATGAGAATCTTAGGATCTTTCCATCCCAATCTCTTCCCTCTACATCTTTTTCATTATTGACATTTAATTTCCTCCCATTTTAAATCCCTTCTTCCACATTGGTCATTATTATTGTTGTGGTCTTTTAAATAGATAAGGGCTGTTACAGTTACATATTCTGCATAATAAACCTGCACAAAACAGTAGGTTAAAACAACAGTCTACTGCATAAGTAAGCAATTAAATGTTGAAAAAAGAAGTATCTCAACGAATCTTAATCAGCAACACTAGAGTACGTTGGGTTTAATTTTTCTCACAAAGCACATAAACACAGCTAAAATTTCATTATAAACATAGATTGAACATAGGAGAAATTTAAAAATTTAACTCCCGAAACTAGTTCATTCACCAAAGCAAAGAATATCTTTTTCCCCCTAATTAGTATTGCTTATGATAAAAGGTTTCAAATATGTCCAAAATCTTCCCAATTTTCTCTGGTGGGGTTTCCCCTTGATGGGCTCTTAAATGTTTTATAATTTTGCTGTATCTATTTGTTCATTACTTACAAAGTCCTGGTCCTAGAACCAGCCTTACATTGGCAGTCTTTGGGTTATGCTCCAGCTGTGATTACTATCAAAGTCATTATATTTGTTTCCATCAATTGTTCTCACAATCTGGTTGACAATTATTGTTGAGTAAATACAGCCTCACTTCACAGTAGGGTACACTGCACATGGACCTCACAGAAACTACATAAAGCAACTTGGATTTTCAAGTTTGCTTTAAGTTGTGGAGGCCAGAGTGTGAGAATTCAGATTTAATGGTGACATTAATGGATTCTTCCTCCAAGTCCTTAGTCTTAATTTTTCTGTTAATTTTACTTAAATTGTGAATTACAGAACTTCCAATGTATCCTCATTGAGAAAGCCTAATTTTTTTCTTCCTTACCAAAAATTTACAGAATGACAAGTATTGTAAGCAGTCACATTTTCTCAATTTATTATGCTTCATAAAATCATTATTGGAACTACATTATTTCCTCTCCTACAAACAAAGCCTGAATTGAGTAGAATCCTGGATCTAGTAACCTCAGGATCAGGTGGCCGAGTGGCTAGGAGGATGGCTTTGGAGTGGGTTATGAGACAGAACAGGATTCCAGTTTTTGCTGCTGAGTTGGTGCTTGGAGAGTTATTGAACCATTCTGTGCCTCACTTTCTTCCTGTATAAAATGAGATAACACCAACTTCATAACATTGCAAAGGTGATAAAACAAGGTAACATTTGTAATTGTGTGCACATGCACTGCTGCTGTATAGGAAGCAGCCAGCAGCCACATCCCCATAAAATATTTGCTGAGAGCCTACCACTTGTCTGCCACTAGACAGTAAGATGAATGTATGAAGCAGCATGCAGTTTTGTGGAGTGAGATATAGATAGGGAGTTAAGAATCCTAATACAGTGTGTTCAGAACAATATGAGGATACTTCAAAAAGTCCGTGGGGCATGGAGTTAAATTTATTTCAGAGTGAAAATTTTTTGAAATGCATATATAATTTTCCTCTAACATGCATTTTCCACGAACATTTTGAAGACCCTTCTATGACAGAGGTTGTGAGAGCATGGAGAAGAAGCAGTTTCGTGCCTAGGCTGGGTTCAGAGGTGGCGTTAATATTGAAAGGCCTTTATCAAGATGTTGATATTTGGACTTAGCATGAATTAGGGATTTTTGTCCAGGGTTCACACGTAAAAGTAGGTCATTCCAGGAGGTGGAATTGCACCTGCACGTGCCCATTTTTCTTCTGAAGGGCTAGTGCATGCTGAACTGAAGGCTGGGCCCCCATCCCCATCCTGCTTTCTGCTTGGCTGACCTCTGTGTGCCTTACTTTAGAGAGGACGAGAAGCCATCCTGTCTGTGATGCACCCCCTAACTCTGAGAGCCAGTTGGTCTGTTTTTCTACTTCCTTGGGAATGTTTTCCTATCACTGTTTCAGTGCTGATTACACTGTGTTGAAAGTTGTCTTTTCCAGTGTTTATACTTCCAGTGCTCTCTTAGTTCCTTAACTATGCCCCGTTCATCCTAGACACTGAGTTTCTTATCCAGCTCTCTGTGCTGCATTATCCATGCAGTTTAATTAATTTTGTTAAAGAGTAAGTTTAGGCTAGAGTCATTAGGATCCAAAAATAAATACTTTTAAGTTGAATATTATTTCATAGAGTTTTCTCCTAATGCTTTTATTGATCAGAGTATTTTCAGTATTCATTCATTTGCTCAGCAGTAGTTAACTAGGTACCAGGTATTTGGAGTAATTTCAAAACCGTCTTCTATATTTAAGATCATAGTTAATAGACATTCTAGCTTTTCTCATTATTATACAATGTACTGGCTTTGGCTCCCTCTTTCTTTACTTAGGGATTCAATATTGAAAGTACTGTATGTTCAAATACTGAAACATTTTCCCATGTATTCAGAGTGATTACTTCGATGTACTCTCATTTTGGGGGGGCTCGTTGTTGTTTTGGGTTCATTCTTGTTTCCCCAAATATGCATCTATTTTTCTGAAAGGGTATCTTATTTGGCATGAAGGTAGTAGCATTTCTAATTTTATGAAATATGTGCCTGTGTATTCACAATATATCTGCTATATATTGAGTATAATCAAGTGCTTTTAGGAACTTTTGGGTGGATCAGTAAGTTATCACCCTTTCACTGTGAAACAACACATCTTGCTTTTTGAGGGATTGTAGGTATAGCACTAAACTATAATATTAAGAAGAAATGTGTTATTGAATGACTAATGCTAAAAAAATGAACACCTGGAAGTTTTCAGCTGGTAAATTCACTGAGAGGATTCTAAAGATTTATTACATGTATTTTAAGGCATCCCAATAAGTAAATGTTTTTTGTTGGGTACAAATCCATGGCATATTTTTGATATAAAACATTCCACGTGGAAAAGAAAGCTTTAAGAATTCAGCTAACATCTGGAGAAGGTTAAATTCTTAGTTTTGGGCTCTGTGACAGCCCCATTTTTTCATTTTTTACTTTAACTGCCAAAACCTGTCATTTCTGA
Source organism: Oryctolagus cuniculus (assembly GCF_964237555.1). Lineage (NCBI taxonomy): Eukaryota > Metazoa > Chordata > Mammalia > Lagomorpha > Leporidae > Oryctolagus > Oryctolagus cuniculus. The sequence continues at coordinate 43,911,985 of NC_091434.1, forward strand.
GATATTTCAAGGTGAACTGTACTGTGCACATGACCCATGGTAACTGCTGATTGGAGCAAGGTGATAAGTCAGCATATGTCAGGTAACTGGAGTTTTCTGATTCATCATGTGATTCATTTTTCTGAAGGGAGTGCTAGGAAACTAATAAAATTTATTTTTGAAAATAATGATTGTTGGGGCTGGTGCTGTGGAGTTGGCGGGTAAAGCCTCCACCAGCATTGCCAGCATCCCATTAAGGAGCTGGCTCGAGGCCCGACTGCTCCACTTCCAATCCAGCTCTCTGCTAATGGGTTGGGAAAGCAGTGGAAGATGATTCAAAGGTTTGGGCCCCTGCACCCGTGTCAGAGACCTGGAAGAAGCCACTGGGTCCTGGCTTTGGATCAGCACAGCTGCAGCTATCAAAGCCATTTGGGAAGTGAACCAGTGGATGGAAGACTTTCTCTGCCTGTGCCTCTCTGTAACTCTGCCTTTCAAATAAATAAATAAACCTTTAAGAAAAGAGAGAGAAAAGAATGTTTGTTAATTATAAAATTCTTTCTTACTGTATCAATGCTGGTAAGATAAGCAGTAACATTATCATCTCAGTATTATATGTGACTGTCCTTGGAACTCCTAGAATTTTAAGTACATTTCACTCAAGAGTGAGTTAGCTGTGTTACTTATTCAGGGAAATAGAATGCTGGTAGCAAAATACTACATTTTTGTCACATGGAATCCTTAAAATATACCACTTGTCTGTTGAAGTTTATTTTAAAACTGAAAGTCATAGAGGTTTTATACTACAGGCCTCATTTAATACATGAGAAACTGAAGGCTCAGCAGATTAAGTAATGTACCTATAGTCGCTCAGGAAAATTCTGGGAACAAATATAGTGTCTAATAGAAATTTCCTTCACCATGAAGTTGCTTCTTAAAAGGAGTTAGGTGCTGCAGTTGCTTTCTGTCATTGATTTTGTAAAGCTTACAAACCCTTTAGGAGGGCACCACAACCAACATAGCCAGTTTTCCTTCCAACATTGCTTCTAATATTGAGTGCCAGAGAAGAAGTTAGCTTATGTAAAGGGACTGTTTCAATTTAAAAAAATTTTTTTAAACCACCACCACCACTACCCGCAACAAAATCCTATCATTAAAAGCTAAAGTTCCACCCAGC